>NC_034196.2:15567185-15908435 GCF_002021735.2 Oncorhynchus kisutch
TGATGGATCGTCAGGGGCACAATGCACTAAAGTATCAAGAGTAAAAATATAAACCATTTAAAATTCCTTACATTAAACAAACCAGATGGCATCATTGTTTTATTTTAGATTTTTGACAGATAGTCAGGGGCACACTCCAACACTCAGACATAATTTACAAATGAAGCATTTGTGTTTCGTGAGTCTTCCAAATCAGAGGCAGTAGGAATGACCAGGCATGTTCTCTTGATAAGTGTGTGAATATGGCAATTTTCCTGTCAAAATGTAATGAGTACTTTTGGGTGTCGAGTAAAAAGTACATTATTTTCTTTACAAATGTAGTGAAGTAAAAGTTGTCCAAAATATAAATAGTAAAGTAATGTACAGATAACACAAAAAACTACTTAAGTAGTACTTTTACTTAAGTACTTCACACCACTGACCAAATGCCTTCACACCAGTACATTAGCATACTTTATATACTGTTACACATGCACTTATCACATAGTATTCCATACAGAAGGCCATGCAACCTAAGTTGAAACCTGAGTGAGGTGCACATGTACAGTACATAAACAGATGCATGCGCCATATGTGGTGGACACTTGATACGATCACATTATATTGTTGTGGTATGTTACAAAATCATGTTACGACCACACATGTCAATATTCATTTTATATATCAACATTTTGCTAAGTGGATGGTCTCTACAGAAGGTGTAAATGGTACAGCCAAATGGTTACTTGCACAGTAGCAATATCAGAAATAGATAGTGTCAATGTAAATAAAATATACAGTATGTACAAGAACCATATCAATAACGGTATCAGTGATAGACGAGGTAGTAATATGCATACAATCGGGTAAAGTGGCTGAACAGCAGGATAAAAAATATTGTAGCAGCAACGTATGTGTTAGGAGAGAGTCATTTGAATAGAGTCACTGCAGAGAGTGCTGATGACTGGTCCGTCCAAACCACGCATGAACAAGCAAATCTATATTCGGAGAGCTTGTTTGTCCTGCCCTTGACCTTGGTGCAAGGCATGTGATGTCTATAGCCTCTTCATCGCAAAACTCCCTGATCTTGCTAAACATATAGTTTGTCTATCTGTGTCCAGTCCAGGTGGTGCTTTTACAGGCAGACCATCTACGAGAGGAAGGATGTCAGCATTTCACAGCAACTGAAATCTGGTCCCGACAGTCCGAACCCTCTTTGGCGACAACACCAGGCTCCAGAGCACCGAGGCTGTAAAACAGGGAATAACACACAAAAAAATCAGAAGACATTACAACCCTGCGCAACATCAATTCACCTCCCAAGTTTAGATCAGAATAACCTCATCAAATACAACAGGTGTAGACTTGACAGTGAAATACTTACTTACAGTCTAACCAATAGTGCAAAAAATGTATTAGGTGAACAATAGGTAGGTAAAGTAATAAAACAACAGTAAAAAGACAGGCTATACACAGTAGCGAGGCTATAAAAGTAGCGAGGCTTCAGACACAGGTTAGTCAGTCTGACTGAGGTAGAGTATACATGTAGATATGGTTAAAGTGACTATGCATATATGATAAACAGAGAGTAGCAGTAGCATAAAAGAGGGGTTGGCGGGTGGGACACAATGCAGATAGCCCAGTTAGCCAATGTGCGGGAGCACTGGTTGGTCGGCCCATTTGAGGCAGTATGTACATGAATGTATAGTTAGTGACTATGAATATATGGTAAACAGAGAGTAGCAGCAGCGTAAAAAGAGGGTTTGGGGGGTACACAATGCAAATAGTCCGGGAAGCCATTTGAATACCTGTTCAGGAGTCTTATGGCTTGGGGATAAAAAACTGTTGAAGCCTTTTTGTCCTAGACTTGGCACTCCGGTAACGCTTGCCATGCGGTAGTAGAGAACAGTCTATGACTGGGGTGGCTGGGGTCTTTGACAATTTTTAGGGTCTTCCTCTGACACCGCCTGGTGTAGAGGTCCTGGATGGCAGGCTGCTTAGCCCCAGTGATGTACTGGGCTGTACGCACTACCGTCTGTAGTGCCTTGCGGACAGAGGCCGAGCAATTGCCTTACCAGGCAGTGATGCAAAAAGTCAGGATGCTCTCAATGTTGCAGCTGTAGAACCTTTTGAGGATCTCAGTACCCATGCCAAATCTTTTCAGTTTCCTGGGGCAATAGGCTTTGTAGTGCCCTTTTCACGACTGTCTTGGTGTCTTTGGACCATTCTAGGTTGTTGATGTGGACACCAAGAAACTTGAAGCTCTCAACCTGCTCCACTGCAGCCCCGTCGATGAGAATTGGGGTATGCTCGGTCCTCCTTTTCCTGTAGTCCACAATCATCTCCTTAGTCTTGGTTACATTGAGGCATAGGTTGTTATTCTGGCACCACCCGGCCAGGTCTCTGACTCGTCGTTGTCGGTGATCAGGCCTACCACTGTTGTGTCGTCTGCAAACTTAATGATGGTGTTGGAGTTGTGCCTGTCCATGCAGTCGTGGGTGAACAGAATAACTTCCTACAGAATCACGTTTCCAGCAATACAAACTGATTGTCATAGTAAGCTAAAGTTAAATAAATAACATTAGGTTCAATGTTAGTTAGCAAGCCAGCCATCAAATGCCATCTGGCTAGCTAACAGCAAGCTTTAGCTTGCATTGAAAACAACTTTCTGATAAAATGAGAAATGTATAATATCTTTATCTGTAGCTAGATTCTTACCTGTATACATGGATGAAAGCTTCACGGCAGACTGCAACCTCTTTTATAAGAGGTTGCATTTAGTTGTTGTTTCCATTTAGTTTGCACAGATTGTATGGCCTGTTGTGATCCACTGATTTCAAAACGTGTTATTTTCAGAGTGAGAGAGAGTCAGCATGTCAGGAATCCCGCCGAAGATGGTGCCTCTTCCTGTTCGGGCGGCGCTCGGCGGTCGTCGTCGCCGGCCTACTAGCTGCCACCGAACCCCTTTTCTGTTTCATTTAGTTGTGTCTGATTTGTTGCACCTGTTTCGTGTTTAGGTTTGGTTGTGGGCTATTTAAACCCAGTAGGCCCGTCGACTTTTGTGCGGGCTTGTTTTTCTGTTTATGGTGTTTGATTATTCTTGTGGTTTCTTTTTTCCAATCTGTTCCGTCCTGTTTGTTTGGAATGGGACTTTACGAGCCCTTGTGTGTGTGGCGTGACCATCTCTCTGGTTTTTTGGAATATTAAAGACCCACATCTTTTGAACTACCCTGCTCTGTGCCTGACTCCTGCACTCACTACTTATTGAAGCCGTGACACAGCATTGAATGGCACAATCGTCATCCAGAAAGTAGTCCATCACAACTTTTTTCCACTGACCTTTGTTGATAGCGCCTGATAAATTCAGGGCAGCAATGTTATTGAGAGCAGTAGCAACATATTTGCAGTTCTCCATAGCTAACGTTATGTCTTTAAAAAAACTGCAGTAGAAAGGATTATCTATGCATTACGAGCAGCTCATTTTATGGACACAAGATGCAAAACTGTAGACCAATCCAAGCTTATCTCTCGGCATGTCCAGCCCACTCATTATCTCAACCAATAATGGCTAGCGGGAAGGATGCTGTCTTTCTCTGTGGCTAAACCAACTTAGGCTCGTAATTTAACAATTGTATTAATAATTACAGATGACATTCAAGTCTGATATTAAGGCACAGGAAAGTTCACACGTTCAAAGGGATCTCCTGTGAAGACTTGACTTGTGACATACGCCTACTTTCCTGAATCGGGTCACAAATGCCATTCCAAGAAAAGAAGCAAAAGGGCTGACAGCAAAACACCACTATGACACACATGCCTGTGACATGCCTAACATCATCCAAGGACAAACAGTAAGGGCTCTTTTCCACCCCAACAACTCAGCCAGAAATTGGATGCTGGGCATATGCACAGATCAACTCAGTGACTGGTCATATGAAGTACTAGCAAATGGTAAAAAAAATATATAGCAGAAACAGACATTCGTGCAGTGACTGAACAATTCAGGATCCCCTCGAATGACCAACAAACAAACACGGATGAGGATGACTGAGGACCATGGAACGAACCTGCCATCCAAGCAGGTGGTGAACAACACGCTTCTGATCTGGAAGCAGCCCCACTATCTGAAAATGTAACTCTGAGACACACCAGAACCAGGGCAAATATCAAGCCGCCCGTGAGATACTCCAGAGACTATGTTGTTTAATCTTAAAGGTTGTAAATTGTTGGTCATTTTTTTGTAAGAGGAAGAGGGTAGTCTGCTTAATGACTTTAAAGTTGATGCTTATTGAAGGTACTTGAATAAGAACACAGTTCTATGTTAATGTTAACAGTAACATTTTCACTGGCAATGGTCTAACCCCAGTTCTCCTGTTTATGAGTCGAGGAGCAGTTATCATCATTTGTATAAAGGAAGATGTTACGAGATTTTGCCAAGCAAATAGATGGCGCTGCTGTTATGTGTATCTGAGTGTGATACAAGAGAGCCAAGTTAGGCATTACTTACTATGCACTGAATGGAGCTGTATGCACGCTACCGAGTGATGCTTAGGTAAAGACCTTCTAATCAACAATACCTTGGTCTTGAATAGAACAAATAGCACATAAAACAGTAACATGTGGAAAAAGGGAAAGAATCTGAATGCTTTCTGAATGCACTGTATACTGTGCGCCTCCACTGGTCAAATCGATGCCATAACCAATTGAGTCTTGAATATCACCAGTAGCACTGCTTGAAATACATGGGGTAATGCTTTAAAGCAACACTCGAGTGGTATAAGAGGAAACATTTAAATGTCTTGGAATGGCCTAGTCAAAGCCCAGACCTCAATCCAATTGAGAATCTGTGGTATGACTGGAGCAGTTTTTCCTTGAAGAATGGGCAAAAATCTGAGTGACTAGATATGCTTATCTTATAGAGACATACCCAATGAGACTTGCAGCTATAATTTCTGTTAAAGGTGGCTCTACAAAGAATTGACTTTCGGGGGAGGTGAATAGTCAAATTTTCAGTTTTTTTGTCTTATATCTTGCTTGCTTCACAGTAAAAAATATTTTGCATCTCCAAAGTGGTAGGCATATTGTGTAAATCAAATGATACAACCCCCCCCCAAAATATCTATTTTAATTTAATGATGTAAGGCAACAAAATAGGAAAAATGCCAAGGGGGGTGAATACTTTCGCAAGCTACTATATATAGTGAAAATAATAGTGGTCCTAAAACGAACACCGAAAAGTACAATTGATTTATCAGGACAAACCATCCACAGAGACAACTGATATCTTTCCGACAGATAAGATCTAAACAAGGCCAGAACTTGTTAGTGTAGACCAAATAGGATTTCCAATTTTCCATAAATGTGGTGATCGATTGTGTCAAAAGCAGCACTAAGGTCTAGGAGTATGAGTACAGATTCAGAGCCTTGGTGTGACGCCATTAAAAAGGACATTTACAGCCTTCACGAGTGCAGTCAGTGCTATGATGGGGTCAAGGTTTGGCTTTTTCAAGAGAGGCATTATTACTTTATTACTGAAATGAATATTATTCCAATCTAAAAGTTAAAATTCAACCAGATGGTACCCTTAGATCGTGGTAAAAGGCCGCACTTGACCGTTGCACTTGAATCATTCCCACAGTGAATCGCTAAGCTACGCCATGAAACCACACACTATTGCAGAGATTTTGATATTACCAGCCGCAAATTATGTGATGAAAACATTGTGTGGGGAGGTAGAGGCACAGAAACTCACATCAGTACCTTTGTCAGATAACACTGTTAAACTAAGAATCGATGCACTAACTGAACGATTCAAAAACTCCCCACCTTATGCTCTCCAATTGGACGTTAGCTGTGAGAACCGAGATGCAGTGACTTCTGTTAGCTACATGTCGGAGGATGCTATTCACAAGGACACATTGTTCTGTCTCACAATTTCCAAGGATGAAATGGCACAGGGGATGTTCAGTGTTCTGCGTGGCTATATTGAAGGAAAATTGATTCCATGGGCTCGAATGGTGGGCTTTTCCACATATGGGGCACCATCCATCACGGGACAGTGTGCAGGCCTCTGAACTGGAGTTATGAATGTGTCTCCCTCTGCCACATGGACGAATAAGAGGAAAAACTGTTGTCATTCGCAATGGATGAAAAAATAAATACTTTGTTGAATTTCTGTGTAATGAAAAGAAAATGTTGCTGACTGGCGAAGCAGTTAAAAGCACTGCATCGCAGTGCTGAGGTGCCACTACAGCCAGGGGGTTCGATCCTGGCTGTGACCGGGAGCCCAATAGGATGGCACACAATTGTCCTTCCACGGTAGGGGGGATTTGGCCAGGGGACTTTCCCTGGCTCATCGCGTTCTAGCGACTCCTTCTGGTATGATCGGGCACCTGCAAGCTGACATTTCAGTTGTCAGTCGAACTGTGTTTCCTCCGACACATTGGCGAGCAGTGTGGTAAGAATTACCGCGTCCAGGTGGGTCATGGAGGATACATGACTCGACCGTCACCTCTCTTGAGCCCATTGGGGAGTTGCAACGATGAGCACCCCCCAAAAATATGATTGTGGCCATACCACCCTGAACATGTCTGATCTCGGTAGCTAAGCAGCCTGGTTAGTAGTTGGGTCTTAGTCCACCTGGGAAAAACAGGTGCTGTAAGCTAAAAAATAATTTGCTTAACTTTTATTTTTATTAAAGAAACATGTCTTCTTGCCTTCTTGCATATTTGGGAAACTTAACAAACTGAACTCAAGCATGCTGGGGAAATACCCCACAAAATCTAGCGATGAGTGACCAAATCAGCTAAATCTGTTTGACTGTGATACTGGCTCAAAAAACATGCCAGTAAGTGAAATCAAACAGCTGATCGATGTGTCATGTGACAGAATGCTGCAGACAACGTATTCATGGGTCCCTATGGAGGAGTTCTCGTTTCTGACTCAAAGTGAATACTGTGCCGTCTCCCTCCAAGCATTAAAACTCATGCTGATTCAGTGCTCTCGTCTGCATTAAAAACAAATATCGATCCAGGTGGGATGTGACACGAGAGATTAGGTGTGCACTGTCGACTATGCCCCCTGACTTTGAGATGCTCCGACGCGACATTCATCAAGCACACCCATCTCATTAGTGGTGGTGAGATAAGAGAGATTATGTCAGACTGATTTGCAATTCACTGTAATAGATCCACATAAAAAATATAGGGTGAGTTGATAATACAATTAGAAAAACTGTTTAAATGTTTAACAACTGACTGCCTCAGGCCGATTAAAAAAATGAAACATTGATCCATTGGTCTTGTGAGTACCTGTACTTTGTTGTTTCGGCTTTCGTGCTACGTATATTGTGCACTTGTTATTTCGGGTCTCGTCCCGTGTAATATTTAGAGGTTTAAACCTCACTCTTTTGTTTGGGTTACATCCCTGTGTATTTTATATACGTGTTTGTTTTGGGCTTCGTCCCAGTGCCTTTTTCATGACATGTTGTATTTTGGGTGGAGTAATAAAAAACCCTATTACCTATTCCTGCGCCTAAAATAGTGCACCCGGATATTTTGTCACTCTTGCCCTCAGAGCTTTTTACCTCAGGGTTCCATGCTAGCACAGAGTATACTGGGACCAAATCTGTGACTTTCCGGAGATCCAACCTCCTACTATGAAAGATAATCTTCTTCCATAGTATCTGGCCCAGTGGATCTTTCATGGGCATTGCGTTGCCCCTGATATCTCATCAGAGATCCTGGATTTAAGAGCAGTCCTGACTTGACTCCCCCAGCATCGACAGAGGCTTTGCTGGGCCACAGACCCCACATATTTACCTTTGTTTATTTGGTAAACATTTTCTTAACTCTTTCTTGAACTGCACTGTTGGTTTAGGGCTTGTACGTAAGCATTTCACGGTAAGGTCTACACATGTTATATTCGGCGCATGTGACAAATAATGTTTGATTTGATTCAATTCAATTTCAGGCTGTGCTTCATGCTTTATTGCTCTTTCTGTCTCCCTGTCTGCGGGTTCATCCGTTCTGTTCCCCTTCAGAAAAACATAAGGAATGGCTTCTGTCACGGAGTGCACTCACTCTGAAAGCACAGATAATACATTTGCTCAGTTACAGCATGAATTTAAAATTGATTAAATTGAGATTTTTTTTCTCACTGATGTACATAGAGTGAAAAGAAGGACGCCTGTATAGAATCCTTATGTACAGTATTGTAGATCAATCATATTACCTTTTTCTCTACCTCTCAACAAATATCAAATGTATATTCACACCACTTAACTTCTTCCACAATTTGTTGTGGTACAGCCTGAATTTTAATGGATTAAATTGAGATGTTTGTGTCACTGATCTACATACAATACCCCATAGAGTGAAATTAAAGGAGACTGTACAGAATTTTAAAAAATCCAAACATGCATCCTGTTTGCCATAAGGCACTAAAGTAAAATTGCAACAAATGTGGCAAAGAACATTTATGTCATGAATACAATGCATTATGTTTGGGGCAAATTCAAATACAACACATCACTGATTACCACTCTCCATATTTTCAAGCATGCTGGTGGCTGTTTCATGTTATGTGTATGCTTTTCATCAGCAAGGAATAGAGAGTTTCTTAGAATAAAAACAAACAGAATACAGCTATAAGCACAGTCAAAATCATAAAGGAAAACCTGGTTCAGTATGATTTCCAACAGACAATGGGAGACGAATTCACCTTTCAGCAGGATGATAACCTAAAACATAAGGCCAAATTTATACTTGAGTTGCTTACTAAGACGACATTGAATGTTCTTGATTGGCCTAGTTACAGTTTTGACTTAAAACAGCTCTAAAATCTATGACAATACTTGAAAATGCCTGTCTAGAAATGATCAACAATCAACATGACCAAGCTTGATTATTTTTTGAGGATGGGCAAATCTTGTACAATCCAGGTGTGCAAAAGCTCTTAGAGACTTACCCCAAAATAATACACATTCAAAGCTGTGTGAATACTTATGTAATGTATATGAGATAATTTTGTATATATAGTGTATGTGGACACTTCAAATTACTGGATTCGGCTATTTCAGCCACACCTGTTGCTGACAGGTGTATGAAATTGAGCACACAGCCATGCAATCTCCATACACAACAATTGTCAGTAGAATGGTCTTACTGAAGAGCTAATTGACTTTCAACGTGGTACCGTCATAGGATGCCACCTTTCCAAAAAGTCAGTTTATCAAATTTCTTCCCTGCTAGAGCTGCTCCGGTCAACATAAGTGCTGTTATTATGAAGTGGAAACCTCTAGGAACAACAACAGTTCAGCCGTGAAGTGGTAGGCCACACAAACTCACAGAATGGGACTGCTGAGTGCTGATGCATGTAGCACGTAAAAATCATCTGTCCTCGGTTGCAACACTCACTACCGAGTTCTAAACTGCCTCTAGAAGCAACGTCAGCATAATAACTGTTCGTCAGAAGCTTTATGAAATGGGTTTCCATAGCCAAGCAGCTGCACACAAGCCTCCGATCACCATGTGCAATGTAGGGTGGTGGCTAGAGTGGTGTAAAGCTCATCACATCTGGACTCTGGAGCAGTGGAAACGTGTTCTCTAGAGTGATGAATCACACCTTACCATCTGGCAGCCCGACAGATGAATCTGGGTTTGGTGAATTACAGGAGAATGCTGCCTGCCCCAATGCATAGAGCCAACTGTAAAGTTTGGTGGATGAGCAATAATGGTCTGGGGCTGTTTTTCATGATTTGGGCTAAGCCCCTGGTTCCAGTGAAGGAAAATCTTAATGCTACAGCATACTATCACATTCTAGACAATTTTGTGCTTCCAACTTTGTGGCAACAGTTTGGGGAAGCCCCTTTTGTGTTGACAATGCCCCTGTACACAAAGCGAGGCCCATACAGAAATGGTTTGTCGAGATCAGTGTGGAAGAATTTGACTGGCACTCACAGAGCCCTGACCTCAACCCCATCGAACACCTTTGGGATGAATTGGAACGCCGACTGCGAGCCAGGCCTAATCACCCAACATCAATGGCCAACCTCGCTAATGCTCTTGTGGCTGAATAAAGCAGGTCCCCGCAGCAATGTTCCAACATCCAGTGAAAAACCTTCCCAGAGGACTGGAGGCTGTTATAGCAGCAACGGAGGATCCATATTAATGCCCATGATTTTGGGATGAGATGTTCGATGAGCAGGTGTCCACATACTTTTGGTCATGTAGTGTATTTCTGTATTTTATTGACAGTATATATTATCAACCATTTCTAAAAACATGTTTTTCTTTGTCATTATGGGCTATTGTGTGTAGATGGGTGATTTAAAAAATATATTTAATTAATATTGAATTCAGGCTGAAACAACGAAATGTGAAATAAATCAAGGCGTATGAATACTCTCTGAAGGCTCTGTAAAAAAATGTTTTTTAAAGATATAGATACTCTGTTGCAAAGTCAACCCGCATTGACTAAGTTTGGCAACCAGTACATGGAGACAGAAACACAAAAAAGTGATATTCCATGCAATGGAGAATAACAAATAATTCTACAGTCATGAATCAATCATATTTTAAAGATAACTGAATATGTAATCTAATGTCAATCTTAGATCTCTAGAATTCTTTAATGCGAGTAAGATTGTTGTCACAGGCAATAGCAGTCTGAGTTGAGATATCACCATGTTTCACAACAACCCACAGAAAACCCTAAATCAAAACACATTGTGTTTGTCACATGCGCCGAATACAACAGGTGTAGACCTTACAGTGAAAAAATAAGCGTGAGTAAAAAATAGATCAATAAAAAATAACAGTAGCAAATAATTAAAGAGCAGCAGTAAAATAATAATAGCGAGGCTGTGTACAGAGGGAGAGGGAGGTAAAACTGTGTAACGGTTCTGGAAATCAATTTGACTTCTCTGACTGGAAGTGTCTACCCCCTGTACAAATGATATCAAAATGAAAGATCCGCCATTTCCACACCCGTGAGGGTTCTTTTTCCTCACTGCAGACAGAGAGATGTGCCAACTGAGACCAAACGCCAGTGGAGGAAGGGGTAAGTTCTACACGCCAAAGCATAATGAATACACAAAGGGACGAGACCGCCAGAAGCAAAGCAAATGAGCCAGCTTCGGATGCATTTCACTGTCAAATATACTCATGCTTCTTCCAAAGCGCACATTATCAGTGAGGGGGAAAAAAAGGACTTCACCATTTTGCTGTGGTTACAGAAAAGCAGAAACATTTTTTCCAAGTCCCAAACAGTAATAGGAATAAAAATAGGCTATATTTGCAGTTGAAAGGTTGCTGCTGTATATTTGAAAGTAGAAGATGTCATAGAGATGCTACAGCTGTACTGCAATGCCAGAGACACTAATTGCCCTCCCTCCAGCTGATCACATCCTTGCTGGTGTCTCCTCAGATAGAGGAGCAGTGTGTGGCAGCGGCCTGAGATGGATTCTTTGTGAGAGATGTGATCAGGGGGAGGATAAGAGAGAAGGACAGCCTTGGGCTGGGCAAGGAACGGGAAGCAAGGGGACCCTTAGAATACTGACTCAACTGAAAAGCTCCAACCTCCTACTAGGAATTTCTCTATCAGTCCTTTATGTATGGAAGATAATTGAGACTAGGCAGGGGAAAGCCTGAAAAATATTGCCTTTTGACGTTAATCCTTGATCATGTCCACTTGAGGAAAAAAGCATGTAGCTATAAAGGAAGAAGTTGTTTGAGGTAACAGGATAACTCCTCACATGGTTACTGTATCGCACAGACTGGCTGATATAATGAGCACCTTGGAGATACTAGGGCTAGGCCTCACTTTGATGTGACACAGAAATGTGTCATTATCAGAGATAAGGGTCACATCTCCAATGACTGTCAACTGGCACTTTCTTATGCAACAGTTGTAGTTACATTTCACAGCATACCGTATCTCCTGTGTGTGCTTCTACATGTACAGGCTACAAAGGGCCCTTGCTTTTGGCCCAGTCGTGTGAACAGTCACTCAGAGGTCTGAAGAAAGTTTGTAATTAAACAAACTACCTCATTAAACATGTCTGCTGACCTGCTGAGCTCATCCACACACTGGAATCTGTGTTTACCACCACCAGACTGGCAGCCTTCACCCATTTCTTGTAGACTCATCACTCCGTCAAACAAGATAACGAGCAACAGAGAAAGAAAATACACCAAACCATCAGCCTTTTTCAGAACGGAGCTGGATGAAATGTCTCCTGGAAGAGATACATCAAGTTATGAACTCTGCTGCTCCTTCCATCTTGGGCTGTGATCACTGATCATGCCTGACTGACATTCATTGGATATCTGATTAAGCAGAAGTGTTTACCTACTGTTGAATTTGCCACATATTACTGAAACTATTCGGGAAAGTCAAGCACGTACCTACTGTAACCTCTACAGTTGAGACATTCGCTTTATGAACATAAAAGGTGTAGGAATTAAAGGTAAAGTTGAGGTTCAAATAAACAAGCCAACATGCATTGGTTCCCATTAACTTGATTTTGGATGCTATTTTCTGCTGTGATGTTCAGCTCCATTTAACCATGGTCACCCTTATGAATCGCTCCCAGCTTCCGGTCGGCCAAGCTAAATCATTTGCATTGTGCCGAACTCTGCGTGCCTAGAATCGCTAATACCAAGATTGAAGCATCAAGGGAGGTGGATTACACATTCAGACATGTAGAGAGGAGGGCTTATAGCCACATTACATGCAATAGTATTACCTTGTATGGTAATGATTCTCAATCATGATGACGTATTGTCATCGCCCTTGAGGTCTTTCTAGAACAGGGCTCAAAGTCCTGGCATATGTCTCAGTAGTAGAACAATGACTGTCAACAGTTTCAAGGTGGGAGGATCGAGTTTGTTGAGATCAGTCATATTTTTGAGGGTCCCCTTCCTTCTCCTTGCCCAGATCAAGGCTGTCCTGCACATGTATTCTCCCCCTGATCACGTCTCTCACAGAGAATCCATCTCACGCCACTGCCACACACTGCTCCTCTACCTGAGGAGACCAGCAGGGACATGTTCAGCTGGAGGGAGGGCAATTAGCGTCTGGCATTGCAGGACAGCAGCTCTAGCACCTCTTTGGCATTTCTTAATTTCAAGGTAGTTAACATCCCTTGTGAAAAATTTCCATTTGCTAATTTATATGTACAGTACATGGGTTAAGAGAAGGAAGCTTTATGTGCGTTTCAGAATCTATCTGCTGCCAGCGGATTAAAGTACAGGCTAGCACGGATTGAACCACAGGCCTGATATTTGTACTTATAACAACTTTTAGAGTTATTACAGTTACTAAATAACACAAGCATTCACATCAGGCATGTTACCCACATGAATCTGACAATTGAACACCTTTGCAATTCATTTGAAGAAGCCTAATTCAGCCTCTTCAGCCTATCAACAACACGGTTGCTGCTTGTACATAGTGAGTGTACAAACAGACTGACATAGACAGTCTAGGTGAAAGCTATGATCCCTTATTGATGTCACCTGTTAAATCTATTTCCATCAGTGTAGATGGTAGAAATGAGACATGGATTGTATATGTGTGCCATTCAGAGGGTGAATGGGCAAGACAAAATATTTAAGTGCCTTTGAACAGTGTATGGTAGTAGGTGCCAGGCGCACCGTTTGAGTGTGTCAAGAACTGCAACGCTGCTGAGTCAACATGGGCCAGCATCCCTGTGGAACGCTTTCACCTTGTAGGGGGGTGCAAATCAATACTAGTAAGGTGTACCTAATGTTTTCTACACTCAGTGTACAGTATATAAATTAAGCTCGTGGGGGTCCCATGGGCACCCTATGACGGTTCGTGGGGGCCCCATGGGTACCCCATAATCTCCCATGGGAGTGCCATTGGGGGCACAATGAGTTTACATGGGATTCCCATGGTGACCCAGGAATGTCCCATTAACTACCATTTATATCCAATGGGAATTTTTCATAAGGGCAGTAAGCTCCTACCTTCTCCTTCTCCTTGTCTGGGGCCTTCCAGAAAATAACACATCACTTGTCTTTATAGTTTAAAAAAAACCTGGCCTGGGGGTAGGTTTATGACAGTCATACCTCTTCCCCCCTTTTTCTTCTCTCTACCCTACTGATGTTACATTTGCAAACACCTTGGTTAACATAGAGATTCTGGGAACATCAGAAGGTGGGGGGAAATGAACTGGTAAACCGACCAATTGAACATATGCGGTGGTACTTAATGAATATGATGTCAGTTTGGTTGCCATCTGAGACATTCTCATCAATGATAAGATGACATAAACTATACATTGGAAAGTCTACACATCGGATTCACATGGAATTGTTGTTCAATATAAATGTTTGAATATGAAATTATTTGTGATGGGATGAAAACGTGTTTTTAGCTTCTAAAATGTGAGATTTGGGTTTTCATGAGTGAATTAGGCCCGACTCAGTGGCCCGCCCACGTGAAGAGACAGGTTGTAAACTATGAAACACACCCCTTTTTTCCCTTCCTATATAAAGCCTTGACGACAATATAACCTCCTGTTCTGAGGATGTGAGGACGACGGTTCGATGTCAGAATTGTTCAGATAATAACTACAGAACGAAGCCAACATCAGCGTGAGCTTTGGTTGCGAATGGTATGAACTTTGAACTCTTATTCACCGCAGAAGTGATACCTCCTAGCCATTGAGTTAGCAATAGCAGCTGCAAACGCAGGTTAGGAAGGAACAAACAGAGTATCCCGTCTACCACACAACGACTTTGCTACAATGTATCCAATTTACCAGCAGAGACATTCTTCAAAGGACAAAGGACTCGGTTGGGCAACACGGCCTTCCATCTACCACCAACCTACTCAGAGTAAATATTTATAGCATTTTCCTTTTCCAAATGGGCAGTAATGTAGACTGCATAAGATGCTGTATTTACGATAGTACAGCTTCGCCCTTTGTTCCTCAGTCTTCCCGCTCTTTCACTCAAACCCAGCTTCTTTTCTTTTGTGTAACAAGCTGTCACATCTGTTCGCCCGCCAGGGATGTTTTCCTTTATGACGTAATTTGTAATCAAGTTATGATTAATTATGTGTATATGTAATTTTGTGTGATTAATTAGGTATTTAGTAAATATATTTTGTATTGCTGATTCAACTTGTTAGCCAGGGTTTGTGCAGATAACCAAGAATTTACAACTTTCAGGTGAGACTGAATTAAGGTGACGATTAATATTGACTGCTATTGATGTAAAATATTACTAGGTCTTTAAGAGTTTATTCGGAAGATAACAGCTCTATAATTATTATTTTGTGGTGCCCCAACTCTCAAGTTAATTACATTTACATGATTAGCTCAATCAAGTAATATTAATTACGGATAAATTATTTTATAGAATAGCATATCACTTAATCCGGCATAGCCAAAGACACGACACAGCATATACATATGAGATGAGTAATGCAAGATACAGTGCCTTGCGAAGGTATTCGGCCCCCTTGAACTTTGCGACCTTTTGCCACATTTCAGGCTTCAAACATAAAGATATAAAACTGTATTTTTTTGTGAAGAATCAACAACAATCATGTTGTGGAACGACATTTATTGGATATTTCAAACTTTTTTAACAAATCAAAAACAGAAAAATTGGGCGTGCAAAATTATTCAGCCCCCTTAAGTTAATACTTTGTAGCGCCACCTTTTGCTGAGATTACAGCTGTAAGTCACTTGGGGTATGTCTCTATCAGTTTTGCACATTGAGATGTAACCTGAGATTTTTGGATATAAATATGCACATTATCGAACAAAACACACATGTATTGTGTAACATGATGTCCTATGAGTGTCATCTGATGAAGATCATCAAAGGTTAGTAATTAATTGGATCTATATTTCTGCTTTTTGTGACTCCTATCTTTAGCTGTAAAAATGGCTGTGTTTTTTTTTACTTGGCGGTGAGCTAACATAATCGTATATTTTGCTTTAGCTGTAAAGCATTTTTGAAATTATGGGAAGATTAACAAAATCTTTATCTTTCATTTGCTGTATTGGACTTGTTAATGTGTGAAAGTTACATGTTTCAAAAAAATATTTTTGAATTTCGCGTGCTGCCTTTTCAGCGGAATGTTGTCGAGCGCAACCCCTGTGCTAGAAAGGTTAATGATGAGCTTGGAGGGTACTATGGTGTTGAATGCTGAGGTTATAGTCAAGGAACAGCATTCTTACATAGGTATTCCTCATGCCCAGATGTGCTATCATAATATAAGAAATTCCTCGATTATGAATGATGAGCTATAATTGTTCTATTTCGAAGCACCAGTCACAGTATTTCAATGTGGTATTTAGTGTATTTCGGTTTAAGACCAATATAATAATATTTTAGCTGTTACAACCATTATAACAATCTTAGAATGGTTGTTCTATACCACACAATATCTCAAGAAACATCACCTCTCTAGTTTGAATGACAGTCTTTCATCACTAAGCTCATTTATGAAATGAGGCATACAGAGTCTCACAGGTGCACTTAATCAAATCATCTTCCTACCCATCCATGTTGCAGAATATGTAATTGCCACAAAACGCCACTGCATTTTGAAATGGAATCAGAGCTTGGGAATAAACATTTAATTTACTTACGAAGGGAATGCAAGGAATTGGACTCCCCGATTTCAAATGTCAATATAATCTTCAAGGCCAACCTCACTTTTTGCATTGTTATGACAGCATTAGAAATGCTTGTGATAATGTTTTTTTTTTACCGATGCCGGTCTTAATGGCACTTGACAACCCTTTGTGGTCTGTGAGGAGATTAGGCAAAGGTGTTCACTTTGAGCGCAATCCATGAGAGAAGCCATTATCCATGTTTTTTTCTAAGGGGAAGAGTCCCGATGAAACCACTGGCTCTCAGACATGGAGACAGAAATTGCAATAAAGCGTGAAGCACCGCTTGAAATTGAAAGGTAAATATGTGGGATGTGTGGCCCAGCAAAGCCTCTGTCGATGCTGGGGGAATCAAGTCAGGAATGCTGTCAAATCCAGGACCTCTGATGAGGTATCAGGGGTGACCTAATGCCTGTGAAAGCACATCCAATGGGCCAGATACTATGGAACATTCTTTCATCTAGGACATAAACGGGAAAAGGTAGAATATGACAGAAGAGAAGAATATCCACATCTGATAGGTTTAACTTAAAGATAAAGCCATACAGATTTCTATACGATTTCATATTGTGAGGCTGTATGAGTCAGTCCAACTAAAGAAGAAGGCCAAACTGGCATGCAATTTGTCAGAGGATTAATAACCTATGAACACCATATTCTGTGGGCTTATAATCACAAGTTTATCCAGTGTATTTCAGACACTACCCAACATGATTGATGGCCTGTTCACCCCACTACCATCTAGAAGGCGGAGAGGTGTATCAAAGCTGGGACCAAGGGACTGAAAAACAGCTTCTATCTCCACGCCATCAGACTGTTAAAAAGTCATGACTAGCCAGCCTCGACCTGGTACCTTGCACTGAAACGTAGACACTGTCACTAGCTTGCTACCACCCGATACTCTATCCTGCACCTTTAAGACTGCTGCCCTATGTACATAGAGTCATTTAAAAATACTGGTACAGTGGTTCCATCCTTTAAAAGTTGCGAGCTTACACCACGGACTTAGAGATACCCAGCGTCAATGCTTCATTGCCCCAGACCACCACAAGGGGGAGCTAGAGCACTCATTATGCACTTGTCAACATTAACTGTTCAGAGCAGACTGTAATTCAGGCCTTCATGGTCGAATTGCTGCAAAGAAACCACTACTAAAGGACACCAATAAGAAAAACTGACTTGCTTGGGCAAAGAAATTTTGAACAATGGACATTAGACCGATGGAAATTTGTCCTTTGGTCTGGAGTCCAAATCGGAGATTTTTGGTTCCATATGTGTTATTTCATTGTTTTGATGTCTTCACTATTATTCTACAATGTAGAAAATAGTAACAATAAAGACAATCCCTTGAATGAGTAGGTGTTCTAAAACTTTTGACTGGTAGTGTATATATAGTAGGCCTAGCCTTTAGAAAGCTGATCGGATTATCCTCTTTTTAAGAGGCCATCAGTCTTATTGTACAGGCAATTGCATACCCTATAGAAATTTCATAGCCAATAAAAATGTTGCGCAATATCAGATCAAGGGCTCTCATGAAGTGTTTGATTTGATTTTCAAATATTTGCATTGATGTCAGAGTGATTAGAGGGACAATAGAAGGCAGTTAGCAAGTTTGGTATGTTACAACTGACCTTCAGCTCATCAGAGCTTGGAGAAGTTGAATTACCGTGATTAAACACATGTGGAATTTGACTGCCTTCGTGACCTGTGACTGGCGGTGTGGCTGTAATGGCATCACCGCAACAGCCATACACACGCAGTCATACTTCACTTTGAGTCAGACCTCAATTGTGAAGTTCCCCTGCAGTATTGATATTCTCAGTAAAAAAATTGCAGGTGCTGTAGAGACACTAACGACTCTATTTTCAGCTGGCGTTAAGCCAGCGCAATTGTTAAACTCATGCTCGTTTGCAATTTCCATCTGTTAAAGCCGGCGCTCTTCCATTTTCAAACCCTAGCGCCAGGATTGGTAATTTAGCTGTCTTATATAAAGCTCACATGAACTGAGGTGGGAGGTTTGGCTATATTTGAGATATGTCCTTAAAAACTTATGCCAGAGTACAAATTTCTGGCAGCACTGGTAAGGATATTTATGACCAACCAAAAGCTGGTCTTAGCGGTAAACACGGTTGGTTGTAGAATATATTTTGACAGCAGAAGCGCAGCATATCAAGCTGTGATGCACAGTACCCATATGCACATGGATCAACAGAGATGTGCTTTTTGTGTCAGTAAACTGCTTATTAGAAAAATGTAATTTCATTTGATTAAAAACCAAGCATACCCTCCCTATTGTCCAGCCCTAATGCATTCGCCAAGTAGTCAAGGCTATCATAAAGGGTTTGGCTCATAAGACCGCTTTGAAATAAATCTTAATTACCAAAGATTTATTAAAGGATTACAATAGCCTACATAGATAAAAAAAATATATATATATTTTAGCCAGCTCCTGTTATTATTTTGGATGTGTGTAAAACCCCTCCATATACAGTACATTCAGAAAATTATAAAGCCCACTTTACTTTTTACACATTTTGTTGCGTTACAGCCTCATTCTAAAAATCTTTTTTATTTTTATCCCTCATCAATCTACACACAATACTCCATAATGAAGAAGCAAAAACAGGTTTTTAGAAATGTATATAAAAAAACTCATAACATTTACATAATAATTCAGACCCTTTACTCAGTACTTTGTTGAAGCACATTTGGCAGCAATTACAGTCTCAAGTCCTCTTGGGTATGACACTAAAAGCTTGGCCCACCTGTATTTGGGGAGTTTCTCCCATTATTTTCTGCAGATACTCTTAAGCTCTGTCAGGTTGGATGAGGAGAGTTGCTGCACAGCTATTTTCAGGTCTCTCCAGAAATGTTTGCTCGGGTTCAAGTCCAGGCTTAAATTAAAGGCTACCCTTATCTGACTATAACAAAGCTGGTGCCACAGCAATGCGCCTGGTGTAAAGGTCTTCAAGGGTCCACAAGACCCCGAAATTCCGAGATCCAACCAGAGCATGTTCGCATCCTTAATTCAGAATTATTTTAATGATCTGGGTCTGATTTAATTGCTATGCATCTTGTGTATGTGCAATTAAAATTGATTTACTGACTGAATGCGCTTGGACCCGTCCTCTGTTAATTGTGAGGTGATTAGAACTGCGTGAGCTTGTTATCTCTGTCAGCCAATTGCAACTCAATAAAATGTAGACCTATAGCTTAGGCCGGCCAGGTCCAACTGCGACTGTTTTTGGATGCTCCCCTTTACGTACACCTGCTGCTGAGGAGAGAGAGGCAAACTGATGACTGTAACCAATCATAGAAATATTGTATTGAATTCGGGGGGCTACCGTGACTCAAACCCAGGTCAAGCCAACACTTTAACCGTTACTGTAGGTCTGAACCTCTTGAAGAGGTAGCTGGTTCCTTGGTTAAGGCCACTACAATATAATCCATAGGGTTGTTCCCGTTGTCGTGTCTTTGGCATCATTCAAGTGAATGTTATTTTATGAAATCAATACTCTGTAATTATTATTACGTGATTAAACTAATCATGTAAATGTAACTAGGAAGTCGGGGCACCAAGGAAAATTTTCAGATTACAAAGTTATAATTTTCCTAATATTTTAATTAATAAATTATTCTTTACCTCACGTTAGTCTCATTCCAAACGTTGTAAATTGTTGGTTATCTGCACGAACCCAGGATTTACTATGAATCATCCATACACAAATTCCCGTAATCATTTATTTGCTAACGAACTAAATAATCACAGAAATGCATAACAAACAAACAGCAGGTATGGTTACAAGGAAATGATAGGGGATGTGCCCTAGTGGGCTAAACCGGTATGGGGGCTTGGTAGACAAAGGGACTGAGAAGGGTGTGAAAGACAAAAGACACTATACAGTTGATAATTATAACAATTGAAATGTTAGTACTTTGCACATGAACGCTCACTCATTCGGGAATAATTGCAATCAATCAATATATTTACGCTCAGTGTGTCGTCATGATCTCTGTTGGAATCGTCCTTTTCTGTTGGAAAGTTCATCCGAGATTCTCTCTGCATCCCTGGAGTCTTTGGTTAGAATGGCTACTTCAGAGTAACATTCAGAAATGTTCTTATAGAATATGTTTCGGCGGTTGTCGGTCTTCGCATTCAATGGTACATAATTCCTAGCTGCAAACTAGTAAATAGTATCGAAGATTTGCTCTTATTATGTCGGTATTGATAGCCTCAGAGTTTAACCACGTGGTATGGTTAAGAATTCAGCAACCGAGGAATGCATGGTCTCTACTCAAACATTAGCCTTCTCGGTAATCGAGGTATGCTTGGTCTAAAGTGGGCTTCTCTAGGTGGGTTTTTTATTTGGAACAGCAGAAAAGGCTGAATGACTTAGTTAACTTTAAAGGGAATTGGATTCTCTTTCATTAAGCAGTTTAAAATCACATTACATAATTTCACAAATAGTTCATTCTTTACTCATAAATTTTATACAATAATTAGATCCAACTCTTGTATAAACAGAGTTATGGTAATGTGGCTGTATTGTCTCTCAATGAGGTCACAAACTTTAAGCATAATGGACCGGTCGTAGCTGGATTCTCCACCAACCAGTTACACATTCTCCAAAATATGGATATGGTTCAGTTCTCAAGTTCTGTGAGGTAGAAGAAGTTCCTTTGTTCTACTGTGAACCTTTCTCTCTCTATACTGCATGAGGGAGAGAGTTTCCTCCAGGAATTTATGACCTGAGATAACAGAGCCTGGGTGTAGTGGTGAGAGAGAGAGAGAGAGAGTTGGTGCTTGCTATATCCAAAGAGGGCCACGTCATGACACCGTTCAAGTCAGGTCTGGCAGCCAGTGCTTTTTAACCCATGAGTTTAACAGTCAAACCCCTTCTAGTAGTTCTGAACTCCTATGGATTATATGTCTATGGCCACAATGCAAGAAGCTGTTGGCACATGTGCAGCCCAAATTGAGGTCTTTCTGTCTGTAGGCCTATGTACTTGTGATAAAACTGAATTCACAGCTATTTTTAGAAGCTATTATATCCCCTGTGGTAAATGAATTGATTTTAAATATTAATATCATACAGTTAAACCTATAGGTCTATGCATGAAACACCCGGATGCATTTAGAGCTCAAATCTCTGACATCTTAACCGTGAGGTGGACAATTATTGTTTCAGGAAAGTAAAAACCAATAAAATAAGCTATAAAGTTTTTAATATGTTACACATCGAAACATACGGAATCGTTTTTTGGTAATTTGTTCTAGGCTGTTTCTAAGGACACAAATGTAGATCATTTTGCCAATATATATTGTTTATCGATGACGCTGGCTGCTCCAGGTCGGAGGTTCCTTTCTCTCTTTCTTTTTATCCTCGGATCTGAACTGGTCTCTCGGATCCAAATAGGTACAGATCTTTTCCACAGGCCTTTTCGGAAATGGGTCTGACTGTCTTCGGGTCCATTCAGAACAGGTCTCCGTTCATTTACAAAATATATTTATGCATATTAAGTCTGGGTGGGAAGCCACGGGTCCATTTCAGAACGGGTCCAACTTTTTGGTGCCGTGAAGACCTCTAGTCCTGTGTCTTTCTTATCCTGGCCATGCATTAGCCAAGTAGCCTATCTATATAAAAGGTTTCTCAGTGGTCTACTCGTTAGGCTTTTACTGCATGCTTTTGAATAGGCCTACCTGTAGTGCATAGGCTCCTCCATTTGGCTTGTATCCATCCCCAAAGAGGGCCACTTGTCCGGTTACCAAAGACACACTCCTCCAAAGATATTCAACTTGTTCCGTCCTGCAATGCCATATCAACAGCAGGCCTCGGTTATATCTTGCTTATTTAGAACGTGCCTCACACATACAATTTTACAGGAGCCTAGTAGTTAGTATTTGAGGCGAAGTGCAATGCATGAAAGCTTATACTTACAAATACAACAATGATGACTGTCAACACTCAAAACATATCGAGAAAACGCTGGTTGCTATTACTCGTTGCTGTAGTCCTGTGCTATTGATTAAACTGTGTCTATGAAGATAATATTCTGTGCCCCCAGCTGAATTGGAGTTGATGACAATGCAAACACCGTCATTAACCTACAGAACTTGAGACAATGGCATGCAGTATTAAGCCATGAAAGCCTTTGTCACACTGATAATTAATTAATTAATCAAAACCCAACCCTTTTGCGCCACCACCAGTTATTGCGCTCATAATTCCTGACGTGACCTACAGTCCTGTAGCCCTACCGACAGCGTTTAGATTCACCATTGCATTAAGTCCATTAAAATAGAGCCCTGAATTACATATTCATAGATTATCATTTAGTGACAGGCCTGGTCTACTGCTCCTCTAGCTCCTGCAATCAAAACTCTAAATTATTTTTTACAATGAATTGGTAATGAGAAAAACCTCTCACCTCTCTGTGAGAAAGTCAAAGGGAAACGAATCAATTGTCGAGAATTTTGGAGCAACATTGTAATGGCATCAGTTCCAGGAATGAAACAGTTCCTCTGCTGGATTTCTTATCCATCATCCCACAAGTCGTATGCTAAAGGATGGATATCGTCAAGCATGATTCCAGTTTGACAGGTCGTCATCCATGTCTGCATGCTCATACCATCCCATTGGACATTACAATGGACATTTATTCTCTTTTTACATGGCAAGTGGACATGTTGTTTTGTTGGTCTAGGAGTCTAGATGGATATCACATGGTCAAACACTGAGGAGGCAAACACTGTTCACAATCCCCTTTTCCTAAATTAAATAACGTGGGTGTTGGAGAAATAATGAATTTGAACATTAGCAATACAAATACATCCGCTATGAGTCAATAATAAAATTATATTTTCTGCTTTTCGTGAGATTCAGTATACTGAGTGCAACACATTTGATCTATATTATCATATCCTCTTTCAGTAATAAAGCTGAGCAACCTCACTTAACCTTTCCTCATGAGGTTCATATTTAAACTTTGCATAGGAGAGAGATACTACAAAGAAATCCTGGCAAACTTCTCTTGAGAGTAACTACAAATCAACGGAATGCTCTATGTTATCAGGCTTAGAAATGGGTTCATTACTATTCCAGAATAAACTTCTGTATATTATTCTACTCTTTTTTTCAATGAAAATAGTTTAATTTTAGGTCATTTCGGACAGACCAGGGTGGTTAATTGTGCCATTATCTTCACAATTAAGCGGGTGTTCTCCATGATTACATTCCTTAAGCAGAAGTGCCTACCATTCTATGCTACAGGACAACACAAAGACTATTCATAAGCCCAAACACTGAATAATAGTGCAGGGTCACAGGACAGTACCAATAACATCCAGTAAGTCAGTGATATTGTTGTTTGTGATAAAGTAAATAGAGTATCATGGTATCAAACTATTGTTGCATTCCATGTAAAATAATTTACGGAATGTGAACTACAAGTCCAACTGTTTGTTTTATGAAGCCCTTTGTACACAGCTTGACTAAATGAGTAAAGCAGCATGGCACTGCTCCCCCTCCTGTGGCAGATGACACTGGTGGCACACAAGTCTCTGTCACTGCTGTTTAGTAATGTTGCTGTAGGACCTGAGGTAAACGATATAAAGGAGGGTAGATAAAATCTTTCCCAAACACTCAAATTACTTAATGAGCTCCTGCTATACAGACTGGACACAATGTGAGAGAGGCAGGGGACCTGTGGACAGGTCTAGGTGGGTTGCCAGCTGTCCAATGTGGGACACAATACAGCTCAGTCTGTCTATTTACCCAGTGATATTTGACCTCTTATTCATTGTCAGTCTTACCATATCATTTTTTTCTGTCCTCCACAAGTACATTGGGAACTTTTTTCAATCTTTGGGTTTATTGTTGAATAACCCAGCATTCACAATGCCCGATAAAAAGTCATAGCTGTCAATAAAAAGTAAACAGCATCTCTGTTCGCTTTTTGAATACTGTCAATTGATTCCCTATCATTGTTTTCCTGTGCGCATTGAAAATGGTCTGGCTGACAGCCAAATTGCAAAGTGTGGCAGCAGTTCCCTAATAGCTCTGTGATTGCAGCTGTTTGGGGGGGTTCATCAAGTTGGAGACCACTAGATTCAGTGAGATGTCTTCCGCTTCCCTACATATGACTCTTGACAGTGTATAAGCACATGTCACAAACAATACTGAAATATTAGTCAAATCTGCAATTGTGATTTACAGAGAGCACCATTGAGCTGATGATGACTGCTCATCGCAGGAACATAGAAAGTTGTGTAATTAAGTAGGGAGTAGATCAGAGGCAGATAGGGAGCCGAAACAAGACTCAACATAATGAGCCTCATGAGAGTGTCATTGGAATGGACTCTGTCAGAAAGCATTGTTTCTACATCGCTCATCCTGTCATGTTATAGACCACATAGAGGGTGCATACAGAGGACAACGCAGCCACTTCACTCTGGACTTTAAAACGTCAGACTCATTTAAAGCCCTTTCAGAACAAATCAAAGAACCTGCATTGGGTAGAAATGTTTGAAGAAATCCCTTTATGCTCTAACTGTCAAACCCCCATAGGGTGGCACAGTCCAGATTGTGATAACCGGGTCTGGGATTGATCATTAGACAGCCAAGAATATGTCTTGTGGATATACTACATACACACAGTACACAGTATAGTGGGGGATCATTTCAGAAGGTAGACGAGACTGCTCAATAATCTACTGAGTCACTGTGTCAGTGCACAGTCTCTCACCTCTCATCCTCTGTTTACTTCCTTGTGAAGGTATGAAGTCAGACAGCCCTCCCATGACTGAGCATGGCCCATACTGACACAGTTAGCTCGTTTTAGCCTATAGTGTCCAATCCATAGAACAATGCGATCCAACAAATGTTGCCAAATTCATGCTAAGCTTGTAAAATATATTGTGATGATGAATTTACGTCTGTTAGTATGCTTCTCTCCCTTGAAGGAAATATGGTGATAAAGGAACCCATATGATATTAATTAGATAAATATTCTATTCTGTAAGTGAATTAGCATTCCATGGGCCCTTCAGTCATGATTGGTTGTGTTGGTACAATCAGCTAGATGCCATAGGCTGTAAGGGCTGACTGTGTTTCTGCTGCATACACATATCTGGTGGGCTGGCATCTAGAGAATAATGGTTTTCCCCCCAAAAAATGAGACAAAGCAAATCATTACTCATGCAGAATTGAAAAATATATATTTTTTTCTTGATTCTCATCATTATGTGTTCATAGCAGGGCTCAGATCCCCTTGGTGATAGTCTAATTCATCAATATGAGATGTAGTCTGATTGGATCGACAGCCAATGAAAATGACAGCAGACTGAGGGATCAAATCAAATTTTGTTTGTCAAATGCTTCGAAACTGATATTGAGGAGTGATTACCGACAGAGCATGCCTTCCCAATCAAACCTGGCTGTCAGCCTTGGGGAACGAGGCCTTTCTACCTGGACCTCACCTCTCCCTCCCCTCTCTTCCCTCCAGCCCCTTCACTTTAATTTTGAAAAGAGTATATCTATTTTTTTTTTACCTTTCAGTGAGCAGAAGAACATATTTATTAAGTTTAACTCTGTATTCTTCAATCTGGGCTCCCAGATTATATAAAGGCTATTACATGGGGGATCTTTTTAATCAGTAATTTTGCATCACAAAAGCAGGTAGGAAACTATGGAACCCAATTCTTATAAACCATTCTAGCAGTTCCCTCATTGAGCTACAGTTTTAGTGTTATATGTGCATATTTTGCTTGAGGTGTGTTGGTGAGTCAATCATTCAGACCATCTTAAACCATTGATTGCATACCACTCAATCATTGTCAAACTCTTCAATTAAATAGCCATTTGAAGCAACAACATTCTTTGTCAGGAGTGCATGCATGTATTTAATTGCTAACAACTTATTTTAGGTTGTCAAGTGTGTTTTGTTTGTCTTATTTACACCCTGTGGATCCTTTGTTTCTGACACTATAATTTTATGAATTGTTTTGTTTTGTAATTGAATGGATCAGTTATTCTTTATTATACTGTGCACCGAATATGTGAAAGTATCATTTTAAACTCAATTGAATTACTTTGTTAAAGTGAATATGACATTTGCAATTATATTTCTTAGACCTGTTATCTATAATTGTTATACACCTACATTTAGCTAAGCTTTAATATTAACTACATGCACTAGTACACAAACTTCAACATTTGCAGTTTCCTTGTCTCAATACAGTGGAAATGTTATCATAGATCACCCAGGGAGATAATTATAGAGCAAACCTGGGACTATAACTTCACAAGAGTTTTACAAATGCTCCATGTTAGGAGGGCTAAAGGCTACTCAGTTCCAGTACTGCGATGTCATGTCCTGTGTGTTGTCACTGCAGTTCTTAACTTGAGTCCCCGAGGCCAATTCCTGCCTGATTTACAGTTGCTAATGAAAGTCTACACACCCCTTGCGCAGTCCTCACATTTTGCTACCTTCATTATTTTTACCAATCTACACAACCGACTCCACATTTGTTTTTAAATAATTCATGAATAAAGAATAAAACATTTGGATGTCCTGATTGTGTATGTCTTCATACCCCAGAGTTAATACTTGATGGAAGCACCTTTTGGCTGCCATTACAGCTGTGAATTATTTTAAAGAAGATTCTACCAACCTTGAACAAATCTTAGAGCAATGTAACTACTAAATAGTCAAGGACCTGGTAACAACAATGTAACAAGAAACACCCTGTCAAATAACTACCAGTAATTTTCAATTAGTTTATTTCTACACTGAACAAAAATATAAACGCAACATGTAAAGTGCTGGTCCCAATGTAATGTGTTGGTCAAATGTATCATGAGCAGAAATAAAAAATCCCATAAATTGTCCATATGCACAAAAATCTTTTTGTGTTTGTTTAAATCCCTTTTAGTGAGCATTTCTCCCTTGCCAAGACAATCCATCCACCTGACAGGTGTGGAATATCAGGAAGCTGATTAAACACGATCATTATACAGGTGCACCTTGTGCTGGGGAAAATAAAAGGCAGCTCTAAAATGCGCAGTTTTGTCACACAACACAATGCCGTGCAACTGGCATGCTGAGAGCAGGAAAGTCCACCAGAGCTGTTGCCAGATAATTAAATGTCTCTACCATATGATGCCTCCAACGTTGTTTTGGAGAATTTGGCAGTATGTCCAACCGGCCTCACAACCACAGAGCACGTGTAACCACACCAGCCCAAGACCTCCACATCCGGCTTGTTTACCTATGCGATCATCTGAGACCAGCAGCTCGGACAGCTGATGAAATGGTGGTTACACACAAATGAAGAATTTCTGCACAATCTTTCAGAAACGTCTCAGGGAAGCTCAGCTGTGTGCTCGTCATCCTCACCAGTGTCTTGACCTGACTGCGTCATAACCGACTTCAGTGGGTAAATGCTCACATTCGATTACCACTGGCACACTGGAGAAGTGTGTTTTTCACGGAAGAATCACGGTTTCAACTGTACTGGGCAGATGGCAGACACACTTGTATGGCGTCGTGTGGGCGAGCGGTTTGCTGATGTCAACATTGTGAACAGAGTGCCCCATGGTGGCGGTGGTGTTATGGTATGGGCAGGCATAAGCTACGGACAACAAACACAATTGCATTTTATCGATGGCAATTTGTATGCTCAGAGATACCATGATGAGATCCTGAGGTCCATTGTTGTGCCATTCATCTGCCGACATCACCTCATGTTTGAGCATGATAATGCACGGCCCCATTTCACAATGATCTGTACACAATTCCTGGAAGCTGAAAATGTCCCAGTTCTTCCATGGCCTGCGATCTGTGACCAACAGATGCATATCTGTATTCCAACCATGTGAAATCCATAGATTAGGGCTTAATGAATTTATTTAAATTGTCTGACTTCCTTATATGAACTGTAACTCTTTGAAACTGTTGCATTTATATTTTTGTTCAGTATAATATGGCTCTGATTTATCAATGAAAACAAGCGTATACTGTTCTGTCCCAATCATTTGTGGCGCAAGCAGATCACAGAATCTCCACGTACACCAGAATTGTTAGAAATGTATGCACGGGTGATTGATTAGGCCCTAATCTATGATTTTCACATGACTAGGAATACAGATATGCAATACAGATATGCATCTAACGAGCTAAGCACTGGCACAATGGCAACACATTTTCCAACTCTGTCAATAAACGTTACAAAACTGTCACTTGTGAAACGTTTTTATTTCACTCTGAGACTTAAATTGAACTTTTGCACGTTAAAAACATTTATAAACACGAACACTTTTGAGACAGAAATAGCATGCTGCTTTTGTGAGAGGTGAGAGGTCAGTGTGCCATTCCTTGTGAACTCTCACTTATACAAAATTGCACAAAAAAACGAATGAAACATCTAGTTAACCTTTTTGTTCACTATTTAATGACAGACATTGTATGTTTGAACATTCAAAAGAAGAAAAAGTTATGTTTGTGAACTAAATGTTTCATGAGTTTTATGATGATGTAGTAACGTTTAATATCTGAGTTGGAAAAAATGTAATCCCGTAGATCCAGAGCGACTTACATGCATACATTTTAATTTGTACTGGTCCCCCGTGGGAATCAAACTCACAATCCTGGCATTGCAAATGCCATGCCCTGCCAACTGAGCCACACAGACAGGACCACACTATTTCCTTTTTACAAAGCTCTAGATTTCTGCTGTCCAGTGTCTGTATTCTTTTGCCCATTTTTTATTTTTATTGGTCAGTCTGAGATATGGCTTTTTCTTTGCAACTCTCCCAAGAAGGCCAGCATCCTGGAGTCGCCTCTTCATTGTTGACGTTGAGACTGGTATTTTGCAGGTACTATTTTATGAAGCTGCCAATTAAGGACTTGTGAGGCATCTGTGTCTTATACTAGACACTGTAATGTACTTGTCCTCTTGCTCAGTTGTGCACTGGGGCCTCCCACCCCTCTTTCTATTCTGGTTAGGGCTAGTTTGCGCTGTTCTGTTAACCTCTCTGCGCATGGAACCCGGTAGCGGGCTGAAATTCCACAACGTACGGTGATCGCTGCATAAATAGTCATATTAAACATTCAGTGTCTCACATGTATCGAAAGCCTAGAATCTTGCTAATCCAACTGCGTTGTCAGATTTTTAAAGGGATTTACTGCGAAAGAATACGATGTGATTATCTGAGGATAGAGCCCCATAAAAAACAACAATTTCAACCAGCACAGCCGTAACAAAACCACAAACTGCATTAAAATAAATGGTTTACCTTTGACGATCTCCGTCTGTTTGCAATCCCAATGCTCATTGTTACACAATGAATGATCTTTTGTTTGATAAAATCCATTTTTATAGCCTAACACAAAACATTTTGTGAACCACTTGTGTCGTGAATTCCGTCTCATTCCATTTTCGACGACACCTTTGAGGATAAATACCCACACAAAATGTGACTTTTCCAGTCATGTTTTGTTTCGTTGCAATCAACTGGTTTGTTTGTAACAACCGATTTGAAGACAACAAGTCATGACATCATTGTGCACCAATGATTTGCCCGCTGTTTCGTTGATTGACTGTCTTTTAACCCAATGACCACTGATCGTCTTGAAATCTAGCTGGGTAGATAGCCAATGAGCTGAGGTAAACGGCAATATGCAATGGTTATGTGTTGGAAGACCAACCCATGTAGTAAACTCCGGCGTAAAGAGAGTCATTCGCTGTTGAAGTTTTATACCGGAAGGAGCTACTGCATTGTTTGGTAAACGTGCAAATTCAGCTGTTTAGATATCAATCAGTATGGCGACTAAGTCAGGGAAAGCTAAATAGTAGTCTAGATATACAGGTGTACGCACAATTTTAGAAGAAAATGATCGGAAAAGTGAGACAGAGATTGTTGAAGGACGATTAATTTAGCAATTCCAAAGAGGAGGAATATTTTTTGAACGGAGAGGACATGTTTTGGACTGGTAAGTTCTTCACATGTTAATGCCCTTGTTTGAAATTAAGAATCTAAAATATTATTATTATTATTAATATCTATTATTATTTTTATTTTAGAAGCAATATAAAAGAATGTAATGTAAATTAAATGTAAGATGCATGTGTCTGCCGCCCCACCCCACCCCAACCCACATGAAATAGCCTATTTGAGGCTGTTGAGGGGAGGGCAGGCCCATAACAATGGCCAAAGTGAAATGGAGACAGTAGATACAACTGGTCTGTTGTAATATAATAAAGGCAGTAGATCTAGCTGGTCTGTCATAATATAATAGAGACAGTAGATCTAGCTGAAATGTCATAATATAAAAGAGACAGTAGATCTAGCAGGTCTATAATAATATATTCAACCTTATCTTCCCTGTACTCGATATATACACTGCTCAAAAAAATAAAGGGAACACTAAAATAACACATCCTAGATCTGAATGAATGAAATATTCTTATTAAATACTTTTTTCTTTACATAGTTGAATGTGCTGACAACAAAATCACACAAAAATTATCAATGGAAATCAAATTTATCAACCCATGGAGGTCTGGATTTCGAGTCACACTCAAAATTAAAGTGGAAAACCACACTACAGGCTGATCCAACGTTGATGTAATGTCCTTAAAACAAGTCTAAATGAGGCTCAGTAGTGTGTGTGGCCTCCACGTGCCTGTATGACCTCCATACAACGCCTGGGCATGCTCCTGATGAGGTGGTGGATGGTCTCCTGAGGGATCTCCTCCCAGACCTGGACTAAAGCATCCGCCAACTCCTGGACAGTCTGTGGTGCAACGTGGCGTTGGTGGATGGAGCGAGACATGATGTCCCAGATGTGCTCAATTGGATTCAGGTCTGGGGAACGGGCGATCCATAGCATCAATGCCTTCCTCTTGCAGGAACTGCTGACCCACTCCAGCCACATGAGGTCTAGCATTGTCTTGCATTAGGAGGAACCCAGGGCCAACCGCACCAGCATATGGTCTCACAAGGGGTCTGAGGATCTCGGTACCTAATGGCAGTCAGGCTACCTCTGGCGAGCACATGGAGGGCTGTGCGGCCCCCCAAAGAAATGCCACCACGGCATCTCCAGACCCTGTCACGTCTGTCACATGTGCTCAGTCTGAACCTGCTTTCATCTGTGAAGAGCACAGGGCTCCAGTGACAAATTTGCCAATCTTGGTGTTCTCTGGCAAATGCCAAACGTCCTGCACGGTGTTGGGCTGTAAGCACAACCCCCACCTGTGGACGTCTGTCTCTGACCATTTGAGCAGACACATGCACATTTGTGGCCTGCTGGAGGTCATTTTGCAGGGCTTTGGCAGTGCTCCTCCTGCTCCTCCCTGCACAAAGGTGGAGGTAGCGGTCCTGCTGCTGGGTTGTTGCCCTCCTACGGCCTCCTCCACGTCTCCTGATGTATTGGCCTGTCTCCTTGTAGCGCCTCCATGCTCTGGACACTACGCTGACAGACACAGCAAACCTTCTTGCCACAGCTCGCATTGATGTGCCATCCTGGATGAGCTGCCCTACCTGAGACACTTGTGTGGGTTGTAGACTCTGTCTCATGCTACCACTAGAGTGAAACACCGCCAGCATTCAAAAGTGACCAAAACATCAGCCAGGAAGCATAGGAACTGAGAAGTGGTGTGTGGTCACCACCTGCAGAACCACTCCTTTATTGGGGGTGTCTTGCTAATTGCCTATAATTTCCACCTGTTGTCTATTCCATTTGCACAACAACATGTGACATTTATTGTCATTCAGTGTTTCTTCCTAAGTGGCCAGTCTGATTTCACAGAAGTGTGATTGTCTTGGAGTTACATTGTGTTGTTTAAGTGTTCCCTTTATTTTTTTGAGCTGTGTATATTTAAAAAATATCTCATTCATGTAAGTATTCAGACCCTTTGCTATGAGACTCTAAGTTGAGCGCAGGTGCATCCTGCTTCCATTGATCATCCTTGAGATGTTTTTAGAACTTGATTGTAGTCCACCTGTGGTAAATTATATTGATTTGACATGATTTGGAAAGGCACACACCTGTCTATTTAAGGTCACACAGTTGACAGTGCATGTCAGAGCAACATTTTTGTCAAGGCACAGATCTGGAGAAGGGTACAAAAACATTTCTGCAGCATTGAAGGTTCCCAAGAACACACTGGCCTCCATCATTCTTAAATGGAAGAAGTTTGGAACCAACAAGACTCTTCATAGAGCTGGACGCCCAGCCAATCTGAGCAATCAGAGGAGAAGGGCCTTGGTCAGCATTCCTCTGTGGAGATTGGAGAATCTTCCAGAAGTACAACAATCTATGCAGCACTCTACCAATCAGGCCTTTATGGTAGAGTGGCCAGACAGAAGCCACTCCTCAGTAAAAGGCACATGACAGCCTATTTGGAGTTTGCCAAAAGGCACCTAAAGACTCTCAAACCATGTGAAACAAGATTTTCTGGTGTGATGAAACCAAGGTTGAACTGTACATGTATATGACATTTGTGGTGCTACAATTAATGAAGCTTTGAATTTTGTATTCTTTACCGGTTCTCATGTGGTAAAAAAACGTTACTATTGGTCGTACTGTCACAGTGCACAGTGGCCACACTTGTAATTGCTATTGGGCGGGCCTGGGAATCTAGTGTCAGCTTCTTGGGTAGCTGCATACTGTGTGTTACGGAATCGGCTAGATTTCGTGCAAGGCGAAAACAAATGCAAGAGGGCAATGTCATCGATTTTGATAATTTTTGAGGATGTTCCAGTGTTTTAATGTAGTGGATTTGACGCGTTATGGCAGTGGGCTTTACTCGGTGGAATAACATAAATTTGTTATCTCTATGATGGCTTTATTTGTCCTATAGCATAGTACATATCTACGGTAAGTCATTATTAGTCATAGTAGATAATAATTTCTGCAATTCTAATTGAAAGGCCCAATCACAGAACAGCTGTGTCTGTTATTCTATTAATTCCAGAGATTGCTTGTCCAAATGATGTGTAGGAACATGTTGAAAAAGCTATTACAGCAGTGTTTTCAAAAACGTATTTATCAAAATGACAGGAAATTATTGAATATTAGCCCATTGAAGTGAGTTCCCTTGTTCAGCTGTGTGCACTAATGTACTGCTTTCCTTTCAATGTATTTGTTTGTTAAGACGGTAGATAAATCTGCTTCTGGAAAATAGGTGAGCCTTTTCAAGACCTTCAGTTCCCTGAGGGACCAGATGATTGATGTAGATACAGGGTAATGGGCAGCCAGGGTTGGGTAGGTTACTTTCTAAATGTAATCCGTTACAGTTACTAGTTAGTTACCTGTCAAATTGTAATCAGTAATGTAACTTTTTGATTAACGTAATCTGGATACTTTCTGTAACTTTATCACTTTTCTCTTAAGGGGAATTAGAAGACGACAAAAATGATCCATAAAATGCATTTGGTGTGTTATCATAGTGGTCTCTGACTTGTGGTCAGACCCGCTCAGGTGGAACCAACTTAAAGATGCACTATGCAGAAATCACAAAAATTAGAATAGTTTGTCTAATATCAGTTTATTGTGTAGAGAATAATTGTACCATCTACACCGCTGTGAAATATATTTCCATAACTCAAAAATATTGTATAGTCAGCTGTTTGAAGCTGGTGAACAAAACCGAAAGTAAACTACACAAAAACTAAACTCCGGAAGCATAGAACAGATCTACTGCTTCTTAGACTTGCTTTCAAATCTATAACTCACATTTCTATGATACATTGTAGCTGTCAACTATCACCTTTATTCAAAGCTGTATTTTTTTACACAAACATCCTTTCTGAATTTAAAAGTAATCCAATAAGAAATTCTCGTTTTTCAAAAGTATCTGTAATCTGACTACAATATTTTTGCGGGTAACATATTTGATTAGTTAGTTACTCCCCAACCCTGTGGGCAGCATTTGAGACCCTTGAGGCCAACTAGTTCCCATGTAATCTGCGGGCATTCCAATAGCACATTTTGCCAACGCTTATACATTTTAACTCAGTTTTCACAATTCCTGACATTTAATCCTAGTAAAAATTCCCTGTTTTAGGTCAGTTAGGATCACCACTTTATTTTAAGAATGTGAAATATCAGAATAATAGTAGAGAGAATGATTTATTTCAGCTTTTATTTCTTTCATCACATTCTCAGTGGGTCAGAAGTTTACATATAATCAATCATAATTTGGTAGCATTGCCTTTAAATTGTTTAACTTGGGTCATACGTTTCGGGTAGCCTTCCACAAGCTTCCCACAATAAGTTTGGTGAATTTTGACCCATTCCTCCTGACAGAGCATGTGTACCTGAATCAGATTTGTAGGCCTCCTTGCTCGAAAACTCTTTTTCAGTTCGGCCAACAAATATTATATGGCATTGAGGTCAGGGCTTTGTGATGGCCACTCCAATACCTTGACTTTATGTCCTTAAGCCATTTTGCCACAACTTTGGAAGTATGCTTGGGGTCATTATACATTTGGAAGACTCATTTGCGACCAAGCTTTAACTTCCTGACTGATGTCTTGAGATGTTGCTTCAATATATCCACATAATTTTCTTCCCTCATGATGCCATCTATTTTGTGAAGGGCACCAGTCTCTCCTGCAGCAAAGCACCCCCCCACATGATGCTGCCACCCCCGTGCTTTACGGTTGGGATGGTGTTCTTCGGCTTGCAAGCATCCCCCTTTTTCCTTCAAACATAACGATGGTAATTATGGCCATACAGTTCCATTTTTGTTTCATCAGACCAGAGGACATTCCTCCAAAAGGTATGTGCAGTTGCAAACCATAGTCTGGCTTTTGTTGTGGCGTTTTTGGAGCAGTGGCCTCTTCCTTGCTGAGCGGCCTTTCAGGTTATGTTGATATAGGACTCGTTTTACTGTGGAAATAGATACTCTTGTACCTGTTTCTTCCAGCATCTTCACAAGGTCCTTTGCTGATGATCTGGGATTGATTTGCACTTTTCGCACCAAAGTACTTTCATCTCTAGGAGACAGAACGCGTCTCCTTCTTGAGTGGTATGATGGCTGCATGGTCCCATGGTGTTTATACTTGCGTACTATTGTTTGTACAGGTGAACGTGGTATCTTCAGGGGTTTGGAAATTGCTCCCAGGGATGAACCAGACTTGTGGAGGCTACAATTTGTTTTTTGAGTTCTTGGCTGATTTCTTTTGATTTTTCCATGATGTCAAGCAAAGAGGTACTGAGTTTGAAGATAGGCCTTGAAATACATCCACAGGTACACCTCCAATTGACTGAAATGATGTCAATTAGCCTATCAGAAGTTTCTAAAGCCATGACATCATTTTCTGGAATTTCCCAAGCTGTTTAAAGGCACAGTCAACTTAATGTATGTAAACTTCTGTCCCACTGGAATTGTGATACAGTGAATAATAAGTTCAATATTCTGTCTGTAAACAATTGTTAGAAAAATTACTTGTGTCATGCACAAAGTAGATGTCCTAACCGACTTGCCAAAACAATTTTTTGTTCACAAGATTTTTGTGGAGTGGTTGAACATTTTTTTTAATGACTCCAACCTAAGTGTATGTAAACCTTGGACTTCAACTGTTGTATGAGAACCGTTAGGAAAACCATTTAGAAAAGTGAGGTACATTATGTCTGTCTGGTTTTGTACAGGGCTCAAACACATGAAAACAGGCACTGGCAAGTACAGATTTAAGATCTTTATTTGACCAGTTTCTCACAGCAGAAAAAAAATCCTGCAGCAAAAGGAAATATTAATAAATGTACATTTTTGTAGGGGTTGACACATTTTTAGTTAGGGAAAATCAAGTTTAAAAAAAATCATTTGAAATAATAAACTTTAGAAGCCTTTTTAAAACTTAAATACAATACAAGTTTGCATTGTCCTGCAACAACTGGGTGGTCAAATTCTTTACTGTAGCAAAAGATAGTTATGAAAGGGAATAGTTTTACGATTAAATATACATACAATATTTATTGGAGTCAGTAATAATACATTTTTTATGAAGAACAACTTTTTAGGCAAGATGCTCAATTTATGACTGAGACCTAATATTCAGAATAAGAGAGTTGTTTCCCACAACATACTATGGCAGGGACCAACAACTAGATTCAGCTGTGGGCAGATTTCTTCTTTAACAGATGGTCGGGGGGCCGGATCATAATTATAAACAATTTGTAGACTGCGAATTAGACACAAGAAGCCCAAAGAGATATGTTTGACTAAAATATCAGAATTTCTAACCTTGCTTACATTTATATATGATCACCTGTCTCTCCATTATGTGTGGGAATACTTGAGAACAGACTTCTTCAATTAAAATAACTTGGAGATGATTTCCTGATGTTTTATAGTATTTTATGTCCGTTTATGAAAAAGAAAACAAATACCATTGTAATTTTTTTCTCAGAAAACTTGGCATGCCAAATAAAATCACCTGTGGGCCAAATTCAGCCCCACGAGCCACCAGTTGGGGAACCCTCAACTATAGATATATTGGTGTTGACACCTCGAGGTGGTGGCTGAGGTGATGACTGGGCCTAGTAATTGGGCCTGTGCATTCCAGTAGTAAAGTGCTGCTGTAAGCAGAAGGGTGAGAGCGTGTGGGTAGAGGAGCTGTACTAGAATTTAAAAGATGGGTCGAGCTCCAAATGAATAGATAGACTTCAGAGGCGGGCCGAGGAATATGACAGTCAGCACTTCAGGCAAGTGTGCTTGTTAAAAGTAGCACTAAGCTTAGATCCAGATATGGAGATGAGGAGCATGGTATATTCAGACTCATTCACCTTGGCAGTGTGTGGGTGGATAGTGTCAGTTATGTCATATTTTCATATGTTCTCTGGTCTTATTGCAATGTTGAGGCATTAGTAATAATTCAAACTAAGCCTAAGCAAATGAACAAATGTAATATCGCTTCTCTATTTAGAATTATAATCCATATCAGCAGAATACCTTATTATAGTGAGATTTACATTATATTGATTGTCATAACAAGGTCCCACTTAGGAAACCCACTAGAAGCTTACTGTCTCCTTCATACGTCTAGACAAGCATTTTCTAGCTGAGAGCCTTCTGCACAGTAGCTGACACCCTGACAACCTGTAATGATAAAATTAATGGCAATTTAAAGACATGCTCCGGAACTTTGGCGACGAGTACGTTTAAAAAAAAAATTGATCTCCTACTTTGCGCTGGATGTGTGAATGTATAGTTTATACATGCGTAATCTATAAGAATAATTACTTTCTTACCTCAATTAGCCATGCGATCCCTAATTTGAATGAGAAGCTGTGCGGAACCATCTTCCCTACATTTCCCCTCACGTGGGCCAGCCCCCTAGCATTTCAAGTTCTATCCAAATAGCTCAAATTGCCATTTGAGAGAGAGAGAGAGAGATCCACTCAGTATATTTTTCTCAGACCTAAATAATGGTGTCCTGATGTGGTTTAAGGATTGTTGTAGACTTAGAACATCACATTTTAGTATTTATTTTTGTATTTTTCCCCTCACCAGATGATAATTTAAAACTTCACTTCTTGTTGAAAGTTAGTCTTGAAAAGGGACAAGCTAATAAATTAACAACATTCTCTTCGATAACACCTGCTGCAGCCGCTGCAAACTAGCCTACAACTAAAGCTAGCTAGCTAGACGGTGGGACAACTACTGCTCGATATTACACAGTGGCCTGTTAGCCTTCGAGAAGGCAGAGTTTTCAAACATTTTTGTAAAAATGATCACACCCATTACAATTCAATGTGATTTGGTTGATGCCTTTTTTTCTCTTCAGTATTAACCCTTTCCTTTCTAACAAAAACTGATAAGATTAAATCAGAACATTATTGGAAATACTATAATTATGTAAGCATTATTATTTACGTTGTTTTTTATACATCCTCAGCCTTTCTCTGAAACCCACTGTGTTTGGGTTAGTAATCATTTATAGAGTGGCTCTATTTGCCTTCAGAATGCATTTCCTTCACCTTTCTGAATGTTTAAAGAACACATATGTTCATCTAAAACATGATCACATAAATACTGGACATTTTGAACTCTTATTATGCTGGTGTTTTGACAAAACTACAATCATGGTCTTGAATTGGACTTGCATTTTTCTGATCTTAGTCTTGACTCTGTCTCGTACCCCTCGCCCCCCTCCCGGTCTCGGTCTTGACTCAGTCTTGCATACCCTCCGGTCTTGGTCTTGGCTCGGACTCGATTCGCTCCAGTCTTGAATCGGTCTCACTTTAGATGGTCTTTATTAACACAACACTGCACATATGGACGTAGTCTGCAATTTTTTACCACTTTTATAGCTACTGGCTAAGAAGTATACAAAAGTATTGTAGAATCTCTTTAATAGTTTCTAATGGGGACTGCATTTGCATGGTTGAATTCCACACAAGCTGTTCAGCAGCTCAAAACCACAATCTCACAACCCCCTCTCCCCTCTTTATACATTTACAAGGTTGACACATTCACTGGAGTTGGAGTGTTTCGCCTCGTGGAAACCAGGCTTTATGATTGGGCCATATCTGTCAGCTTTTTAAAAAGGGTTGTTCTCCAACTCTCTAAATGTATTTTTTTAATCAAGAGAAATAGTTTTTGACCTTTTCAAAGGGGCTGAATAGGATTTTGTATAATGGTCGTTGCTTTTCCATTATCATTATGAAGAGAAATCTGTTCAATATCGCAGTCTCACATTAGAAGATGGTGGAACTGTTACCCCATACTCCAAGTCAATGTGCCCTTTTTATTATCTTAGTTGGTCCATATTTGAAGGAATGATGGTCAATTAACCGTTTAATTAGGTGACAAGGTCAGATTCAAGTAAATAATATGTTTAATCCCAGTAAATAGCAGTTGCAATAGCAGCATATGTATCCTCTAATTGAGGAACAAGCAAGGACAAGCAAACTGCGTAATTACTCTGACTTGGTTAATGATTCAAAGTGCCTACCAACGGAACCATGGCAAAATGAAGGCTTTCATGTGAGTTGACAACACATTTAAGTAATATTTATATAATGTATTTTGTCGGGGGGGGGGGGGGGGGGGGGGTTAATGTATTCATCCAATTACAGACGATTATGGCAACAGTAGGACTACTTTACTTAACTTTTCCAACAAACTGATATCTGAAATAGCAAATACATATAAGTAGATCTGCCTTTGAGTCACCCTTCAACTGATCATGTCTTTCTCCTCTTTATGACTCACTTCTCTATAGTGCAAAGAGCCAGAATTCAGTCTAAATACAGGCTCTATTCCTGGTGACGTGTGCTGCCACGGGGTGAGATGATTCACCTTATGGGAGTGAAGATGCCTAGAGTTCAAGCTGTCATGGTGGAGTGTATTGAACCAGTAGTTACACTGTTGGCTACTAATTAGTAAAATAATACTTATCTATTTCTTTATTTTCATTCTCTTTTCATAATCTTGATTAGATACATATGTTTATGCACCTTTAAAACCAAATATAAATGTATATGTATGTATGTATATTTACTCTTTTGAAATTATAATGGAGTATTTGTACTTTCTCTTTTCACACACACTACAGTCAGACTCCATCTATGATACATTCAAAGAGAAATCTGCAGCTACAACAGGAATTACAATAAATAAGCTGGACAATGCTGTGAAAATTAATACAGCTACAATATGTTCTTTATCAACAGATTCTGACGGGAACATAAGTCAATAGCTGCACCAACACTCACCTCACCTTCTCCCCCTTTTTGAGACCTAGACCACAGTCCAATTTCATGCTATTGACTGCTGTTGACACAATATACTCCAGTTGATCCATGTTGTGTGTGTGTGTGTGTGTGTGTGTGTGTGTGTGTGTGTGTGTGTGTGTGTGTGTGTGTGTGTGTGTGTGTGTGTGTGTGTGTGTGTGTGTGTGTGTGTGTGTGTGTGTGTGTGTGTGTGTGTGTGTGTGTGTGTGTGTGCGCAGCACAACTATTCCTCCGGCACACATTTGCCCGCATGAAGCCTTTACACTCAATAATATGATTCTCATGTGACCTGAGTTCCAAGCACTCTGCACTTAGTAAATAAGATGTCACAGTAAGATAAATATGAGCCAGCAATTCTGCTTTCCATTTGTGTAAACAGGGAGTGTGAATGAAAGCTGTGCAAGCTTTGATGTGACCCTCTCTCTAACTGCTGCTGTTGAACAACAGTAAGACATCATTTAGACATACCTAAGGTCATAAAGGAAATACCAAGTATTAGTCAAAACTCCAATAAATAACCTACCTTCTCTGAAGGATATAATGTTGGCTAGCTACAGAAGGGTAGCTATAGTTTTGGGGCTTTCTGTAAGCAGTTATAATTTTTTGACTAATTGGTCTTTCACCAATCAGATCAGCTTTGAAATAAATCTGATGTGAAAAGATCTGATCCCAGATTCACAAAACACTTATTACACAAAAACGTAAGAAGATCTTAAGATTTCATGATTTTCTTACAAACCGGGGATAGGAAGTCCAGGGGTGGCAGGAGAGGGACAGGGGGAACATGTAGCAGCTGGGGGTAGAAGCTATTGGCCAGCCTGACAATTTTTGCCATGATGCTCCTACTGTATACTACCCGCATCTGAGTGATGGAAGAAGGTAGAACAGGCTGTGGCTCGGATGGCTGAGGTCCTTGATGATTTTCTAGGCCTTCCTGCTACTCCTGGTATTGTAGGTGTCCTGTAAGACAGGCAGTGAGCACCCAATTGTGCGTTCGGCTAAGCGTACCACCCTCTGTAGAGCATTGCGGTCCGCGGCAGTGGAGTTGCTGTACCAGGCTGTGATGCAACCCGACAGTATGCTCTTGATGGTACTCCTGTAGAACACTCTGAGGGCCCTTGGGGACAGGTCGAATTTCTTCAATCTTCTGAGGCTGAAGAGTCGATGCCGTGCCTTCTTCAGCACAGTGTCTGTGTGGGTAGACCATTCCAGCTCCTCTGAGATGTGTACGCAGAGGAACTTTACGTTTTTGACCATCTCCACTAGGTATGCTAGCATGCTAGTCGATATACATAGACATAGACTAATTGCGCTAATGCTAGTTAGCTTTACACAGAGACACAAAGACATAAAAATGTTTTTTACAAGTTAATTTGACCTTTTGAGGAATATCAGCTTTGCTTAACCTTCTTTTTAAGTTGTTAGTTAATGGCAGTTAAGAAAACAGTTCTTCTCAAGAAGTTTTGTGAATCCAGGCCTTGATGAAAATTGTCAAAAGACCAACAACTGGGAAAAATGTATCAGAATTTGGCTGCCTGTGTAGACGCAGCCTCAGATGTGCCAGCTTATGTGGCAACTGCCATCTCACATCTCCAATAGCCACAAATGTAACTTTTGAAATTGTCATTTCACAGGCTTAATCTAAGTAGGCCTACCTTTGGTTTATGTGACACTGTTGCTCTGGGACTTAATTATTGGTGTCAAATTCAAAACCATACATTCTCTGAGGCTTTATAATGCAGGAGATGGTACGTATCTCTTCTGCAACAATGACTCAAATCAAATGTGAACCATAAATAGCTGTCAGTGGAAGGTGTGGATTAGGATAATCCTACATTTATTTTCTTCTAAATCAGATGTGTGATTGTGCGGCTATCAAAAATACTTTGACATGATCACATGCTGGGTTTAATACACTCTAGGCTTAAAGACATTGGTCCTTTCATGTGTCACAAATTACATTGGCCATGTCCAAATATCCATACTAGTGTATGATATACTTAAATTGCATACTATGTACTCATCGTCACGTACTATTTAGCCTGTACCATTTACCCATCTATTGCAGGATAAATCAATGTTAAAGTTTACATAGCTGGCCAGATATGGATGTTAAATTACTTTATGGGTTGGTTATGTAGGCTTCTTCTAACCCATCGCTTTCTACTACAATAATACGATTAAATTATATCTTTACGTTAAAAACCAAAGTCTATCAGAATTCCGGTTGTTCAAATAAGTGTTATACCCCTTGGTCTTCAAGAATAGGACTTGGAAATATGGAGGTATAGATTAGCCAAATTGTTTTACCTGAGTATAACCCCAAGACTAAGGACTTATTAGCCAGCCCTACTCTGTTGATTATGATTTTGTTGTCATGGAGGACTGATTGGACTTATTGATTTGAGTTTTAAAAAATGTATGCATGTGCTCAGAGAATGGCATGCTTTAAGCACTACTGAAAAGTGCCGTTTACACCTGAAAAATGAATGCCATATGCTGCATTTGCTATAGGCCTATTGTTTATACCTTTTTGTTGGTGACACTTTGATATCTTGAAAATATGCAGCTGTTAAAAGAGCAAATCCACAAATTAAACAAAATGACCCCCGCCTCTGTTTGGTATAAAGGTGAGGGATGGGCCTGGAGAAATGTAACCACTCTCCGATTTATAGACAGAGCTATGGATGAAAGGACTGACCCTCCATGATAACAAATGAATTGTTTTAACCATGTCACGAGGCTATAAAATGTTTGTTTACATTTGCAATGTTTACAAACAGTGGAGAAAAACAATATTATATTTGGGGTTTTCAAATGGATGTAGCAACTACAGATTGTCCCTTTAAGTCTATCAAAAGTGTGTGCATTTGAGCATGTGTCCATTAGGCCTATGGATTTATTTTATCAGCGTTAATTAGATCATTAAAAAGGCCCACTTTTATTACATAGGCTGGGATCTGCTGTTGCAAGAGTGCATTTTTCACTGGCTGTACACTGGTTTCAAAAACAATGATTGATAGGCAGCTTAAACTTCTTGAATTCAACCATTATTGGGTTCAAATGCACATTTTGTTTTTGTCTCATTTACAATAGTACCCTGAGGACAACAATACAATAAATCATTAAAAAAATTCAATAAACTACAAATTACAGAATCAACAATACAGCTTCAAATACCACAAATACAATTATTATTTACGTTAAAATCTCATTAGATTCATCCTAAAACTGCCCTAGAGGCACCGGAGAGTCAAGATGTAGGGAGTTTTGTAGGCTATTCTAAAACTGCAGGGCACTAAAACTGAAGGTGGATTTATCTAGATCAGTACATACTAGTGGAGGCCCGAGAGATAACCATTCCTGTGAACAGGTTTGGTATCTCATATGTTTTCATTTTAACAGTGAAGTGAGGTAGGTCGGAAGCTTGTGTAGTAGAACTTTGTAAACAAAAAGGGAGTATTGAAGGGATTTGTGGGACTTTAATGAGGACCAGCCAACCTTTTGATACAGGATGCAGTGATGTGTATTAAAACTGTCACCTGTGATAAAGCGAAGGGCACTGTGGTAGACGGCATCCAAAGGTTTAAGAGTAGTGGCTGCTTCATTCCGATAAATGGTGTCACCATTGTCAAGAACTGGCAGGAAATGTTACTGTACATTCTGATTCCTGCTGTTTAGGAAGAGGCATGATCTATTTCTAAAAAAAGAAGCCAACTTTAAATCTCAACTTCTTAACTAGTTCATCCGTATGTTTTTTAAAGGTCAAATTACAGTATGTCTAAGTCTAAAACCAGACTAGTACACATTAGGAATATGGTGATTCTATAGTGATTCTAATATTTTTGCAAGGCAAAATAGTTTAGGAATTGGGCGAAAGTTATCTAGGTCAGAAGGATCCCCACATTTGTAAAGGGGGAGGACATGCACCGCTTTCAATATCTTAGGGATAGCACCAGAAGCAATTGTTTAAAAAAATGTGGATCAAAGGTTCTACAATTTCTGAATGTGCAGACACATTCAGAAATCAAAAGATTGTTTAGTATAAAAGCTCTGACGAAGGCCAAGTGAACAAGAAAAAATGTTCAAGGGGGAAACAGAAATTCAAAAAGACTTCTGTTTTCTAAGATGTAGCCTACGATGCATTACTCGTGATCATTTTAAGGAGGACAGAAACTACTTAGTCTGAGTTTGAACACTAGTTGTCTAGTTTTGTTGTTTGGCTACTTGAAGAGAACTAGGTTCCATCACTCACAGTCTACCTCTTCCAAAAGAATTGTGGCGTGCATCGAAATCTACTAGATGAAGATCCACAATGAGTATAACATTTGGGCATTAAAACCATGCTCGATTTTTGAAAATTCACATACCATAAAATATTATATTTTCGCATACTTAAAATGCATAATACGAGATTGAGTTGTTTCCTGCTTTTCAGGTGACTTCGAGAGTGCATCCCCATATCTAATTGATCAGCTGTTGTCAAAGTCGAAAATGAGAATGACATCAGGGAATTTAAAGTATGTATCACGTGTGCTCCCTCTATGGCCTCTAGGTCACCAGGCTGCTGATTATTGCGCAGACTTGTCACCATCGTCACACGCATCAGCGCCTCATGAAACTCACCTGGACTCCATCACCTTGATTACCTGCCCTATGTATGTCACTCCCTTTGGTTCCTTCCCCAGGCGTTTATGTTTCTGTTTCAGTTTCCTGTCTGTGCGTTGTTCGTGTTTCTTGTTTTGAATTATGTTTTGTTCATTTATTAAATTATTCACTCCCTGAACTTGGTTCCCGACTCCCAGCACACACGTTACAGTATATTTGCTTTTCGAAATGTCGCATACTATTAAACATTCTCTTTTCGCATACTTAAACGTCCTACTATTTTGGATGCAAGTACGGGTATTCATACATGGCCACTGACTCTTGCTAAACTGGAGACTGCCATTCTACCTTGTATTTATATTATCAGCATGTTTATTATATTACTTATTAGCATATCTTATTTTGCTATCATCCCCTATTTTACAAGTGCCTTTCACTCACGTGTGCTGTGTTATTTGCAATGATTTCCTTTCACTTGACTTTTTACATTCTCACGTGTGAAATTGAATTGAATGAACCATTTTCTTGCTTTGCATGGTGTGCTATGATTATACAGTTTAGCATGGACTATATTGACTATGAGACAGCTGTTGCCAATCCCTATCACCTCCTCCCGCCCCAAACTAATTGCTTAATGCCCCAGAACTAGGAACAAAAGGAAATGCACACAACCTTCAACATGCCACCTGACTCCTCGCTGCTCCTTGACCAGTGTCCCTCTCCACTGATTGCCTGTGGGAAAAATATTTTATAGCACTACTAAAGGAAAGTGCTTATTTCTAACATGTGATGTGGGACTCTAATTGTTTGTTTATTGTCCTCCTCAACTACAGCCTCAAGGGACCCGCCCGACAGCACAGAAGCTGCACTGAAAAAAGAAAAAATCCTCAAGATGAAAAAAGGTCAAAGGCTTCAATAAATTTGGCTTTAAACCACATTCAAATAACATGGCACCAAAACATGACCGTATTAGGTTAGACTTAGGACAACACAAATCTGTGTAATAGCCTCTTTAATGTAATCTAAAATATAATCTACGTAATCCCCAAATGAATGATTAAACATGAGGGCCAGACACAATAACTACTATAGTATTGATGCATACTCCAAGAAAGGTTCAAGGTTTCCATACAAGCTCAATTACACAGTACAAATATGATAAAAATATGAAATATTTGTTATGATGTAATCCCTATTCAACAAAACTGTATGAATAAGGCTTGAAATGACTCAAATTTAACCTGTAAAATATATATTTAGTGTTAGAGAAAATTAGCATATTTTCTTGATCAAAATGTCTGCCCCCATCACTGTGAACGTTTCACAGATCTCTAGCTTGGCTTCCTGAACTCGTTAGGAACTCGCCTTTCATGACACACAGGCAGTGTTTATTGTTTCAAATATATGAATTATTTTAGATTACTGACTATAAATCAATCTCTGAATGTGCTACAGTGACGAAACCACTATCTCCTGCTGCTTTATTATGTAAGGACATCAGGCAAATTGTTAGTTGCTGTGACGTAGGGTTCAGCCAGGAGGTGATGGGCAGTCAGAAGAGCAAATTAAATGGTAGGAGGGACATGCCAGCTTCAAGAGGTGTCAGATTTCACATCCTGCTTCTGTTGGTCAATTTCTTCAACGGATGGTCAGGTCTATATAATTATCAAACATATATATATATTGGTAGTTGAAATGAAACACAGACTTTGTTTAAGTATTACAATTATCCTGGGCGACGCACAATTGGCCTAGCGTCGTCCGGGTTAGGGAGGGTTTGGCCGGGAGGGATATCCCGGCCAATATCAATTGGAAACCACGAAATTGGGGAGAAAAAGAGGGTAAAATTAAAAAATATATATATATATACTTTAGATATACAATTACAGGCAGAAATTGGTACAGTATATGACAGCTCTCCCCAGGTTCTGCAAAATGTCTAAGACATCCTGTAACTCATATAGCCTATCCCAGTCCTCCTTGTGTGAGTTTCCCAGGCAACAACATTTTAATAAATCTAACCTCTCCCTGACAGCAGCAACCATCTTGTCAGCAATTAAAAGCTCAGAAGTGGGTTTGACCGAAACTTGACCTTTCATCACAAGTATAGGGTCATAACAAGGTGAACGAGTCCAAGCATCTTCTGACAGGTGGCTGTTTTCATCAGGCCTGTGGCAGCCTTGTGTTCTCACAAAACCAGTCGTATTCTCAGAACCTCAGATAGCAAGGTGGGGCCCAGACAGGAGGAGTATGAATGCAGGCAGTTTCCGCCTTCTGATGGTGTCTGAAGGGCACAACACTCAAAACACTCTTCAGCTTCTCCTAAAAGACAAGACCTTACAGTTAGTCATAACACAATTTATTAACCCTTTAAAAAGGTATGAGGTCTTGGTTTAACCCCTTCAATTCCCCCTTTGAGGCCACTAGGCCTCAACAAAATCTAAGTAACTCAAGCATAGTGATTATAAGAATCATCCATAAAAGGTGTATTAGATTGCAAGCAATCCTCAGGAGTTTGAGGATAGAAATAAGGGTCTGGGGGATGAAGAACATGAAGCATAAACATGCCTGGCCTTATGAAGTACACATATGCCAGCTGCACAGAATGCACAAATGCAAATTAACAAAACGATCAGTGGGAGCAGTAATGGAACCAAAATGGAAAACAACTTAAATCCAAAATGTCCTAGTTTATCTTTCAACAACCCAAATGGGAACCAGGAGTCTTCTCCTGTTGGGGTGTAGGTATCAGCCAACTGTGTTAATCCTTTCAATATCTCTGTCATATTATCAGAGGAGTCAGGGAGAAGCATAACACATTCAGTGAGGGAAAGAGAATTTAGGGCCCTGCAATATCCACCCTCCTTATCCAGGATGTAGTCTAATTCCAGGCTATGCCTGGCTGTAACAGCTTTAAGATTTTGAACATCAGTAGAAAGAAGGGCAAAACCAGCAATAGTCAAATTCATATGGGCCTCCATTGAGTAGGTGATGTTATTAATCCAATCCCCTAACACTAATTCCAGACCCTGGGAAGAGTGCCAATCCGAAAAGTTCACCATTGCTACAAGAAAATCCACTAGCCAAGCCATTATCTGCCATTGCTCGTTTCACACGGCTACTGCAGTGCGCTGTGGAGTTATGCTTAGCCTCCAATAGGGTCAGCAGGGGTATGATTGCGACTTTAATTTGAGTTTAGCCTAAATAACAGCAACCATCCCACCCATTAGGCAATTATAGGTAGCCATTTTCACCGCCAACCCACATAACACCATTAGGAGCCCCCAATCCAGACCATATAACTGATATGGGTATTCCAGGTATAGAGTCAGAGAAGGTTAATGCATGATTCATATTAAGGGAGGGTTCGGTAGTTGGTGGCACACCTGCGTGACTCCTAAGGTTGTCTGAAAGGCCCATGGTAATACTACCTCTACCACAAAGACAAAGTTGGGGTTCGGTTACAGATCTAAAATTGATCAAGACAGGTTATATCTTCTTATTTCCAAATGACAAAGGCAGTGGATGAACGGGATATTTAGGACATTCAATAGCAGAGGAGACATTTATATAACTTAGAGGCATACGTACTACCCCTAAACATAAGGGCGTATCCTAGACTAAGGCTCTTGATGGACCCATTCCTGGGGTGTATATTTCTTATTTGAGCACATGGATTGCTAAGCTGAACTGGGGTTCCGCTAGCCAACAGCCAATTGCAGGGCGCCAATAACTGCACCACATATCACACTTTCACAAAATGCTTGAAGACATGGCTAAAGGTCAATCAGATTTGTGAACATGGTCCCTAGCTGTGTGTTGCCACTCTCCATGTTGTCTGTTGTCTGTAGCTTGTGAGGTGTGGAAACACTTTGTTGCTTTTATGAATTTTGACTTGCTGCTTTTTGTTCTATGCTGCTCTGTCTGTATGCTACGTCTTGCTTGTCCTATGTTGCTCTGTCTGTATGCTATGTCTTGCTTGTTCTATGTTGCTATTGTCTATATTGTAATTGTTTTTAATAACCTGCCCAGGGACTGCGGTTGAAAATTAGCCGGCTGGCTAAAACCGGCACTTTTACTGAAACGTTGATTAATGTGCACTGTCCCTGTAAAAATAAAAAAAATAAACTCAAACTCAAATACAAATACAAATCAACAGAAATCTCATAAATCTAATTTCTCAAACAGATTTCAAAAATTTCTAAAATGCTGATTTCAAAAATGCTTTACAGCGAAAGCGCCACAAACGATTATGATTGGTCACCACCAACTCACAGAAAAACCCTGCCATTTTTCCAGCAAAAGAGAGGAGTCACAAAAAGCACAAATAGAGATCAAATGAATCACTAACCTTTGATGATCTTCATCAGATGACACTCATAGGACTTCATGTTACACAATACATGTATGTTTTGTTCGGTAAAGTTCATATTTATATCTAAAAATCTCAATTTACATTGGCGTGTTATGTTCAGTAGTTCCAAAACATGCAGTGATATTGCAGAGAGCCACATGAATTCACAGAAATAATCATTATACAGTGAGGAAAACAAGTATTTGATACACTGGCGATTTTGCAGGTTTTCATACTTACAAAGCATGTAGAGGTCTGTAATTTTTTAACATAGGTACACTTCAACTGTGAGAGACGGAATCTAAAACAAAAATCCAGAAAATCACATTGTATGATTTTTAAGTAATTAATTTTCATTTTATTGCACCATCTTCATATGGTGGCAATCAGAAGACATTAATTTACTCAATAAATGTTCCTTTTGTTCGATGAAGTCTCTTTATGTCCAAAAATCTCAGTTTTGTTTTTGTGGTTTTCTTCAGTAATCCACAGGCTCAAACTCAGTCAAAACAATCAGACAAAAAAATCCAAATCATATCCGTAAAGTTCATATTCAATCCTCAGGTTGTTTTTTAGCCTAAAGTATCTATAATATTTAAACCGGACAATAACCTTGTCAATATAAAAGGTAAACAAGAAATGCACATGCGCCTGAAAAAACTCTGCGTCACGTTAGGGTCTTCTCCTTTCAAGGGAGGAACTATTACTTCAAAACTATTTATTTTTAAAATAACATTGGTCAGTAACACACGGGTAGGTCTATTTCCTAATACAGCAAGGGTGTATGCATTAAGGTTTATACCCCCACAGGCAAATCTTCGAGCATCTTTTCCGAATGTCCACTAAACAAATACACAATATGCACACATTATATTGCTCATAACTAACTCCTGATTTAATGTCCGACCATCCAGTCATACCACACAGAAAACATGATACATAGAACAATTACAGAATACCTTATCTGAAAAATATTCAAACACTTAACTCTATCGCAACAATCAGCGTTTATACTTGGAATTTGTGACCAAAGTCCTATCACCACGTCTCATAATCATAAACATTTAACACAGGAATTCATAACCTATTTCTACCTAGGTGGTCTGTGCTTCCTCCCATGAATAGCACAATAGGTTCACACTTTAAATTATTTCATCATTACACAGAAATGTAGGTTCGTATAAATTTAACAGCGAGGCGCCACTTACTTGCCAGAATGACTCATTAACCACAACGTGCTACAGCAAATTACAGACATTAGATATAACAGGCATCCGCTTACCTTATAATTTTGTAGAGCTTGCACGTGGGTCAATGGTCAGTCCAGCGAAGTGGTCACCCGCTCCTGGCAAGCTCGCCAAAGTGTTGATCAATTTCTTCAACAGATGATCAGGTCTATATAATTATCAAACATATATATATATATATATATATATTGGTAGTAGAAAGGAACAAGACTCTTTGTTTAAGTATTAAAATGATCCTTTAGTAATACAATTGTAGGCAGAAGTTGGTACAGAGTACAGTATATTATAGCTCTCCCCAGGTTCTGCAAAATGTCTAAGACATCTTGTAACTCATAGTCTCTCCTAGTCCTCCTTGCGTGAGTTTCCCTGGCAACCACATTTTAATAAATCTAACCTCCCCCTGACAGCAGAAACCATCTTGTCAACAATTAAAAGCTCAGAAGTGGGTTTGACCGAAACTTGACCTTTCATCACAAGTATAGGGTCATAACAAGGTGAACGAGGCCAAGCATCTTCTGACAGGTGGCTGTTTTCATCAGGCCCGTGGCAGCCTTGTGTTCTCACAAAACCAGTCGTATTCTCAAAATCTCAGATAGCAAGGTGGGGCCCAGACAGGAGGAGTATGAACGTAGGCAGTTTCCGCCTTCTGATGGTGTCTGAAGGGCACAATACTCAAAACAGGTGTTAATACACACAGAGAGGTCTCCTAGAAGAGGAGACCATACAGCTTATCATAACACAATTTATTAACCATTAAAAAAGTGTGAGGCCTTGGTGGAAACCCCTTCACTTCACACAGGCAGATGAAAATCAGAGCTCAACGCTAACCATTTCGATCTACGGTGTCCTCAATTTAGAAGCAAAAATGTCGGTCGGAACCGTACCAGAACCACGCAGGTCCCAAAAACAGAGGACTTTAAATCTAAGAGGATTTATTAAGCCATATACATGGACACAGTGCAAACAAACATATTCACATTGAGGCAGTGCAAATAAATGGTATATTCTGGTTCAACACTACTCCAGTGGACCTCCACTAAGAACTTCAAGGCACCTTCATCAGCAGCATACAATGAACATGAGTAGAATAGTGACAAAGTAGTACATTCTTCTGAATTTAACAACTCTGTTTGGTCTTCTGAAAATATATTCTTTAAGATCAACAACAGTAAAGTTTTTTTTTTAAATGATCCTCTCTCTTACCGTGTGGTAAGAGCTCCCTTTCCAGTTAAACAGTATTGTTTATATGTAAATTGTCCTCAATAACTAGAATAGCTAGCATTCCTAGATACATACAGTGAGGGAAAAAAGTATTTGAGTTTGCCCACTGATAAAGAAATGATCAGTCTATAATTTTAATGGTAGGTTTATTTGAACAGTGAGAGACAGAATAACAATAAAAAAATCATGTAAAAAAAATCATGTAAAAAAATCATGTCATTTTATAAATTGATTTGCATTTTAATGAGGGAAATAAGTATTTGACCCCTAGTGATCCTACACCACAGATGACCCGGTTTGGAGTCAGGGAGAGACCAGCAGCAAGCCAACAACTACAGAGCTAGCCACAAATGACTGAACCAGCCACCGGCTACCGGACCAGCAATCGACTTCCCTGCTGGGAAGAAGGGCCAAAAGAACCCTGCTCGGGTAGAGCCTAACAAACAAACGTCTGAACGATAGAACGGACATTGGCCACTGCTCTATGAGTGAAATCTGAGTGCTGTGATAGTTTGCCCCTGTGCTCATAATGGTAGCCTATAGTCCTAACTCCTATCCTGCTTAAACGTTCCTAACTGGGCACTTATTTGTTTTAAACAGAACCAATCAAACGTATGCTTTTGACATGCGCGCACATGCACGTGTGTATGTGCATGCACATGTGTATTTGTGTATTGATTTCAGTGCGAGACAAGGTACATAAAACCAGCATGATATAAAGCCCTTAAGTCCATTTCACCAGGCCCCTGTATCAGCCGTATCAACAGTTCATTAGATCCTTGATGAAATAATCTGCAACCCTGCTAATGAGTTGTGGTCTTATCCCCTGACCCTGCATTATCTGAAAGCTCGTAGCCTTTGATAGTACCTCCACTTCAATCAGGGTTGTTCAAAGTAACACCTATGTAATTTCCTCTGGACTACATTCTTAGAAAAAAAAGGTGGTAAGCAGAACCAAATAGGGATCTTCGGTTTGTCTCCATAGGGGAACCCTTTCTGGTGATAGGTAAAACCCTTTGTATTTGCATTTATTAGGGATCCCCATTAGCTGTTGCCAAGGCAGCAGCTACTCTTCCTGGTGTCCAAATATATTAAGGCACATAGATTACAAATAAAACAAAAGGTAAAACAGTACATCATATACATATCTACAATACGAAATGTATTTTTTTCTTAAACTAGGCAAGTAAATTAATAACAAATTCTTATTTACAATGACGCCCTACCCCGGCTAAACCAGGACGACGCTGAGCCAATTGTGCACCGCGCTATGGGACTCCTAATCACAGCTGAATGTGAAGCAGCCTGGATTCAAACCAGGTATAGTAGTTATGCCTCTTGCACTGAGCTGCAATGCCTTAGACCGTTGCACCACTCGGGAGCTAGTTGAGTGTCTGGAGCATCAGCATTTGTCGGTTTGATTACAGGCTAAAAAAGTCAGGAAACATAGAACTTTCTTCTGAAACTCGTCAGTCTATTCTTGTTCTGAGAAATGAAGGCTATTCCATGCGAGAAATTGCCAAGAAACTGAAGATCTCGTACAACGCTGTGCATTACTCCCTTCACAGAACAGCGAATCTGGCTCTAACCAGAATAGAAAGAGGAGTGGGAGGCCCCGGTGCACAACTGAGCAAGAAGACAAGTACATTAGTGCCCAGTTTGAGAAACAGATGCCTCACAAGTCCTCAACTGGCAGCTTCATTAAATAGTACCCACAAAACACCAGGCTCAACATCAACAGTGACGCCAAAAAGGCCAGCATCCCAGAGTCACCTCTTCACCGTTGACGTTGAGACTGGTGTTTTGCATGGTACTATTTAATGAAGCTTAAAATAAAGTTGTGATCCTAACTGACCTAAGACAGGAAATTTTTACCAGGAATTAAACTGAGTTTAAATGTAGTTGGCTAAGGTGTATGTAAACTTCCAACTTCAACTGTACTTCATTGTCCCCAAGGGGAAATTGGACAATAGAGAGTGCTTTTGCTTCCACATATATACCATAGAGAATAACCCCCCATCAAACACCCCTCTCCCCATCCACACAATACATTCATATGTTCATGCCAGGCAAAGCTCCAGTCAGTCATTGCCGTGAAATGCTTAATTACAAGCCCTAACCATCAGTGCAATTTTAAAGGAAAAAAATTGGTATTAGGTAAACAATAGATAAGTAAAGGGGAAAGAGAGAGTGAAAATAACAGCCGCGAGGCTACATACAGCTGGTACCGGTACAGAGTCAATGTGCAGGGGCACCGGTTAGTCAGGCTAATTGAGGTAATATGTACATGTAGGTATAGTTAAAGTGCCTATGCATAGATGATAAACAGAGAGTAGCAGCAGTGTAAAAGAGGGGTTGGCGGGCGATGGGTGGCGGGACACAATGCAAATAGTCCGGGTAGCCATTTGATGGCTTGGGGGTAAAAACTATTGAGAAGCCTTTTGGTCCTAGACTTGGTGCTCCGGTACTACTTGCCATGCGGGAGCAGAGAAAACAGTCTATGACTGGGGTGGCTGGGGTCTTTGACAATTGTTTTGGCCTTCCTCGGACACCGCCTGGTGTAGAGGTCCAGGATGTCAGGCTGCTTAGCCCCAGTGATGTACTGGGCCGTCCTCACTAACCTCTGTAGTGCCTTGCGGTCGGAGGCCGAGCAGTTGCCGTACCAGGCAGTGATGCTCTCGATGTTGCAGCTGTTTAACCTTTTAAGTCTGCGTACCCATGCCAAATCGTTGAGAGGGAATAGGTTTTGTCGAGCCCTCTTCACGACTGTCTTGGTGTGTTTGGACCATTCTAGTTTGTTGGTAATGTGGACACCAAGAAACTTGAAGCTCTCAACCTGCTCCACTAGTCCACAATCATCTCATTTGTCTTGATTACATTGAGGGATGAGTTGTTATTCTGGCACCACTCAACCAGGTCTCTGAACTCCTCCCTATAGGTTGTCTCATTGTCGTCGGTGATCAGGCCTACCATTGTTGTGTCATTGGCAAACTTAATGATGGTGTTGGAGTCGTGTCTGGCCATGCAGTCATGGGTGAACAGGGAGTACAGGAGGGTACTGAGCACGCACCCCTGAGGGGCTCCAGTGTTGAGGATCAGCGTGGCAGATGTGTTGCTACCTACCTTCACCACCTGGGGGCGGTCTGTCAGGAAGTCCAGGATCCAGTTGCAGAGGGAGGTGTTTAGTCCCAGGATCCTTAGCTTAGTGATGAGCTTTGAGGGCACTATGGTGTTGAACGCTGAGCTGTAGTCATTGAATAGCATTCTCACGTAGGTGTTCCTTTTGTCCATGTAAGAAAGGACAATGTGGAGTGCAATAGAGATTGCGTCATCTGTGGATTTTCTTGACTGGTATGCAAATTGGAGTGGGTCTAGTGTTTCTGGGATAATGGTGTTAATGTGAGTCCTAACCAGCCTTTCAAAGCACTTCAAAGCTATGTACGTGAGTGCTACCTGTCTGTAGTCATTTAGGCAGGTTACCTTAGTGCTCTTGGGCACTTGGGCACAGCATGTTGGTATTACAGACTCAATCAGGGACATATTGAAAATGTCAGTGAAGACACCTGCCAGTTGGTCAGCACATGCCCAGAGCACACATCCTGGTAATCCGTCTGGCCCAGCAGCCTTCTGTATGTTGACCCGTTTAAAGGTCTTACTCATGTCGGCTTCTGGTTGACTCCATATACTGAGTCGATGCAGGAAGTGCAAACGCTGTTGGATGTTTGAGCAAACGCACTCCACATGGTTGAGCCAGCACAGCCCACTGTCAGTTTGGATCCACAGGTACTTGTATGAGTTCACCTGCTCAATGTTTTCCCCATGTACCACTATGGTGATGTGGTCCCCAATGGATTCAAGAATGAACTCTGTTTTTTGTTCAACATACCATATGATGAATCCTTAAATATTTGCCCTGCAACCGTTGGTTTCAGAGCCTTTGTTTAAGAGCCAGAGGACAGCGGTGCCATCCGAGAACTTAACCAGGTAGTTGGACATCAGGGAGCATAGAGTTAACTCTGACTTGCTGCATCCTGTTGGTAAGGAAGGAGTGGTACCACCTTATTATGAATGGCGAACTCAGCTTCTCCAGCAGGACATGCATTTGGATAGTATTTAAGGCGGAGCTAAAGTCAATGAACGTGAGCCTTAAGTATGCTGATGGGCTTTCACTGTGTTTTAGGATAAGATGCACTATTGTGCCAATAGCGTCATCCAAGCCCCTCTTCTTCTTGTACCCAAACTGATAGGGATCTAGGGATTTTTGGACATCAGTGCGTAGGTTTCCAACCATGATTTTCACTGAGGACTTCATCACTACGGATGTGAGCGCGATTGGTCTAAAGTCATTCATTACAGGGCATGGTTTCTTGGGGACTGGAGTGATAATTGATTTCTTCCACAGCAGGTGGACCGTGTGTGTGTGTCAACGGAGAGTAGAGAAAGATACTCAATTGAATGCCACAGGACCCACAGATTTTTACTATGTTGCTGGAATTCCTGGAGCTCTATTAAATATGTTATGCTCCTAAATATTTCTTGTGCCACTGCCAATGCCACTGGAATCACTCGTTGAAATATAATTTCAATCAAAGAAAACCACTCCTTTCAATTAGCACGAGAGGAAAACGTGTTTAAGTTAGAGATTAAGACAAAATGAATGTTCTCCTTTTCTGTGTCCTTTTCTCCCAGACAGGTTAATGAGGTAGTGAGGGAGACTTTACCATCGGCATCCCCTCGTTAAAGACGGGGCCGGCCTGATTTATCTCAACTGGGAGTGAGGCTGACGAAGCACAGAGATCTGGACAGGGATTAATCGCATAGCCAACACTGATTTGGACCAAAGGCAAGCGGAAGCCGAACTACCCTGAGCTCAGTGCCAAACCTCAAGGTTCCTGTCCATCAGGGTGGGGATGAGATGACGGGCCAGGAGAGACTGAGCACCTCTCATACTTTAGGAAGCATATTTCATTTGGAGCCATTTGTTTCCTCTCTTTGTCTCCTGCCCAATTTCTCTTACTCGTTATTACTCTTAAATGTATCATGTTCTCTAGTGAGAAGGCAGTCTCATCCATAACATCTCACACTTTATAGTTAGCTCACATTACGAGGCATATATTTACATTTGACAAATGAATCATCAATCTCTGTAGAAGATGCACACAGATACATTGTAACAGCACCCCTGAATTGTGTGTGTGTGTGTGTGTATTTGATACAAATCCTCTCAGGGCAATAGAGTGTGTCATCTCAGGCAACAGTACCTCCTGTAGGCCTTAGGCCATATGGTGAAAGAATGACATGGACAGTCAATGAAAAAAGCTATAACCTTAAGAAATGGGTGAGGAAAATGAGAAGATTGAACTTTGTGAAGAAGGGTCTGGTTCAGGGCTGGCACTTTGAGGGTGTAGTGGAGCCTGAGATAAAAGGAGAGGCCAGAGACACAGAACCTGCCTGAGTCCCCTTTGATCTGGCAGCAAACGCAGACCCATCGGGCCAAATGGAGACTTCAATTCTCCAGAGAACCAATCCATTCACAAGCAGCACTCACAGTGGCCACACACACCATGCCATGGGCAATTACAGTGCCTTCAGAAAGTATTCACACCCCTTGACCTTTTCCACATTTTGTTGTGTTACAGCCTGAATTTAACATGGATTAAATTGAGATTTTGTGTCACTGATCTACACACAATACCCCATAATGTTAAAGTAGATTTCTTTTAAACGTTTACAAATTAATAAAAAATGAAAAGCTGAAATGACTTCAGTCCATAAGTATTCAACCCTTGTGTTACGGCCTAAATACATTCAGGAGTAAACATATGTCACAATAAAGTTGCATTGATTCACTCTGTGTGTAATAATAATGTTTAACATGATTTTTAAATGACTACCCCATCTCTGTACCCAACACATACTGTACAGGTCCCTCAGTTGAGCAGTGAATTTCAAGCACAGATTCAACAATGAAGATCAGGGAGGTTTTCCAATGATTTGCAGAGAGGGGCACCTATTTGTAGCAGAAAATCTGTCATTGAATATCCCTTTGAGCATGGTGCAGTTATTAATTACACTTTGGATGGTGTATCAATACACCCAGTCACTAAAAAGATACAGGTGCCCTTCCTCCTTCTCAGTCGCCGTAGAGGAAGGAAACCACTCAGGGATTTCAACCTTGAGGCCAATTGTGATTTTAAAACAGTTACAGAGTTTAAAGGCTGTTGTCACACCCTGACCTTAGAGAGCCTTTTTTATGTCTCTTTTTGCTTTGGTAAGGGGGGGATTTGGGTGGGCATTCTATGTCCTTTATTTCTATGATTTGTGTTTCTATGTGTTGGTCGGGTATGGTTCTCATACTTAGGAAGCCCTTTTTCCCTCCTTTTTTCCCTCCTTTCAGTGTGGGTAGTTAACTTTGTTTGTGGCACTTAGCCCTATAAGCTTCACGGTTATTTCTTTCGTTTGTTGTTGTCTTTTTTAAATAAAAAGGAAAATGTATGCTCACCACGCTGCACTTTGGTCCATTTCTTTTGATGGCCGTGACAGCTGTGATACGAGAACTGAGGATGGATCAACAACATTATAGTTACTCCACAATACTATCATTGTAACGATCGTCGGTGGAATAAGGTGAGGACCAAAGCGCAGCGTGGAATGTGTTCATGATGATATTTATTTCAACTCAGGACACTAAACAATATAACAAAGAGAAAGAAATTAAACCAAAACAGTTCTGTAAGGTGACAAAACACACTAGACAGAAAATAAACACCCACAAAACACAAGTGGGAAAAGGCTACCTAAGTATGATTCTCAGAGACAACTAACGACACCTGCCTCTGATTGAGAACCATACCAGGCCAAACGCAAAAACACAACATAGACAACCCACCCAACTCACACCCTGACCATACTAAAACAAAGACATAACAAAGGAACTAAGGTCAGAACGTGACAATCATAGGATATTATAGGATAAATATGCCAAAACGTGCATCCTGTTTGCAATAATACACTAAAGTAATACTGCAAAAATGTTGGTCAAATGTTTTTTTTTTTTTATCCTGAATACAAAGTGTTATGTTTGGGGCAAATTCAACACAACACATCACTGAGTACCACTCTTCATATTTTCAAGCATGGTGGTGGCGGCTCATCCTGTTATGGGTATGCTTGTCATCGGCAAGGACTGGGAGTTTTTATAATAAAAATAATCCTAGAGGAAAACTTGGTTCCGTCTGCTTTCTAACAGACACTGAGAGACGAATGCACCTTTCAGCAGGACAGTAATCTAATACACAAGAATTGTTCTCAAAGACAATTCTGACATGTATTGACCCAGGGGGTTGAATCATTGTATAGTCACGATATCTTAGTCTTATATTTTCCATTAAAAATATATATATATGTATATATCCACTTTGATAGATTATTTTGTGTATATCGTTGACAAAAAATGACAATTAAATCCATTGTAATTCCACTTTTTAACATCAAAATATGGAAAGAGTAAACGGGTGTGAATCTTTTCTGAAAGCACTGTATGCCAGACACAGTTCAGAACACACAACACAAAATCAAACAGTTCAGCCATCCAACCAAATAGTCGAGACACTGACCACTGTTGTAAAATGCCAAAAATGCAGTGTAAGAAATCCATTACCCTTTCATCAACCAACATGGAGCCATTTCACTTCAAAACTTCTTCATTAGAATGTTGATCATTCACAACCTCTTTTAGAGTCAGGAAGAGAGGCTTAAATTGCAATCGACCTTCCCTCTTACCCACTCTCCTCTGAACTATATTATGAAGTAAGCATGTGTTCTAATTTTGCGCAGATGAGGAAAAATAGCTCTGCCCTGTCCTCGGTCCAGTGTTGGGAATGATGGATGTAGACCACAGAAAAGACAAAGATCAGAGTAGAAGGGGGTCACGGGACAATAAATCATCTCTACTGCACAGGTGTGCTCTATCCCTGAATAGGGTAGCCTAGTGGTTAGAGCGTTGGACTAGTAACCGAAAGGTTGCAAGTTCAAATCCCCGAGCTGACAAGGTACAAATCTGTCGTTCTGCCCCTGAACAGGCAGTTAACCCACTGTTCCTAGGCCGTCATTGAAAATAAGAATTTGTTCTTAACTGACTCGCCTAGTAAAAAAAATTAAAAATAGTACTCTTCCTTGATGTTAAATTACAAAAGGGTTTAATCTGGTTAACACACACAGAAACACTAACAAAATCCCCTACACTGTACTAGGCTATATCCTGGGAAGGTGCTGTCCATGCTCCAGAGGTTGCCTCTGCTGAATTCACACAATACAGATAAGTCATGTCAACATTAACTTGTTGAGTGTAGGGCGCAGTATTTTGATTTTTTGGATGAAAAACTTACCCATTTGAAACGGCCTATTTCTCAGGCCCAGAAACTAGAATATGCATATAATTGTCAGATTGGGATAGAAAAGGAAGTGGCTTCTATTTTGAAAGCTCTGTGTTCCATAGCCTGCCTTCGCTCCATTTAAAGGGATATCAACCAGATTCCTTTTCCTAATCGCTTCCTCGAGGTGTCAACTTTTCTGATTTGAGGTGTTTGCTTTTCTGATTTGAGGTGTTTGCTTTTCTGATTTTCTGATTTTCGTGACCAAGCTACTTTGATGCTAGATGTTCATAATATTTTGTCTAGTGATCGATAAACTGACAAACGCTTGGATTGCTTTCGATGTAAAGCATATTTTCAAAACAACGCTAACGGGATAGGGTGCGTCAAGAATTAACAACTGCGTCATAACAACGTCATAAACGTCATAAACAGCCACAGTAACTTTCTCATCATTGTTTGAGGTGCACAGCAGGACACACACATGCTGTATTGACAGAAACATGAAGTTGTTTTACAGGGATGTCCTCCTCTTCCTCAGAGGCAGTAAACAGTAGCGACGGTCTGTGTTCATGGCTGTTCATGGATGCTCCCTGTTACACTGTTCTTTGAAACAAGACATAGATTTACACACTCTTGTTCAACTCTTAATTAATCAGACTGGTAAAATTAGAACAGTACAATTATTTTCTAACATTTTCTAACCTGCTTTGCACAGAAGTTTCCCCAATTAAGCTACTACAATTAATCTACTTGTATGTAACCCTCTGTTTCCCATCATGCTTTGTGTGTAATTGTTTTCATGTTAGGTGGTGTTAGTTTACGCACGCTACTTTTATGTTCCGTTTTTTGAGCGCGATTGATTCATGTAGGGCTCTCGTTTTTTGGAACTATAATAAAAGTGTGCCTGTTCATTATAATCTGCTCTCCTGCACCTGACTTGGCCTCCAATACACTATCCTGACAAAGTCAGTGTTGTCATACTTGAGCGGTCTCGGTCTACCAGCTAAGTAAAATACTCAGAATTATCAGCTTCCATTCAGTCAGTGCATAAAACCGCTTCGCTATCTTAACAGCCCTTATATCTATTATAGACATGTTTGCGCAGTGGCGAACCTATAGGCCTTCAGTGTGTGACAGGTTCATGTTTCTGAAAGGACAGCAACCATAATACCAGCCTACTCATGTAGGAGAGAACACTTTTGGTAAAAGACAAAGGGCCAGTGGTGTAGTGGAGAATATGTGCAGTTTTTTTTCAGTTGGCATTGCTTATACTCACTTTTTAAACCCTACTGATGCATATCAAAGTAGTGTAGTGGAGGTATACGACTTATCAATTATGTGGTATAATAGAGAAATCATGCACAAAGTAGCCTATACAATCGCAAGGCACATGAAATACATTCACATGCTCGCAGCACACACAGCCCAGTTTCAGAGGAATATCATCTGCAGGCAGCAAGAGTGTCGCAGCTGTCATCTGGTTTTGGAATGGAGCAGCTCACAGAAGAATGACATCGGTACCCTGTAGGGTAGGAGAGACATTTCAACTCATGATATCTACCAGTAAATGCTTAACTAAAGCATCAATGGGTATGCAAACCAGGTATTGAAAATGTTTAGTCCGAGGTGTTGGTTAGTAGGCTATTTGTGATACGCTATTGCCATCATGCACTATTTGAATCAGGGGTGTAGACATGGATGGGCCTGGGTGGACAGAGGCCCACCCACTGGGGAGCCAGGCCCTGACAGGCCCACCCAATCAGATTGATGTGTTTTAACAAGAAACAAAAAATGTCACTATTTTTCTATTTAAAAAAATGATGATGACAAAAGTACTGCAGCTGTCACGCAGTCCCTTCTCCAAAAACTATAACTGCCAATAGTAAGCTAAACAGGGGGGACTCTACTCTTCGCATTTTCTCACAGAAAGCTGTACCAACCTATTGCTGTACCATTCAAGTTTTCTTTGATAGTGAAAATTTGAAAAATCTAAAGGATAACAAATGACAAAAACATAGGAAAACAGGATTTTTCCCAGAGGGTGCATTTCCTTCGCTGAGAGGCCATTTGGGAACTTTTTGGCAATATTTAGTATACCCACTTCTCCAGGCACAGCTACAACACTGTATAGGGCCGATGGAAATACAGCAGTAACACACAGCATGACGTTAAAACCTGTTTGGGATAGGGGGCAGCACTTTTGGATGAATAGCGTGCCCAGAGTGAACTGCCTCCTGCTCTGTCCAAGATGCTAATATATGCATATTATTATTAGTAGTATTGGATAGAAAACACTCTGAAGTTTCTAAAACTGTTTTAATGATATCTGTGAGTATAACAGAACTCAGATGGCAGGTCGAAAACCTGAGAAAAATCCAACCAGGAAGTGGGAAATTTGAGGTTTGTAGTTTTTCAAAGCTTGGCACAGTATCTATGAGGTCAAGTTGCACTTCCTAAGGCTTCCACTAGATGTCAACCTTCTTTAGAAACTTGTTTCAGGCTTCTGCTATAAAGGAGGGGGAAATGGGAGCTGAATGAGTCAGTGGTCTGGCAGATTGTCTCAGGCTCGTGATGCACGGTCCCGACAAAGTTAGCTCTCGTTCCAGTGCTTTTCTACAGACAATGGAATTCTCCGGTTGGAACATTATTGAAGTTTTATGTTTAAAACCATCCTAAAGATTGATTCCATACATCGTTTAACATGTTTCTACGACCTGTAACGGAAATTTTTGAGTTTTTGTCTGGACGTAGTGCTCGCACCTCATGAAGATGTATTACTGGGCTGAACACGCTAACAACAAGTTGCTATTTGAACATAAATTATGGACTTTATGGAACTTTATAGAACAAATCAGTCATTTCTTGTCAAACTGGGATTCATGGGAGTGCATTCTGATGAAGATCATCAAAGGTAAGTGAATATTTATAATGTTATTTCTATCTTCTGTTGACTCCAACATGGCGGATACTTCTTTGGCTGGATTGGGCTCTGAGCGCCGTACTCAGATTATGCTTTTTCCATTATAAAAAAAAAATCTTACACAGCGGTTGCATTAAGGACAAGTCTATCTTTAATTCTGTGAATAACGCTTGTATCTTTTATCAATGTTTATTATGAGTATTTCTGGGATTTGATGTGGCTATCTGCAAAATAACCGGATGTTTTGGAATCAAAACATTACTGCACGTAACGCGCCAATGTAAACTGAGATTTTTGGATATAAATATGCACATTATCGAACAAAACATACATGTATTGTGTAACATGATGTCCTATGAGTGTCATCTGATGAAGATCATCAAAGGTTAGTGATTAATTTTATCTATATTTCTGCTTTTTGTGACTCCTTTCTTTGGAAAATGGCTGTGTGTTTTTGTGACTTGGCTCTGACCTAACATAATCATATGCTGTGCTTTCGCTGTAAAGCCTTTTTGAAATCGGACACGATGGGTAGATTAACAAGATGTTTATCTTTCATTTGCTGTATTGGACTTGTTAATGTGTGAAAGTTACATATTTCGCAAAAATATTTTTGAATTTTTCGCGCTGCCTTTTCAGCGGAATGTTGTCCAGGGGTTCTGCTAGCGGAAAGCCTGCGCTAGAAAGGTTAAAGGATAAGCAGTCCATAAAGCCAGTAGGTCCCGAAGATAGGAATACAGAAACACAACCATTAAGCATTTCCCGATTGAAATGCACAACTATTACTTCCCATTGCAAAAATAATTTTAGCACACAAAGTAACAAGTGACCTCAAGTTTAAAGTGGAACTGACAGCGTTTTAACTACTTTGCAGATATGAAACAAACAGACAATCATAATATCAGTCAGAAATATCAAATTCACAGTTTATGCTACAAACCCAACTTACAAGAGGTTTTAAAAATAGGTTTTATTTGACTCAACATTCTATGACGTACACTAAGGCATTGTTGGCAAAATAGATGGATGCAGTTCAATGCATGATTAATATAATTCACCAATACATTTCTTGGTAGTCCCAAAAATATTGCTATCAGGTTGTAAATCACAGCTGGCGATGTACATTGTTTGCTGCCTCCATTCTGGGTGCACTGTTTCAGTTTCAATAGCTCAATATTCTGGATAGAAACAGACAAATGTAATTAAGGCTGGGAATGTCAATACAATCAAACTCGCAATGGTAATGATCACAAATCATTCATAACATGGCTTATAGGCTAGCATATCTATTCATGTAGAAATCTAAAAACATGGAGCCTCACGTTAGCTGCATTATCAGTCAAGGGTTTAGACACACCTACTCATTCCAAGGTTTTTCTTTATTTTGGCTATTTTCTACATTGTATAATAATAGGGAAGACATCAAAACTATGAAATAACACATGGAATCATGTAGTAACCCAAAAAGTGTTAAACAAATCAAAATATATTTTATATTTGAGATACTTCAAAGTAGCCACCCTTTGCCTTGATAACAGCTTTGCACACCCTTGGCATTCTCTCAACCAGATTCATGTGGTAGTCACCTGGAATGCATTTCAATTAACAGGTGTGCCTTGTTAAAATGTAATTAGTGGGACTTCTTTCCTTAATGTGTTTGAGCCCATCAGTTGTGTTGTGACAAGGTAGGGTTGGTATTTGTATTTGTGTTTGTATTTATTAGGGATCCCCATTAGCTGCTGCCTTGCAGCTACTATTCCTGGGGTCCAAACATATTAAAACTTTACATATAAATAAAAAAATGAAATGAATGATTTGTCCCAAATACAATGCTTTAAGTTTAAGAAATATTTAGGACTAACTTATTTCTTCCTACCCATTTCAAAACTAACTGCAACTTCTTGACGCACCCATCCCATTAGCGGGATAATTTTCGTCAACATCCTCTGAATTGCAGAGCGCCAAATTCAAATTAAATTACTAAAAATATTTAATTTTCATGAAATCACAAGTGCAATATAGCAAAACACAGCTTAGGTTGTTGTTAATCCACCTAGCGTGTCAGATTTCAAAAAAGCTTTTCAGCGAAAGCATACCAAGCGTTTATGTAAGGATATCTCTCTCAGCAGACAAAACATTACAAACAGCTAGCAGCAAAGTAGATTGGTCACGAAAGTCAGAAAAGCAGAAAAGCAACAAAATGAATCGCTTACCTTTGATGGTGCTTCTACACCTGCATTGCTTGCTGTTTGGGGTTTTAGGCTAGGTTTCTGTACAGCACTTTGAGAGATCAGCTGATGTACGAAGGGCTATATAAATACATTTGATTTGATGATCTTCGGATGTTTGCACTCACGAGACTCCCAGTTACACAATAAATGTTCCTTTTGTTCCATAAAGATCATTTTTATATCCAAAATACCTCCATTTGGTTGGCGCGTTATGTTCAGAAATCCACAGGCTCGAGCGGTCACGACGAGGCAGACAAAAATTCAAAATAGTATCCGTAAAGTTCGTAGAAACATGTCAAACGTTTCTTATAATCAATCCTCAGGTTGTTTTTACAATATATAATCGATAATATTTCAACCGGACTGTAGCTTCTTCAATAGGAGAGAGAGAGAAAATGTCTGCTCCAAGATGTTGTGCATGAAAAACGCTGCTGGCACCCAGCCATCCAATGACGCTAATTTTTTTTTTTTTAAGCCCGAAACTATGTCTAAAGACTGTTCACACCATGTGGAAGCCATAGGAAAAGGAATATGGTTGATATCCCTTTAAATGGAGGGAAGGCATGCAATGGAACAGAGAGTTTTCAGTAAAAACAGCACTTCCTGGTTGGATTTTCCTGTTATACTCACAGACAATATTTTTACAGTTTTGGAAACTTTAGTGTTTTCTATCCTAATCTGACAATTATATGCATATTCTAAAATCTGGGCCTGGGAAATAGGCAGTTTCATTTGGGTACATTTTTCATCCAAACATCAAAATACTGCCCCCTACACTCAAGAGGTTAAGTGTTGCAGTCATTTCAGTTGCTGTAGTAGCTGACATGTATCGTGTTGAGTAATCCGCATACAAAGCCAGTGGCATATCGTTAGTAATGATTGAAAACAGTAAGGCGCCTAAACAGCTACCCGGGAGAATTCCTGATTATACCTGGATTATGTTTGAGAGGCTTCCATTAAAGAACACCCGTTGTGTTCTGTTAGACAAGTAACTCTTTATCCACATTATAGCAGGGGGTGTAAAGCCATAACACATACGTTTTTCCACCAGAAAACTATAATAATGTCAAAGCTGCATAGACGTCTAACAAGACAGCCCCCACAATCAATTTTATCATCAATTTCTTTCAGCAAATCATCAGTTACTTATATAAGTGCTTTTCTTGTTGAGTGTCCTTCCCTATAAGCGTTATGAAAGTCTGTTGTCAATTTGTTTATTGTGAAATAGAATTCTATCTGGTCAAACACCATTTTTCCCAGAAATGTACTAAAGGTTGGTAACAGGCTGATTGGTCGGCTTTTTGAGCCTGTAAAGGGGGCTTTCTTTATTCTTGGGTAGCGTAATGACAGTATATCGTCCGCTATTATCCTAGTAATTTTCCATCCAGATTGACAGACACTGGTGGCTTGCCATTGTTGATAGACAACAGATGATAGTCCTATTTGGTCCATATTATGGCAAAAATAGCTCAAATAAGCAAAGAGAAACGACAGTCCATCATTACTTTATGACATGAAATGTCAGTCAATCCAGAAAATGTCAAGAACTTTGAACGTTTCTTCAAGTGCAGTCGCAAAAGCCATAAAGCGCTATGATGACCACCACAGGAAAGGAAAACACAGAGTTACCTCTGCTGCGATGGATAAGTTCAGTGGAGTTAACTGCACATCAAATTGCAGCCCAAATAAATGCTTCACATACTTATCTCAACATCAACTGTTCAGAGGAGACTGGTCGAATTGCTGCAAAGAAACCATTACTTAATAATTTTAAGGACACCAATAGTAAAAAGAGACTTGCTTGGGCCAAGAAACACAAGGAATGCATAAATCTGTCCTTTGGTCTGATGACTCCACATTTGAGATTTTTGGTTCCAACCGCCGTGTCTTTGTGAGACGCAGAGAGTAGGTGAATGGATGATCTTTGCATGTGTGGTTGCCACCGTGAAGCATGGAGGAGGAGGTGTGATGGTGTGGTGGTGCTTTGCTGTTGACACTGTCAGTGATTTATTTAGAATTCAATGTCACACTTAATCAGCATGGCTACCACAGCATTCTGCAGGTATATGCCATCCCATCTGGTTTTTGCTCAGTGGGACTATCATTTGTTTTTCAACCGGATAATGACCCAGGCAGTGTAAGGGCTATTTGACCAAGAAGGAGAGTGATGGAGTTCTGCATTAGATGACCTCCACAATCACCCAACCTCAACCCAGATGGTTTGGGATAAGGAAAAGCAGCCAACAAGTGCTCAGCATATGTGGGAACTCCTTCAGAGAATGCCAAGAGTGTACAAAGCTGTCATCAAGGCAAAGGGTGGCTACTTGGAAGAATTTAAAATATAAAAAACATTTTGATTTGTTTAACACTTCTTTGGTTTCTACATGATTCCATGTGTTTTTTCATAGTTTCGATGTGTTCATTATTATTGTGACAATAAAGAAAAACCCTTGAATGAGAAGGTGTGTCCAAACTTTTGACTGGTAGTGTAGATGGCTAGCTAGCTAGTTGCTAGGAATGGTGCCTGGTTTTCTGACGCTTGGCAGTCAGGCCAAAGAGTTCAATCTTGGTTTCATCAGACCAGAGAATCTAGTATCTCATGGTCTTAGAGTATTTAGGTGCCTTTTGGCAAAATCCAAGTGGGCTGTCATGTGCCTTTTACTGAGGAGTGGCTTCCCCCTGGCCACTCTACCATAAAGGCCTGATTGGTGGAGTGCTGCAGAGATGGTTGTCCTTCTGGAAGGTTCACCCATCTCCACAGCAGAACTCTGACGAAGGCCCCTCTTCCCATATTGCTCAGTTTGCCCCTGTGGCCAGCTCTAGGAAGAGTCTTGGTGGTTCCAAACTTCTTCCATTTAAGAATAATGGAGGCCACTGTCTTCTTGGGGACCTTCAAGGCTGCAGACATTTATTGGTACCCTTCCCCAGATCTGTGCCTCGACACAATGCTGTCTCGGAGCTCTACGGTCAATTCCTTCGACCTCTTGGCACTGTTTTTGCTCTGACATGAACTGTCAACTGTGGGACCTTATATATTATGTAGATGGGTGTTGCTTTCCAAATCATGTCCAATCAGTTGAATTTACCACAGGACTCCAATCAAGTTGTAGAAACATCTCAAGGATGATCAATGGAAGCATGATGCACCTGAGAGATGCACCTGAGTCTCACAGCAAAGGGTCTAAATATTTAATGTATATAAATATGTTTTTCATGTTTTTTATTTTTAATAAATGTATTTTAAAAAAAGGTGTTTTTGCTTTGTCATTATGGGGTATTGTGTGTAGATTGATGAGGAAAACAAAATGATTTAATCAATTTTAGAATAAGGCTGTAACGTAACAAAATGTGGAAAAAGTCGAGTGGTCTGAATACTTTCTGAGTGCGCTGCATTTGCAGAAATCCTTTCAGGTGTATTTTGTAGCTTTTTGCAAATGCGTTCTAATGATCTAAAGTCACGCTGTTGAAAGTGCCTGTAAACTCACAGTCCATTCAAAGTGAATGATGGCAGGCCAGTGTGGAAAATGGTTTGTTTGTTTAAAGGTCTACTGTCGCTCTGATTGGCTAAAAAGCACCGATCTGTGTAGACTCCTGTCCTGGACAGGACAGGTGGTTTTATTTGGTTTTATTTGCTGCAGTGACTATTAAATGTCCAAACGCATTTCCACTTTCCCACTCTACATTTCAATAGAATTTTCCCGATTGCCCTAGTATATGTAATTCCTAATCATTTTAAGAATATATGAAAAAGTGGTCGCTTGTCAGACTCACGTTCTCCAGCCTAGCTCACCAAACCAAAAACGGACTGAATAAAGGGTGTCCAGTGATAAAATAGTGGATGCAGTGGTAAAAGCTATTGCGCCTGGGCTGCAAATGCAGAGCTATCTGGTATAGTCAGAGTTGACTATACCCACACTGAGGAGAATACTGCAGTCTCACTACCAAGAGATGGGTGCATCAATCAGCAACATGAACCAGAGGTGAGAGAATTAGTCCAGTTCCAGCCGAGATACGAACCACCGTTGCGAGAAACAGCATAGTTCCAGCAGAGATATGCACCACAGCGATACTATGCACATACAAACCGTGCCCGTATGAGAAGTTGCTTGCACTGTCAACAGAACGGATCAGAGGAGTACTGCCAGCACTTTTACAGATGTAGGATTCTCTGATTTGATATTTGTTGACCTGATGAGCTATAAAGAGGATGGCCTGCAAAATGGAAAACCAGTGTGGTTTGTCAAGTCCCCAACTTCCGGAATGATGTGCTCTCTGCCAACTCAACTACAGAGCTGTTTGGAGAGGGACCAGAGCTACTTGGCGATCCATTTCACACAGATTATGTCTGGGGAGTTTTTATCATGGCAACCTAGATCCCATGAACCCCTCAACACTATAGCACCACAGCTCACCTTGGGCCAAGCTGGATGACTCCTGTCAGTACAGTGCTTAATTATTTTGAAAAAAACGTTTGTTGATTTATTGCATCACAAGCCTGTCAAACTCATCCTTTGATGTGTCACTGTTTTCTTTTTTGGTGATAGTAATGCCTTTAGGTTACCATAGGTTGTGTAAGCAGTGTGGTTGTTGTTAGTATAGCGGGTATTGTATCGGTGTGAGTGGCAGCCCGAAGCTTGGCTCAGACCTGTTTGATTCAGTCGGGCGCGTTAAGGTCTAAGTGATGCTAAGTTTGTTATTTTTCTTCATTTTTAAGTTTATGTACTACAACGTTTTGGAATATTTACCCCCCACTGAAGCCTACGTCCAATAGCCATGGTTCGCCACTTGTCATAGTGTTGCTTTCACAATGATGTCCCAATCATTATTTCCAATATAATTATCATCATTATCAATCCAGTTGGTCTCAGACATTTGACAGGAACTTGGCACATAAAAAGAATGGTAAATGTGCTGATAAAAATAGCTTGTCAATGTTAGCATAAAAGCCTGACAGAACTCCAGAAATTATCCCCCAATGCTCTTACAGTGATAGCAGGCTAGATGATTGTGTCGAAGTGACACGTTTGCCACTTGCTTAGGGGATATGGTAGGTATATAGAAGGGACGGTCTGGGGGTGGATGTGTGACTGACTGACACTATTGATGAGGATGTATGAGAGAATGACACTCTGTGGTCATGGGAATGGGGGACTCTTTGTGAAGGTATCCATGACTGACAGTCTCTATAAGCAGGTGGGCGGAGCGCACACCTCTCTATCAGAACAAGAAAACAAGACACAGTCAAATATTCTGTCAGAATTCTCACAGGGCCTCTGCTCGCCTGCTTCAGTCGGCTTTGAAGGAGATTTGAGAGGTAAATAATGCTGAAAATAAAATCTAGGATTCTGATATCAAACACAACCATTTGTGTTTGAAGACCAACAGGCTCAAGGCAACTGGCGCACCTGCTGAGGACAAACAGAACCTTTGAAACCGAAAGGAGGTGTAAAATGTAAGAATAGTAATGTCGTGTGACAGACATCTCCATCCACGTCCTGTCTACCACCATCAGCTCTCAGAAAACACAGTGAGCTGCTAAGTGGTTCTTACTTTTTCCTTTTATGTGATTCCGCTGTCTGATGTTCAGAGGACCATTAACAAACCACGGTGCAATGAAATGGACATTTGAAATGGATGTGAAACAAACATCAGTAGAGTGAATCAATCACTCTGACTGGCTCTGCCTTTGGCTCTTAGTGGGTACATCTGAGGGTTAGGAGATGCAGGGAGAAGTTTTCAGCTCAAAGTCTACACAATTGTTTTATTCAGGAATGTTACCTTCAGGATTTATTCATATAATTTTTCAAAAACAGATTCAAACTGAACAGTACTACTTTACATATCAATATCGGTTTGTTGGAGCTCGATAAAGGGTATGTAAAGGACTGGAGGTGTGCACCTGTATGTTGGAGGTCTAGTGACAGTCTGCAAGTTATGAGTGTCATTCCTCAGGGCCACTGGGACAATGAGACAGTAGAGTAGAGGCGCTGAGACTTGGCACTGTAAAGGGCAACCTTCAGGGATCACCAAGCTTACCATTTACCACAGAGCACATGATGCATTTCAATGACTCTCGCTGACATACACACTATTGCATGCACATGCACACTCCAAAAAATATATTTTCATGGCTACATATATATGTCACAAATGCAAACCATGTAACACACACACAAATATGCCTAATTCATCTCCCACCACTAGTCTTGTTTCTGGAAATGATAAGGAATGGAAGGCAGTTCGGTTATCATCATCCACTCTGCAGGTGAACCAGCAGCTTTCATGTCTGTCTCTTTGTGTTTTTCACAAACCCACCATGGAACTGATTGCACCACAGGCTTCCTCGTACTGGGCCATTCTCTGATCTGTTCAGACCTGAAATAGAAAAACACCACATAGAGACTGCTAGTAGACAAGCAAACAGGCACAGAGAGAAAAACAACACCTGGTGCTTCCTCACAGTCTGACAAAACAACCATAACAGCAATATGGCCAGAGAGACGTGTGTAAACTGTTTTTTAATGAGAATAAAACTGCTATCCTGACAATTTCAGGATATTACAGGGGATGTAAATAATGGTCCCTGTTATCTAACCGTTCCCTTTTTTTGACAGTGCAGTATTTTTTCTGTCATACGCAGCAGGTTGATTCCCATTCTATTTTGAGCTGATCCTTATTTAATTAGCTGGAAAAGGCCTTGAGAGGGAAGTGGTGTGGCTTGTATAGCTCATTTACCTAGATAAGCTGTGCATTATTTATATTTTCAACAAAATACTTTGTAAGCTAGTCTGGGGACCAGTCTTTCGAGCTAACATTCTATTCCTTGACACTCCTGTCATTTGTCAAAGAAACTGGCCTTTTAGCAATCTCAACGTTCAATATGCAGCCAGATTTCCAGCACAGCTGCTGATTGGCAGTTGTAAACACCATTCATATTTTCCATGACAACTTTATGGAACATGGGGTGCGCAAAGAATTTGGCACAATATGAAATTAGAATGGGTCGTTATCAATAAAACGTCCTGGTGAAGTTGACTTCTGTCATCGGACTTATCATACAATATTTGGATAAAGTAATCTATACTGAATTAACTTATAAACGCAATGGAAATTGTTGGTCCCATGTTTCATGAGCTGAAATTTTTAAAATCCCGACATTTTCCCTATGCACAAAAAGCCTTCTCTCAAATGTTTTGCACAAATTTGTTTACATCCCTGTTATTGAGCATTTGTTCTTTGCCAAGATAATCCATCTACCTGACTGGTGTGGCATGTCAAGAAACTGATTAAACAGCATGATCATTACACAGGTGGACCTTGTGCTGGGGCCACTCTAAAATGTGACGTTTTGTCACACAATGCCACAATGTCTCAAGTTTTGAGTGAGTGTGCAACTTGCATGCTGCCTGCAGGAATGTCCATCAGTGCTGTTGCCAGTTAATTAAATGTTAATTTCTCAACCATAAGCCACCTCCACATAATTTTAGAGAATTTGTCAGTTTGTTCAACCGGCTTCACAAGCGCAGACCATGTGTAACCACGCCAGCCCAGGACCTCCACATCTGACTTCTTCACCTGCGGGATTGTCTGAGACCAGCCTTCCGTACAGCTGAGGAAACTGTGGGTTTGCACAACTAGGGCTGTGGCGGTCATGAAATTTTGTCAGACAGTAATTGACTGTTAATGAACATAAATGCATGTCCTTTTCTCCACGTATACCAGCTGCTGATACGTGCCTTTTGAATATCTAAATTTAAAAATACATCTACATAAAATAAACCAATTGAATATACACCATCAAAATAAATCCGTTATTTATTTTAGGCAGGTCTAAAAACATAATATGAAGAAAATGTATTGCAGAAGAACAGAATAGGAGTTGGCCTACTGTATGTTATCTGGTTACTCACCATTCCATAGGCTAGCTAATTTATCAGACAGTATATTCTTATAAGTCCCATGCCATTATTTTATGATTTTATATAGAAAGAATAATATATTACTTAGCTCAATGAAATAGAAAGGATATTTATTCCATTCCGGAGTGAGAGTGTGCATATGAACTGGCTATGTTGAGCATAAAAGTGATCATTTGAATGAAGTCCTACAGACTAGATTTAGAGTTATTTGGCAACTTTAGTTGTGAATGATACAAACCATGGAATGCCTTAGAAATGAAAAGATACAGTTGAAGTCGGGAGTTTACATACACTTAGGTTGAAGTCATTAAAACTCATTTTTAAATCCCTCCACAAATATCAAACTATAGTTCTGGCAAGTCGGTTAGGACACCTACTTTGTGCATGACATGAAATGACAAGTCATTTTTCCAGTAATTGTTTACAGACAGATTATTTCACTTATAATAACAGCTTGGAAAATTCGAGAAAATGTCATGGCTTTAGAAGCCATGACATAGGTTAATTGACATAATTTGAGTCAATTAGAGGTGTACCTGTGGATGTATTTCAAGGCCTACCTTCAAACTCAGTGCCTCTTTGCTTGACATCATGGGGAAATCAAAAGAAATCAGCCAAGACCTCAGAATGTTTTTTGTAGATCCCCACAAGTCTGGTTCATCCTTGGGAGCAATTTCCAAATGCCTGAAGGTACCACGTTCGTCTATACAAACAATAGTACGCAAGTATAAACACCATGGGACCACACAGCCGTCATAGCACTCAGGAAGGAGACGCGGTCCCTCTCCTAGTGTCACGTTCTGACCTTAGTTCTTTTGTTATGTCTTTGTTTTAGTATGGTCAGGGCGTGAGTTGGGTAGGTTGTCTGTTCGTTTTTCTATGATTTGCTATTTCTGTGTTTGGCCTGGTATGGTTCTCAATCAGAGGCAGCTGTCAATCGTTGTCCCTGATTGAGAACCATATTTAGGGAGCCTGTTTTCTATTGTGTTTCGTGGGTGATTATTTTCTGTTTTCTGTTGTGTGTCTGCACCAGCCAGAACTGTTTTCGGTCGTTCTCTTTGTTATTTTTTGTTATTTCCGTGTTCATTTAATAAATATGGACACATGCCGCGCTGCACCTTGGTCCTCCTCTTCTTCCACCACCAACGGCCGTTACACCTAGAGATGAACGTACTTTGGTGCGAAAAGTGCAAATCGATCCCAGAACAACAGCAAAGGACCTTGTGAAGATGCTGGAGGAAACAGGTACAAAAGTATCTATATCCATAGGAAAAACAAGTCATATATTGACATAACCTGAAAGGCCCGCTCAACAAAGAAGCCACTGCTTCAAAACCACCATTAAAAAAGCTTGCAACTACACATGGGGACAAAGATAGTACTTTTTGGAGAAATGTCCTCTGGTCCGATGAAACAAAAATAGAACTGTTTGGCCTTAATGACCATCGTTATGTTTGGAGGAAAAAGGGGGAGGCTTGCAAGCCGAAGAACACCATACCAACCGGGAGGCACGGGGGTGGCAGCATCATGTTGTGGGAGTGCATTGCTGCAGGAGGGACTGGTGCACTTCACAAAATAGATGGCATCATGAGGAAAGTGATGTGGATATATTGAAGCAACATCTCAAGACATCAGTCAGGAGGTTAAAGCTTGGTCACAAATGGGTCTTCCAAATGAACAATGACCCCAAGCATACTTCCAAAGTTGTAGCAAAATGGCTTAAGGACAACAAAGTCAAGGTTTTGGAGTGGCCGTCACAAAGCCCTGACCTCAATCCCATAGAAAATGTGTGGGCAGAACTGAAAAAGCAATAAGGCCTTACAAAACGAGCAATAAGGCCTTACAAACCTGACTCAGTTACACCAGCTCTGTCAGGAGGAATGGGCCAAAATTCACCTAACTTATTTTGGGAAGTTTGTGGAAGGCTACCCGAAACGTTTGACCCAGGTTAAACATTTAAAGGCAACGCTACCAAATACTAATTGAGTGTTTGTAAACTTCTGACCCACTGGGAATGTGATGAAAGAATTAAAAGCTGAAACAAATCAAATCAAAGTTTATTTGTCACGTGCGCCAAATACAACTGGTGTAGGTGGACCTTACAGTGAAATTCTTACTTACAGGCTCTAACCAATGGTGTGAGAAAAAAAAGTGTGTGTGTGTGTGTGTGTGTGTAGGTAAGTAAAGAAATAAAACAACAGTAAAAAGATATTTGAAAAAAGAGTAGTAAGGCTATATACAGACACCTGTTAGTTAGGCTTATTGAGGTAGTATGTACATGTAGGTATCGTTAAAGCGACTATGCATATATGATGGACAGAGAGTAGTAGAAACGGAAAAAGAGGGGTTGGCAGGTGGTGGGACACAGTGCAGATAGCCCGGTTGGTCGGGACATTTAGGTAGTATGTATATGAAGTAATCATGTACAAACAAATCATTCTCTCTACTATTATTGTCACGGTTCATGAATCTACTGCCTGCCTCCCTCTCCCTCTCTCTTTCTCTCTCTCTCTCTCTCTCTCTCTCTCTCTCTCTCTCTCTCTCTCTCTCTCTCTCTCGTGTTTGTGTGGGCGTGGTTCCCAATCTCGGCCTGATTGTCTGTGCCAGCTGGAATCACTTATCTTCCCTTTATATGTTCTGTAACCAGTGTTTCTTGTTGTCAGATCGTTGTTACTTCTCTGAGTTTGTGTCGTGTGTCCGTGCTCATCTCTCACCGCCCTTGTGTGGATTATCTGCTGTGCTCCCTCCTACACATCCGGACACACTCCCCTGGATTTCTCAGCACGCTATCATCGGAAGATGCGCCCTAGTCCCTGGGTCGGATTCCGTCTGAGTACAGTCAGTCTGTCCTGTTGCTGCTGTAAACTGTATTCATTAAACCATCGTTGCTTGCATCTTGCATCCGCCTCTGTATTGTCACAATTATACTGACATTTCACATTCTTAAAATAAAGTGGTGTTCCTAACTGACATAAGACAGGGACTTTTTACTAGGATTAAATGTCTGGAATTGTGAAAAACTGAGTTTAAATGTATTTGATGCTGTTCCCATTTAAATGTGTATGTAAACTTCTGACTTCAACTCTATGGGCTGCGACTATAGGCTATTGATGATTTGAGATATCGCCAAAAAAATATTCAGCTGTTCTCTCATCAAGTGATCATATTTTCACACATCAGACTATTCTGATTTGATTCTTGTCTTTACTAATATCAAATTAGCCATCACTAGCCGGCTTCCAACCAGGTTACACTACCCTACACCTTAGAGGCTGCTACCCTATATGCATAGACTTGGAATCACTGGCCACTTTAATAATGGAACACTAGTCACTAATGTTTAAATAATGTTTACATACTGCTTTCCTCATCTCATGTGTATATAATGTATTCCATTCTACTGTATTTTTGTCAATGCCACTCCGACATTGCTCAATCTAATATTTATATATACTTTTACTTTTAGATTTGTGTGTATTGTTGTGAATTGTTAGATACTACTGCACTGTTGGAGCTAGGAACACAAGCATTTCGCTACACCCGCAATAGCACCTGCTAATTATGTGTATGTGACCAATATCAAATAAAATAAAATGTATTTATATAGCCCTTCGTACATCAGCTGACATCTCAAAGTGCTGTACAGAAACCCAGCCTAAAACACCAAACAGCAAGCAATGCAGGTGTAGAAGCACGGTGGCTAGGAAAAACTCCCTAGAAAGGCCAAAACCTAGGAAGAAACCTAGAGAGGAACCAGGCTATGTGGGGTGGCCAGTCGTCTTCTGGCTGTGCCGGGTGGAGATTATAACAGAACATGGCCAAGATGTTCAAATGTTCATAAATGACCAGCATGTTCGAATAATAAGAAGGCAGAACAGGTGAAACTGGAGCAGCAGCACGACCAGGTGGAGTGGGGACAGCAAGGAGTCATCATGTCAGGTAATCCTGGGGCATGGTCCTAGGGCTCAGGTCCTCCGAGAGAGAGAAAGAAAGAGAGAAGGAGAGAATTAGAGAACGCACACTTAGATTCACACAGGACAGGAGAAGTACTCCAGATATAACAAACTGACCCCAGCCCCCCGACACATAAACTACTGCAGCATAAATACTGGAGGCTGAGACAGGAGGGGTCAGGAGACACTGTGGACCCATCCGAGGACACCCCCGGACAGGGCCAAACAGGAAGGATATAACCCCACCCACTTTGCCAAAGCACAGCCCCCACACCACTAGAGGGATATCTTCAACCACCAACTTACCATCCTGAGACAGGGCTGAGTATAGCCCACAAAGATCTCCGCCATGGCACAACCCAAGGGGGGGCGCCAACCCAGACAGGATGACCACATCAGTGAATCAACCCACTCAGGTGACGCACCCCTTCCAGGGACGGCATGAGAGAGCCCCAGTAAGCCAGTGACTCAGCCCCTGTAATAGGGTTAGAGGCAGAGAATCCCAGTGGAAAGAGGGGAACCGGCCAGGCAGAGACAGCAAGGGCGGTTCGTTGCTCCAGAGCCTTTCCGTTCACCTTCCCACTCCTGGGCCAGACTACACTCAATCATATGACCCACTGAAGAGATGAGTCTTCAGTAAAGACTTAAAGGTTGAGACCGAGTTTGCGTCTCTGACATGGGTAGGCAGACCGTTCCATAAAAATGGAGCTCTATAGGAGAAAGCCCTGCCTCCAGCTGTTTGCTTAGAAATTCTAGGGACAATTAGGAGGCCTGCGTCTTGTGACCGTAGCGTACGTGTAGGTATGTACGGCAGGACCAAATCAGAGAGATAGGTAGGAGCAAGCCCATGTAATGCTTTGTAGGTTAGCAGTAAAACCTTGAAATCAGCCCTTGCTTTGACAGGAAGCCAGTGTAGAGAGGCTAGCACTGGAGTAATATGATCAAATTTTGGGGTTCTAGTCAGGATTCTAGCAGCCGTATTTAGCACCAACTGAAGTTTATTTAGTGCTTTATCCGGATAGCCGGAAAGTAGAGCATTGCAGTAGTCTAACCTAGAAGCGACAAAAGCATGGATAAATTTTTCTGCGTCATTTTTGGACAGAAAGTTTCTGATTTTTGCAATGTTACGTAGATGGAAAAAAGCTGTCCTTGAAATGGTCTTGATATGTTCTTCAAAAGAGAGATCAGGGTCCAGAGTAACGCCGAGGTCCTTCACAGTTTTATTTGAGACGACTGTACAACCATTAAGATTAATTGTCAGATTCAACAGAAGATCTCTTTGTTTCTTGGGACCTAGAACAAGCATCTCTGTTTTGTCCGAGTTTAAAAGTAGAAAGTTTGCAGCCATCCACTTCCTTATGTCTGAAACACATGCTTCTAGCAAGGGCAATTTTGGGGCTTCACCATGTTTCATTGAAATGTACAGCTGTGTGTCATCCGCATAGCAGTGAAAGTTAACATTATGTCAATAAAATTTGATTAGATTTTTATGGCCCATTATCAAATGTGCAGGAACAGGGTCAAGAGAAAATAGACATGTCATCCATATGGCAAGTGGAGGACCAGTTTGTTTCATTAATGTTGGTAGGCTACTCCAGTTATTTTGCGCATGACAGGTGATATTCCATCCAAACTCTGTATGCCATGGGCTCTCCAACCCTGTTCCTGCAGCCAACCAGTGCTTAATTTGGGAAACCAAGTGAAATTTGTTCGGCAACATCAAAAGGAAACATACTGTTGACAGCCCTTCCCTCTGCGAGCTGGAGAAAGGAATGAAGGACAGCAGGGAGTACATTAAAATGCACTGCGGTGAGATATTCTGCAGCTAAAGATAATGTGTAAGTCTATTAATTATGAAAATATACAAAATGCCCTATTACTAGGCTATTCAAAGTCAATTACAAATGCACTATAATTATAGGCTAACTCTGAATTTGTTTAATTTAGGCTAGACCAATTATGTACCAAAAATCAGTATTTTTTTAAATATACTATCATTATTTTAATTCAGGGTGTTTTTTCAGGCTTGGGCTCATATATAGGCCTATGTTTATGCATAAGCTGTAATGTGCATATGGGTGTTTTGAATAATCATCACCTTAGAAAGCACTGTACATTTTGTTGTGTTAGGCTTTGACACAACATCCACAATTACCATGTTTTTCACTCAGTTTCAACCTGTGAGGTGAGTTATAAAAGCACATACTGTTTTGATGATAAGTGTCCAGAGTGCATAAGAGGAGATTACCGTGACTCAATGGTCACCGTATACGTATACGGTCACTGCAACAGAATCATTTCTGCACAAGCTGTCAGAAACCGTCTCAAGGAAGCTCATCTGATTGCTCGTTGTTCTTTTGACCTGACTGCAGTTCGGCATCGTAACCGACTTCTGTGGGCAAAAGCTAACTTTCAATGGCCACTGGCACGCTGGATAAGTGTGCTCTTCATGGATGAATCCCGGTTTCAACTGTACCGGGCAGATGGTAGACAGCGTGTATGGCGTTGTGTTGGCGAGCTGTTTGCTGATGTCAACGTTATGAACAGAGTGCCCCCTGGTGGCGTTGGGTAGAAACTACGGATAACGAACACAATTGTATTTTATCGATGGCAGTTTGAATGCACAGAAATACCGTGACGAGATCCTGAGGCCCATTGTCCCCATGTTGCAAGGTTCTGTACACAATTCCCGGAAGCTGAAAATGTCCGGATCTTCCATGGCCAGCATACTCACCAGGCGTCACCCATTGAGCATGTTTGGGATGCTCTGGATCAACATGTACGACAGCGTGTTCCAGTTCCCACCAATATCCAGCAACTTTGCCCAGCCATTGAAAAGGAGTGGGAGAACATTCCACAGGCCACAATCAACAGCCTCAACTCTATGTGAAGGAGATGTGTCCCGCTGCATGAGGTGAATGGTGGCCACAGCAGATACTGAATGGTTTTCTGATCTTTTTTTAAAGTATCTGTGACCAACATATGCATATCTGTATTCCAAGTCATGTGAAATCCATATATTAGGGTGTAATGAATTTATTTCAGTTGAGTGATTTCCTTATATGAACTATAACTCGGTAACATATTGGAAATTGTTGCATGTTCCTCTTTTTTGTTCAGTGTAGTTTAACACTTAAAGGTTAGCTTGTTAACTAGCTATTTTTGACATGATCTGTTATTAGCTAGCTAGTCGATTTGACATGGTCCATCAATCAATGTAGCCCAGCTATCATGTCTGTCAGCAGCAATCGTGATTAAACACTCTATGTTGAAAAGGGGATAATGTTAGCTAACTTCGCTAGGTAGGCCTACGTTGGTTGGAGAAAAGAGTACATTAGATTACTTGCCACTATATTTAGCCTGCTGTATAAAGTTTCTACCGCTAGCTTGCAAAATAAACATTATCAGCTAACAGTACATCAGCAAATGTGCCCTTCTGCTGCTTGACAGGGAGAGCATATGGGAAATGAACCTAAATTAACCTTTTATCAGCAACAAGTCAATTTGATGGAAACATCTTGGGTGAGAAAATGCACATATTGTTTTTATGCAGATTTTAGAATTTTCACATGAAAATCTGTCTCCAATTGGATGTAAACCTATCTTCTGGCTTTCATAGCACAGGTGGGGTCGCCTAAATTCACTGTAGTGGGCTAGGCCTAATATATAGGATAGCATACAAATGGTGGATTAAAAGCCCAGCCTATGAATTAACTTCTAATTTACACATCTCTGTCTTTGCTGTTCCCTTTTTGTGCAATTCATGCATCTGCACTGGCATCTCCACTGGCCTCTCTCTCTTCCACCCTCTTATACAGTGGGGAAAAAAAGTATTTAGTCAGCCACCAATTGTGCAAGATCTCCCACTTAAAAAGATGAGAGAGGCCTGTAATTTTCATCATAGGTACACTTCAACTATGACAGACAAAATCAGAAAATAAATCCAGGAAATCACATTGTAGGATTTTTAATGAATTTATTTGCAAATTATGGTGGAAAATAAGTATTTGGTCACCTACAAACAAGCAAGATTTCTGGCTCTCACAGACCTGTAACTTCTTTAAGAGGCTCCTCTGTCCTCCACTCGTTACCAGTATTAATGGCACCTGTTTGAACTTGTTATCAGTATAAAAGACACCTGTCAACAACCTCAAACAGTCACACTCCAAACTCCACTATGGCCAAGACCAAAGAGCTGTCAAAGGACACCAGAAACAAAATTGTAGACCTACACCAGGCTGGGAAGACTGAATCTGCAATAGGTAAACAGCTTGGTTTGAAGAAATCAACTGTGGGAGCAATTATTAGGAAATGGAAGACATACAAGACCACTGATAATCTCCCTCGATCTGGTGCTCCACGCAAGATCTCATCCCGTGGGTTCAAAATGATCACAAGAACGGTGAGCAAAAATCCCAGAACCACACGGGGGGACCTAGTGAATGATCTGCAGACAGCTGGGACCAAAGTAACAAAGCCTACCATCAGTAACACACTACGCCACCAGGGACTCAAATCTTGCAGTGCCAGACGTGTCCCCCTGCTTAAGCCAGTACATGTCCAGGCCCATCTGAAGTTTGCTAGAGAGCATTTGGATGATCCAGAAGAAGATTGGGAGAATGTCATATGATCAGATGAAACCAAAATATAACTTTTTGGTAAAAAATCAACTCGTCGTGTTTGGAGGACAAAGAATGCTGAGTTGCATCCAAAGAACACCATACCTACTGTGAAGCATGGGGGTGGAAACATCAAAACATCATGCTTTGGGGCTGTTTTTCTGCAATGGGACCAGGACGACTGATCCGTGTAAAGGAAAGAATGAATGGGGCCATGTATCGTGAGATTTTGAGTGAAAACCTTCCATCAGCAAGGGCATTGAAGATGAAATGTGGCTAGGTCTTTCAGCATGACAATGATCCCAAACACACCGCCGGGTTGACGAAGGAGTGGCTTCGTAAGAAGCATTTCAAGGTCCTGGAATGGCCTAGCCAGTCTCCAGATCTCAGCCCCATAGAAAATCTTTGGAGGGAGTTGAAAGTCCGTGTTGCCCAGCAACAGCCCCAAAACATCACTGCTCTAGAGGAGATCTGCATGGAGGAATGGGCCAAAATACCAGCAACAGTGTTGAAAACCTTGTGAAGATTTACTGAAAACGTTTGACCTCTGTCATTGCCAACAAAGGGTATATAAGAAAGTATTGAGATACACTTTTGTTATTGACCAAATACTTATTTTTCACCATATTTGCTAATAAATTCATAAAAAATCCTACAATGTGATTTTCTGGAGAAAGAAAATCTAATTTTGTCTGTCAAAGTGTAAGTGTACCTATGATGAAAATAACAGGCATCTCTCATCTTTTTAAGTGGGAGAACATGCACAATTGGTGGCTGACTAAATACTTTTTTGCCCCACTGTAGCTATTGAACCAGTAGCCTAGCTCAATGGGTGTCCCAGATGTAGCAATAGAGTTTCGTAATTTATTTTGATCATTAAAAACATATTAGAGGAAAGAAGCACCTTGCTCTTGTTTGCTGGATATTAAATAGGCTACACCGTTCAGAGTGAACTGGCGAGGAAGTTTGAAAAGTGAGAGCTTGTCTTGCGTGATATGATCACATTGGCTGGTGGTAAAAATGCAATAGTCCTCTGTTCTCCCCACACCCAATGTTTATGTTTACATTTAAATGTATTATGTCAGAATGACCAATGTTAGAATGCTTCCAATCAAATTAATGAATTAACTTTGTTTTCCTATCAGTGTAATTTGCATAAACATTGTGATTGGATGATATCTATGAGGGTTATCGAATCAGGATCGAATTCTCTGACCTCCTCAAGCTCATGAATAATGATAGAATGTTCATATTTGAAGATTGCTTAAAAGCCAGTCTTGTTGGCAAATGACAGGAGTAGCAAGGAGTGGAATGTAATAGCTGAACAAAGACGGCAACCAGGCTATTTGTAAGCAGCTTTATGTGATAATGGTTTTATTTCAAGTAAAGTAACGCAATCTCATTGGGCTGAAAACAAAACAAAATGTAATCATTAACATGACAATATCCATGAGGGTGTCTATTATCCCACCCTTTACTTGTACATGCTGAAACCTCTACATGAGACAAACACACAGGTTGACACCACACTGACCTCCAGCGCCATGGAACACTGAGCAGTGTGTTCCACTTTCCCCATGATGAGTCAATAAGGGAACAGGGGGGGCCTCGCCAAATGTTAATGAGACTACATAGATGAACATCTCACTTGTCCCCTCTACTCTGCCCTCTCCACTGGGCGGATGCACCCATTAGCGCTCTGGTAATTAACAGTGGCAGAGACATATGAAAACCTTACTAATTACTCCATAAACCTTTCACTCTGGGGCTTTCAGGTAGCCAGCCATGTGGAAAGAGTTCCCTCCACAGTTCAGAGCACTGCACTGGAGAGCTAGCTAGCATGCTAGCCTGTTTTTCCCTAGAGGACTGTAAATGTAGCTATATCGCCTCTGATAATAACATTGACGTATGAACTGACATGGTGACTGAGGCCATCAGGAAGTGTATAGGGGATGTTGTTCCCACTGTGACGATTAAAACCTTTCCAAACAAAAAACCGTGCATAGATGGGAGCATTCGTGCAAAACTGAAAGCGCGAACCATCGCATTTAACCACTCCAAGGTGACTGGGAATATGGACAGTCCAGTTATGCCTGTAAGGCAATCAAAAAGGCAAAACGACAGTATAAAGACAAAGTGAAGTTGCAATTCAACGGCTCAGACACGAGACGTATGTGGCAGGAACTCCAAACAATCATGGGTAATAAAGGGAAAGCCAGCCATGTCGCGGGCACCGACGTCTTGCTCCCAGACAAGCTAAACAGCTTCATCACCCGCTTCGAGGGAAACACAGTTCCGCCGATGTGGGCCACCAACGCTCCCGTGGACTGTGAGCTTTCATTCTCTGTGGTCGACGTGAGAAAGACATTTAAGCGTGCCAACCCTGGCAAAGCTGCCGGCCTAGACGGCATCCCTAGCTGCTTCCTCAGAGCATGTGCAAACCAGATGAATGGAGTGTTTACATACATATTCAATCTCTCCATATCCCCGTCTGTTGTCCCCACTTGCTTGAAGATGTCAACCATTGTTCCTGTACCCAAGAAAGCGAAGGTAACTGAACTAAATGACTATTGCTCTGTAGTACTCACTTCTGTCATCATGAAGTGCTTTGAGAGGCTAGTTAAGGATCATATCACCTTCACCTTACCTCTCACCCTAGACCCACCTCAATTGCTTACTGCCCAAAAAGGTCCACATAAGATGCAATCGACACGCTAGATCCACTGCAATTTGAATACCGCCCCAATAGATCCACGGACAACGCAATGGGCATTGCACTGCCCTATCCCATCTGGACAAGAGGAATGCCTATGTAAGAATGCTGTTCATTGACTACAGCTCAGCCTTCAATACCATAGTAGCCTCCAAGCTCATCATTAAGCTCGGGGCCTTGGGTCTGAACCTCGTCCTGTGCAACTGGGTCCTGGGTCTGACGGGTTGCCCCCAGGTTGTGAAGGTAGGTAACAACACCCACACTACGCTGATCCCTAACACAGGAATCCCAAAAGGGTGCGTACTCAGCCCCCTCCTGTACTCCCTGTTCACCCATGACAGCACGGCCACACACGTCTCCAACTCAATCATCAAGTTTGCAGACAACGTAACTGTCGTAGGCCTGAATACCAACAATGCCGAGACAGCCTACCGGGAGGAGTTCCCTGCACTGATCTTTAGTCACGGTCACTAGACGGCTACCACCCGGGTTACTCTACCATGCACCTTAGAGGCTGCTGCACTATGTACATAGTCATGGAACGCTGGTGACTTTAAATCAAGTTTATATACTATTTTACCCACTTCAAATGTATATACCTTATTCTAGTCATGGTCATCCTATTTAACTACTGCGGAACATACAGTGGGGCAAAACAATTTTTTTCTCATTTTGTCTGTCATAGTGGAAGTGTACCTATGATGAAAATTACAGGCCTCTCTCATCTTTTTAAGTGGGAGAACTTGCACAATTGGTGGATGACTAAATACTTTTTTGCCCCACTGTATACACTATATATATGAAATATATGGACACCCCTTCAAATTAGTGGATTTCAGGAACAGCCATTTCTGACAGGTGTATAAAATTGAGCACACAGCCATGCACCTCCGTAGACAAACATTGGCAGTAGAATCGGCCTACTGAAGATCTCAGTGACTTTTAACATGGCACCGTCATAGGATGCCACCTTTCCAACAAGTCAGTTCGTCAAATTTCTGTTCTGCTGGATCTGCCCGGTCACCTTTAACTGCGTTACTGTGAAGTGGAAACGTCTAGGAGCAACAATAGCTCAGCCACGAAGTGGTAGGCAACACAAGCCTGCAGAACGAGTACGTAGCGCATAACACTCTACAGAGTTACAAACTGCCTGTGGAAGCAACGTCAGCACAATAACTGTTCGTAGGGAGCTTCATGAAATTGGTTACCATGGCCGAGCAGGCGCACGCAAGACTAAGATCAACATGCGCAATGCCAAGCGTCGGCTGGAGTGGTGTAAAGCTCGCAGCCATTGGACTCTGAAGCACTGGGAATGCAATCTCTGGAGGGATGAATCATGTTTCACTATCTGGGAGTCCAACGGACGAATCTGGATTGTGCAGATAGCAGGAGAACGCTACAGTACCTGCCCAGTACCTGGTGGAGGAGGAATAATGGTCTGGAGCTGTTTTTCATGGTTCAGGCTAGTCCCCTTAGTTCCAGTAAAGGGAAATATTAACGCTACAGCAAACAGTCACATTCTAGACCTTTGGGATGAATTGGAACACAGACTGGGAGCCTAATCGTCCAACATCAGTGCCCGACCTTCCATGACAGTTTGGGGAAGGTTCTTTCCTATTTCAGCATAATTATGCCCTTGTGCGCAATGTGAGGTTCACAAAGAAATAGTTTGTGAGATGGTGTGGAAGAACTTGAACTTGGCCTGCACAGAGCCCCTGACCTCAACCCCATCGTAGACTTTTGGGATGATTTGGAACTCAGACTGGGAGCCTAATCGTCCAACATCAGTGCCCAACCTCACTAATGCTCTTGTGGCTGAATGGAAGCAAGTCCCCGTAGCAATGTTCCAACATTTAGTGGAAAGCCTTCCCAGAAGAGTGGAGGCTGTTATAGCAGCAAAGGGGGGACCAACTGCGTAGTAATGCCTATGATTTTAGAATGAGATGCTCTTGGTCGTGTAGTGTATGTATATATAAATGTATATGTAAATGACTATTGTAGCTGGAAATGGCTGATTATGTTTAATGGAATATCTACATAGGTTTACAGAGGCCCACTATCAGCAACCATCACTCCTGTGTTCCAATGGCATGTTGTGTTAGCTAATCCAAGTTTATAATTTTAAAGGCTAATTGCTCATTAGAAAACTCTTGCAATTATGTTAGTACAGCTGAAAACTGTTGTCCTGATTAAAGAAGCAATAACACTGGCCTTCTTTAGACTAGTTTAGTATCTGGAGCATCAGCATTTGTGGGTTTGATTACAGACTTAAAATGGCCAGAAACAAAGAAATGAAGGCTATTCCATGCGACAAATTGCCAAGAAACTGAAGATCTCGTACAACGCTGTGTACTACTACTACTGAGCAAAAGGAGGAGTACATTAGAGTGTTTAGTTTGAGAAACAGACGCCTCACAAGTCCTCAACTGGCAGCTTCATTAAAAAGTACCCACAAAACACCAGTCTCAACGTCAACAGTGAAGAGGCGACTCTGGGATGCTGGCCTTCTGGTTAGTGTTCCTCTGTGTTCTTTTGCCCATCTTAATCTTTTCTTTTTATTGGCCAGTCTGAGATGTTTTTTTCTTTGCAACTCTGCCTTGAAGGCCAGCATCCCGGAGTCGCCTCTTCACTGTTGACTTTGAGACGGGTGTTTTGAGGGTACTATTTAATGAAACTGCTAGTCTAGTCTGGGCATAATCTCAACAATTGAGCACTCTGATAACTCTCAGATATTTTAATAAATGTTCTTATCTTCTCAAATAGTGAGCCCAGGGTCAGATACAGCCAACACCACAATCCTATGGCCTTCCATATTAAATAAATACTCTACCATTTGTCTCCATTTAATGTGTGATTACAGTAGTCCAACAGGATTTTGAACTCGTGTGAATGCAAAATAATTACCTTATTTGGTAGCACTTTATAATAACTCTACGTAATAAAGCATTTATAATGGATTTGTAAATACTTTATTCATAATTTATTACATTTAGACTCTAAAGCTCCTTAAAGCTGCAATATGTAATTTTTTGGGAGACCCGACCAAAATCACATAGAAATGTGAGTTATATATCTGTCATATTCATTGAAAGCAAGTCTAAGAAGCGGTAGATATTATCTATATGTGCTATTTCTATGCTTCCTGTTGTTAAGTTATGGTTTTGCATCTTTCACTTTCTGTTTTGTAAACCAGCTTCAAAACAACTTAAATTACTATATTTTTGGTTATTGGAAATATATTTCACTGAGGTTTATATGGTACAATGATTCTCTACACTATACATTCACTATACACTATACTATACACCATGGCTGCCCAACCCTCTTCCTGGAGATCTATCGTCCTGTGGGTTTTCAGACCAACCCTAAATTAACACACCTGATTCTGCTCATGAAAGCTGCTCAGCAAGACCTTAAATAGCTGAATCAGATATGCTAAACTAAGGTTGGACAGAAAACAGGACGGTAGATCTCCAGGAAGCCCTGCTATACACTATATACTATACATTTTCTACACTATTGGCTCCTGAGTGGCACAGTGGTCTAGAACACTGCCTCTCAGTGCAAGAGGCATCACTCACCTGGTTCAAATCCAGGCTGTATCATGTCTGGCTGTGATTGGGAGTCTCATAGGGCGGTGCACAATTGGGTCTGGAGGGAACAATAGGGTGTCATTGTAAATTAGAATTTGTTCTTACCTGACTTACCTGGAAAATAAATTGCTTGAAAGGTCTCAAAAGTCCCCTAGAACAAACATATCGATGTTTAACAATAATCACACAATACAGAGGATATTTAAGAAAATATGTTGAACATTTTATTCTGAAACAGTCACACTGTTGTAATATGCTGAGTATAATAACGTGTTTAGTCTGAAAATGCTAACCTAAGTTTTTCTTGGCAGGGACTTTTCGACCAAAACCAAAGTGTGGATTGCAGTCACTCCTTAGAGCAGTCTAATCTTGGTTAACCCAGAACTATAGTTTTGGTCAGCTGCGTGATTCACTTCTGGGTCAATATGTGTTAGAAATTGGGAGTTCCGGAACTCGGTAGTGAGTGTTGCAACTGAGTACCACTAATGTGGTGTCGTTTTTACATAATATATGAATGATGACTATTGTGCGACTTGTCTTTGGTACAATGTGTTTGTGTTTTTGCTTTATCTGTCCATCAGATATTTGTATATTTGTATCTTGTTCTGTGCGTGGTTGTTTTGTGTCTATAGCAGTGGAAGAGTGTCCTATATCCCCTCTGATATCTTTGGAGCAGCTTGTCCCAGATAGGCCTGTGATTGATCGGGACACTTTAGCCTGAAGGGTCCTGCTGTGTCCGCAGTGGTCCTGCAGTCATCTTCATCACTTTCACTTAAACCAGGGAATCATCCTGCAGTGATAAATCGAGAAGGGGGGGGGTACTGAGTCAGAGAGTTGGGGGTGGGTGGGAGAGGGGTCTAATGAATGTACCCCTGGTTTGGGCCAATTACTCAATTAGCTGATCTGAGAAAGTGCTTTGTCTTTCTCAGAAATTGTTTTTCTAGCTTGTCACAATGTTTGCCCTTTGCACACAGATGGAGGAGGGAGAGAAGGATGTCTGATGATGAGCCCAAGGTCAGGGAAGGCAGGCAGAGCCCCTCGATCCATCTTGCAAGCGCTGCTCTCTCTGCTTCTCCCCACTCTCTCTCTCTCCTGCCTTAATCTTTCCCCTCCATCTATGTAGCTCTGTTTGTTATATGTGCTGAATTTTGCATGTGCATTCAAAGTCCAGGGATGTATTCCGGATTCATATTTTTGGAGAAGAGCAGAGCAGATAATGTGGGATAAAGGAGAATGAGAGTTGAAGCACTCTCAGGATTTATTCCCATTTCTCTTGGAACACTTGGGGGCTTTTCCCACAGTTCCACTGGAAGATTGACATTCTGATGCATTATCTCCCTCCCACTGGGGAACTTAAAGCAATATGTTCAGCTTGGTCCTAGGCACACATTGTCAAGAACCCTTTACATGCTTTTCCTCCTGCTCGCAGAATGTGATTTATAGGCTAATTATAATTAATGGACACAGCTACACCATGGCGACATTTGAGTGCTGTCACCATGGAGATGTAGTCTACTTCAAGGCACTAGACATGAGGGTTTGAGTGAGGGGGGATGGGGTGAGGAGGGGTGGGGTAACAGAAGGGATCCTTCAGCGCTTCTCAATCAGCAGAGTGTGATCAGTAATTAGTCCCCCATCATTACTGGGACTGGAGAGCAAGGCCCGAGGAGCTCCGCGGGACCCTCCAGATAACACATAGAAGGGGATGCAATGGAGCACATACACACTAAACCACTAAACCACAGAACACACAGCAGTCTCTATCAGGATTCTCCAGCCAGCCCAGAGTAAGACTCCCATAAACATAGAGAAGACACATGGACACTCATGTTCACACACCCACACCCACACACCATCATCGCATAGCCCACACCATGTTATAGAGGTTTTTTCATTTGAATATAGAATTAAGAATGCTATTCCCAATTACCTTCCTTTCCTTCATCCACATGACTGTTTTATTTCCCATCAGCACCTTTTCAACCCATCTCTGTCGTTCCCGCCTTCGCAGTGGCTCCTGGCCCGGAAGAGTCAGTACAGTGCTGCCCCCCTGACCTCCCCTCACCTCAGGGCAGGCCCACCAGGTATCCCTGTTGACCCTGCAAAGGGACGGGGCCAGAGGACAGACTCCATAGATATTTATCCTAACCATGAGAGCAAGCCTACCAAACCGCTTGGGTCTCCTCCCTCTGGCTAATGTGAAATGCTGGACCTCATACAGGTCCTTGTGGGCTTAATTATAAAGAAATACTTTAAACCACTGATATTTAGAGAGTTGATTATCATATGATTTGAATAAATGCAATCTGAAGAGTTTAAATATGGTAATATGTAGGTTCATATGTACTTATTTTAAAACTATTTTTGTGACAATTGAAAAAAAAGTAGAAACTATATATTAAAGGTACATACAGGTAAGTACAAACTATTGAATCATTTTACTTTGGAAACATTGAAAGCAAGAAAAAAAATGCCTCCACCCCCAACCTATTCATCCAACCACAACACTCTTCCCTCCCCCACCCTTTATCTCCTAATCTACCCCATTAAATGTCCAAGGTTGCTTGTCAAATGAGGATGCCTTTTTACACCCACCACACACCCTTCAGTAGAATGGCCTCACTGAAGAGCTCATTAACTTTCAACATGGCACCGTCATAGGATGCCACCATTCCAGCAAGTCTGTTCGTCAAATGTCTGCCCTGCTAGAGCTTCCCCGGTTAACTGTAAGTGCTATTATTGTGAAGTGGAAACGTCTAGGAGCAACAACGGCTCATCCGCAAAGTGGTAAGACATACATGTTCAGGAATAGGACAGCTGTGTAAAAATCGTCTGTACTCAGTTGCAACACTCACTACCGAGTTCCAAGCTCCATTAAATGGGTTACCATGGCGGAGCAGCTGCACACGAGCCTAAGATCACCATGCGCAATGCCAAGCGTTGGCTGAAGTGGACTCCATTGGACTGGAGCGATGTATCACACAATCCGACAGACAAATCTGGTTTTGGAGGATGCCAGGAGAACGCCACTTGCCCCAATACATAGTGCCAACTGTAAAAAAAAACGGTGGAGGAGGAATAATGGTCTGAGGCTGTTTTTCATGGTTCGTGCTAGGTCCCTTAGTTCCAGTGAAGGGAAATCTTTACACTACAGCATACAATGACATTAAAGATGATTCTGTGCTTCCAACTTTGTGGCAACAGTTTTGGAAAGACCCTTTCCTGTTTCAGCATGACAATTCCCCCGTGCACAAGCGAGGTCCATACATAAAAGGTTTGTCAAAATCGTATGGAAGAACTTGACTGGCCTGCACAGAGCCCTGACCTCAACCACATCAAACACCACTAGGACAAATTGGAATGCCAAATACGAGCCAGGCCTAATCACCCAGCATCAGTGCCAGACCTCACTAATGCTCTTGCGGTTGAATGTCCCAACATCTAATGTTCAGCCTTTCCAGATAAGTGGAGGCTGTTGGGGACCAACTCCACATTAATGTCCATGATTTTGGAATGAGATGTTTGACGAGCAGGTGTCCAAATACTTTTGGTCGTGTAGTGTGTGTGTGTGTGTATATATATATATATATATATATATATATATATATATATATATATATATATATATATATATATATATATATATATATATAGAGTGGGGAGAACAAGTATTTGATACACTGCCGATTTTGCAGGTTTTCCTACCTACAAAGCATGTAGCGGTCTGTAATTTTTATCATAGGTACACTTCAACTGTGAGAGACGGAATCTAAAATAAAAATCCAGAAAATCACATTGTATGATTTTTAAGTAATTAATTAGCATTTTATTGCATGACATAAGTATTTGATACATCAGAAAAGCAGAACTTAATATTTGGTACAGAAACCTTTGGCCCACTCCTCCAGACAGACCTTCTCCAGATCCTTCAGGTTTCGGGGCTGTTATTGGGCAAAACAGACTTTCAGCTCCCTCCAAAGATTTTCTATTGGGTTCAGGTCTGGAGACTGGCTAGGCCACTCCAGGACCTTGAGATGCTTCTTACGGAGCCACTCCTTAGTTGCCCTGGCTGTGTGTTTTGGGTCGTTGTCATGCTGGAAGACCCAGCCACGGCCCATCTTCAATGCTCTTACTGAGGGAAGGAGGTTGTTGGCCAAGATCTCGCGATACATGGCCTCATTCATCTTCCCCTCAATACGGCACAGTCATCCTGTCCCCTTTGCAGAAAAGCATCCACAAAGAATGATGTTTCCACCTCCATGCTTCACGGTTGGGATGGTGTTCTTGGGGTTGTACTCATCCTTCTTCTTCCTTCAAACACGGCGAGTGGAGTTTAGACCAAAAGCTCTATTTTTGTCTCATCAGACCACATGACCTTCTCCCATTCCTCCTCTGGATCATCCAGATGGTCATTGGCAAACTTCAGACGGGCCTGGACATGGAGGAGAGGTTGGAGTCTGTTTGATAGAGTGTGTGGACAGGTGTATTTTATACAGGTAATGAGTTCAAACAGGTGCAGTTAATACAGGTAATGAGTGGAGAACAGGAGGGCTTCTTAAAGAAAAACTAACAGGTCTGTGAGAGACAGAATTCATACTGGTTGGTAGGTGATCAAATACTTATGTCATGCAATAAAATGCAAATTAATTACTTAAAAATCATACAATGTGATTTTCTGGATTTTTGTTTTAGATTCCATCTCTCACAGTTGAAGTCTACCTATGATAAAAATTACAGACCTCTACATGCTTTGTAAGTAGGAAAACCTGCAAATTCGGCAGTGTATCAAATACTTGTTCTCCCCACTGTATATATATATATACAGTACCAGTCAAAAGTTTGGGCACACCTACTCATTCAAGGGTTTTTCTTTATTTTCTATATTGTAGAATAATAGTGAAGACATGAAAACTATTAAACAACATATGGAATCATGTAGTAACCAAAAAAGTGTTAAACAAATCAAAATGTATTTTAGATTTTAGATTCTTCAAAGTAACCACGCTTTGCCTTGATGACAACTTTGTACACTCTTGGCATCACAACCAGATCCACCTGGAATTCTTTTCCAACAGTCTTGAAGGATTTTCCACATATGCTGAGAACTTGTTTGCTGCTTTTCCGTGACTCTGCGGTCCAACTCATCCAAAACCATCTCAATTGGGTTGAGGTTGGTTGATTGTAGAAGCCATGTCATCTGATGCAGCACTCCATCACTCTCATTATTGGTCAAATAGCCCTTACACAGCCTGGAGGTGTTTTGGGTCATTGTCCTGTTTAAAAACAAATGATAGCCATTAAGCGCAAACCAGATGGGATGGCGTATTGCTGTGCTGACGTAGCCCTCATTGTCCTGAAAAGAAAATAGTAAAACACTTCAATGTGAGGCTAAATAAGAGGGCAGAGCAAGTAGATTAATGCAAGTAGTGAATTTCATTTTTTTTCGCTGTGGGAAGCCCTGGGACCTAAGAAGCTTTTAAAAGTGTCACCTGGATATGTTAAAATCTGTGTTCCATCACTTGTTCCATACCTGTTGTTCTGTTCTGCTTGTGCGTAAACAGGAAAAATTGATTGTTTCACTGCACTTGCAATTCTCGGGAAGCTGTAACGACAACTGTTTCCTCCAAGGAAATGGATGCATATTAGAAAAGGTTAGCTGAACGCTGCAGCAGTGCTGCTTGTATATTTTCATTGTCCATGTATAACCTTTGTTCCCTGATTAAATTCAAAATATCTGACTCCAACCATTTGTACAAGCCTGACATTACAGAAGGAAAATGCTCCTGATTAACAGCATCTCCTGCTGGTTTGTATTTCACAGCATGAAATGTGTGTGTGTGTGTGCAAATACGGGTAGCACACAGCTTCATAGCATACCTTTCAGCACCACCAGAGGAACTAAATCTCTCAGAACCCAGGCTTCTTCTTGAATCTGAAATGCGTTAACAATCACCATGCTGATAAAACAGCCACAAACCCACTCAGTTAGACACCTTTGTACTCACTAAGCACTGCAGTCCAGGATCCTGCTCTGTGCTCCTCTCACTCCAAGTCTGTAATTCCTGCATTCTATAAGGACTTCTATAAAGACAGGTACCTATCTTCTTTCTTCCCAGGTTAAAACATTCAAGAAAGGTACTTTTCACGAGGAAGACTTCATTAAATTGGTTTATTCTACTCTTCTCTACTGTGTCACTACACACATAGCTCTAGATTGAACTCTATGCTAGAAAGCGTAGAACAAAAAGATTTGGGGATTTTACTTCCATTGCCTAGTCTTTCTCATCAATGCTTTCTTTTGCTATTTTTGCTATTTCCAAATGTCAGAAATAACTCATCCAATTGTGAACATGAGAGAAGGCAATAGTTAGAAAGATGAAGAGATACAGTATAGCACTGTGGAAGGTAAAGTAGGAGACGGGGAAATATACTGAAAGTAAAAAATATATATAAACGCAACATGTTGCGTGAGCTGAAATAAAAGATCCCAGAAATCTTCCATATGCACAAAAAGCTTATTTCTCCCAAATTGTGTGCATAAATATGTTTACATCCATGTTAGTGAGCATCTCTCATCTCTCACACAGGTGCAACTTGTGCTGGAGACAATTAAAGGCCAGCCTAAAATGTGCAGTTTTGCCGCACAACACAATGCCACAGTTGTCTCAAGTTTTGAGTGAGCAACTGGGATGCTGACTGCAGGAATGTCCACCAGAGGGGTTGCAGAGAATGACATTTTCATTTCTCTATTATAATCCGCCTCCAATGATTCCCTTATATGACCTGTAACTCAGTAAAATCGTTGACATTGTCACATGTTACTTTATATTTTTCTTCAGTATAATTTGCATTAAGCGAAAGGGGGATACCTAGTCAGTTTTTCAACTGAAACTTGTATTCTGCATTTAACCCAATAGGCTAACTTATGTGATGACTTGATTGTTTTATTTGATGTTTTTGCTGTATTTGATGTTTTTGCTGTATTTGATGTTTTTGCTGTATTTGATGTTTTTGCTGTATTTGATGTTTTTGCTGTATTTTATGTTTTTGCTGTATTTTATGTTTTTGCTGTATTTTATGTTTTTGCTGTATTTTATGTTTTTGCTGTATTTTATGTTTTTGCTGTATTTTATGTTTTTGCTGTATTTTATGTTTTTGCTGTATTTTATGTTTTTGCTGTATTTTATCATGAAAGGGTGATTCTAATCTTCATTAGTACTCACATCCTACTATTTGTAGTTAAATGCACTGCCAAAGTTAATTCACCTTTATTGTTCACACCAGCAAACACAAAGGGACAGCATCCATGACTTTACCAATTGAAGTTAAGGTCCAAAAAGAGGACAGCATCCATGACTTTACCAATTGAAGTTAAGGTCCAAAAAGAGGACAGCATCCATGACTTTACCAATTGAAGTTAAGGTCCAAAAAGAGGACAGCATCCATGACTTTACCAATTGAAGTTAAGGTCCAAAAAGAGAAGAAAATACAGATATCTAAATACTTACGGTCACTTGAGTCATTTCCTGAAGTGCTGCCCTTTTCCCCTCTTCCATTTCATTAAGGAGTTGGAACTAATAAAGGATCCATATTCTCCTGTGTGCTTTTCAGAGCTGACTGGCAACTCTTTTCAGAACTCCCTCTCTACCTTATTCAATTATCTTCCAAACAGTTTTTTGTTGAACTAGCAGACAAACTCCTTGAGAGCTTTGGTCACGGGCATAATGAATATGGGTGTGAGGGAGGCTTCGAGCTTTTCACTCCTATAAACAATGACAGATTAATCTTGCTTTGCCTGAAGAATCGTTTCCAGAGGTTCAATAAGTGTGAGCTGTGTACAATGATGAAGTTGAGTTAGATTTTGTTTTATGTCCTATTGATATTTTATACTGTCTGTAGCCCATGTGGCAAAATGACGAGTGAAAAACAATTATAACGAGGGTTCAATGTTTTTTATACCCATAATTACATTTACTTGGGTGCTGGTTGAGACTATATATCATATTATTACATGATCACTATGAAATGTTACATTCCATCTCAGATCTGTCATTTATTGTCTCCATTGCTATGTCCATCATATCCTTCCCAGTATGTATTTTCTGTGTGTTTCTTTGTTGCCATATCCATTTCAAATGATGAACTGCCTGGGGGGGGAATGATAGCCCTGCTTTACATTTGGTAACGTTTGGTCACCCTGAGGGACTGAATTTTAATAACACTCTGTTTCCAAGCCATTAAAAACAGCGAGTGACGTTTATTAGACAGAGGAGGAAAATAAACAACCCTTAATTGGCTCACATGGAGACCGTTCCTCTCTCTGCTTCACCACATGTTGGAAAATAAAATAGTAACTAATACTGTGAAACAGATAAGCCTGGGCATTATAGTGCAATATAGCTCTGCACAGACATCGTGCCAATCAAAGAGAGGGCACGCAATACTCTGACTTATTTGTAAAGTCTTGAGATTATTCTCTGATTCGTGCTTGAGACTTGACTTGGAAAATGAACTAAACAGACAGGGATAACATCATATGAACAGTATATGGTGTTCTTGGGGTTAGATGATCACTTTTCAAGCATGCATAAAAACATTAATAAAAAGGTGATGTGACAGTGGTGTTTTTCAAAGGAACGGGACTTTCTCAATAGTCGGTGCTAATAATATTCGAGCAATAAACTGATTTGCCTAAAACAGACTCGAAAACGGGTGATTTTTACTTCCTTAGAAAGTCTCTTCCCAGTAGTTGCTTCCTCCCTGTATAGGAGAACCCCTGTGGCCTTCCCTGGAGATGAGTCGCATCCCTATCTCTCTGTTACAGATGGATCCCTCGTTTAACTGAGGATGAGCCTGACAATGAGTAGAAATCTCATTAATTTGCAACACAGATATTCCTCAATGCCTGAATTATGCAATAGAGCAGACAATAAAGTCAGAAATCATGCTTGTTCTATCTCTATTTCCCCTGATAAAACAACTTTCCTTAAAGGGACAAGCTAGTGTCAGAAACAAATGTCCCGCAGGCTGTCTTGACATCCTGCAGCGCTTGTTGTGCTGATAACCATCCTTCCTTTCACTTTGCTAAATGTCATTTTCCCCCAAAATAAAAAAGGTCAAAAACATAAACAAGACTTCACGCAGATTTAATTTGGGCATTTGTGAGAGAAGAGAGAAAGATCGCACAAGTACATGTTAATGATGCATGTTTACGTACATATTCAATCTCTCCCTATCCCTGTCTGTTGTCCCCAATTGCTTCAAGATGTCCACCATTGTCCCTGTACCCAAGAAAGCGAAGGTAGCTGAACTAAATGACTATTGCCACGTAGCACTCACTTCTGTTGTCATAAAATGCTTTGAGAGGCAAGTTAACCCTAGGATGCATAGTTAACATGATGCCCCAAGAATGCATATGCTGGGTCAAAGTGACCCGATAATGTAATATCTGTGTTTATTTATATGGGTCTAAAATATTATCCATTTTGTGTAACATAATTATTTTGAGTGATGATTTGGACCTTTTCAATAATTATTTTATTGTTTGAAATGTTTTTAGTTTCTCTTCAACAGTTTGATACACATTTCAATGATAACATATAATGAAAATTCATTGAAAATATTAGCATGTTTTTCTTACAATCAATCTTATAATCAAAGTTTCACATTCAACCTTTTAGTGTGAAGAACAAACAAAAAAACACCGTAAGCATGTTTTATAATATTTCAAAACATTTATTTTTAAATCCAAAGTTCATCATGAATATAAACAACAACACTAACAATTGGGAATTGAGAAAACATGAACGCTAAAAGGTGTGTGCGAGTGTGTGATGCTTACTTATGCTGTCTTAGTCCATGCATTTGTGACAAACCACAAACATGTGACTGTAGTCTTTGCAGATGGGTGTGTTGCACTGAGATCACCAGCAGCTGACTTTTCTAGCCTTTGCGCTTGGGCAGAGCTGGCACCTCTTCCTCTTCTGGCCCTGGCTGCTCTGAGTGGTGGTGGCATGGCTCTCTTTCATCACCCCACATCTTACCTTTGCCTCAGTTCTTCTGTGGAGATGGGAGAACCTTCCAAAAGGACAATCAACTCTGCAGCACTCCAACAATCAGGCCTTTATGGTAGAGTGGCCTGACGGAAGCCACTCCTCAGTAAAAGGCACATGACAGCCCGCATGGAGTTTGCCAAAAGGCACCTAAAGGACTCTTAGACCATGAGAAACAAGATTCTCTGGTCTGATGAAACCAAGATTGAACTCATTAGATGGAATGCCAAGCGTCACTTCTGGAGGAAAGCTGCTCATCCACTGTGACACAGTCGCTGGGAATGAACCTTCCTCTACAGTTTTCTAGGAAAAGGTCCCACACAGACCAGAAGGCTGCTAGGTGGTCTGTTGCCTCTCTGAACACTCTGGTCCTCTTGTCATCAAGCCTGAGGTAGCGACGGATATCGTCATATCTTACGACCGACATGGTGGCCTTACACATTGGATTCTGCAGTGGATCCAAAAATAGCTCCCATGTGGAGACATCACAGATTTTCTCCACACGGCGAGGAGGGTTAAACCAATGAAGACCTTTAGTTCCTCTTTGGTGACCTCTCTCCACTCTGTCTCTTTTGCTGTCGCTATTCTCTGTCCTAAATGTGTTCGCATTAGGAGCTCCTTAATGATATTGTCACTAATGAACAGCTCCCAGGCATCTTTTGGTGACACAGCTGTTGACCCCGGCACAGGCCCTAGGCAGCTCCTCAGGATCTTATGGCTTCTGGTCCTGCCTTTAGTGTGTGTGCGTGTGTGTGGGGGGGGGGGTGGTTCACTCCATTTGACTGGTTTTCACTGTAGAATCATCTAGGACAGACAGCTGGACCAATGGCTTCCTCATCCAGCATCTGTAAAACCATTTTGGTTTTATATCTGGCAACATCCTTATGAGCCGCCTCCTTATGAAAACTCCTTTCACTCAATGAGTTAAAAAAGAAGAAATGAAAATGAATGAATTAATATTAAAAATAAGATATTTAATACACATTTTATTAATTACATTGATTTTATTGTTGTAGCAAAAAGAAAGTTTCACAAGTACAATGCAGTGAATTCCATAGGAAATACATACGGGTCATATTTGACCCACATATGAAAACTTGGGGTAGTGATGCAAAAACAACTTGAACTTAAAAAATAAGAAATTAAAAAACAAAAATAGGATGTTAGATCATTAAAGACATATTATTCAAGGAATTCCTGGAATATTAGATGATTACATTTTTGGAGGATCAACACAGAAAAAAAACATTAGGCCGGGTCATTTTGACAAGCATATGCATCCTAAGGTTAAGGATCATATCACCTCCACCTTACCCAACATCCTAGACCCACTGCAATTTGCATACCATCCCAAAAGATCCCAAAATTCCCAAACCCAAATTCCCATCCCAAACCATCCCAAAATTCATGAACTTCTTTGAGGAAAAGATTATGATTATTAGAAAGCAAATTACGGACTCCTCTTTAAACCTGCGTATTCCTCCAAACCTCAGTTGTCCTGAGTCTGCACAACTCTGCCAGGACCTAGGATCAAGAGAGACGCTCAAGTGTTTTAGTACTATATCTCTTGACACAATGATGAAAATAATCATGGCCTCTAAACCTTCAAGCTGCATACTGGACCCTATTCCAACTAAACTACTGAAAGAGCTGCTTCCTGTGCTTGGCCCTCCTATGTTGAACATAATAAACGGCTCTCTATCCACTGGATGTGTACCAAACTCACTAAAAGTGGCAGTAATAAAGCCTCTCTTGAAAAAGCCAAACCTTGACCCAGAAAATATAAAAAACTATCGGCCTATATCGAATCTTCCAATCCTCTCAAACATTTTAGAGAAGGCTGTTGCGCAGCAACTCACTGCCTTCCTGAAGACAAACAATGTATATGAAATGCTTCAGTCTGGTTTTAGACCCCATCATAGCACTGAGACGGCACTTGTGAAGGTGGTAAATGACATTTTAATGGCATCGGACCGAGGCTCTGCATCTGTCCTCATGCTCCTAGACCTTAGTGCTGCTTTTGATACCATCGATCACCACATTCTTTTGGAGAGATTGGAAACCCAAATTGGTCTACACGGACATGTTCTGGCCTGGTTTAGATCTTATCTGTCAGAAAGATATCAGTTTGTCTCTGTGAATGGTTTGTCCTCTGACAAATCAACTGTAAATTTCGGTGTTCCTCAAGGTTCCGTTTTAGGACCACTATTGTTTTCACTATATATTTTACCTCTTGGGGATGTTATTCGAAAACATAATGTAAACTTTCACTGCTATGCGGATTACACACAGCTGTACATTTCAATGAAACATGGTGAAGCCCCAAAATTGCCCTCGCTAGACGCATGTGTTTCAGACATAAGGAAGTGGATGGCTGCAAACTTTCTACTTTTAAACTCGGACAAAACAGAGATGCTTGTTCTAGGTCCCAAGAAACAAAGAGATCTTCTGTTGAATCTGACAATTAATCTTAATGGTTGTACAGTCGTCTCAAATAAAACTGTGAAGGACCTCGGCGTTACTCTGGACCCTGATCTCTCTTTTGAAGAACATATCAAGACCATTTCGAGGACAGCTTTTTTCCATCTACGTAACATTGCAAAAATCAGAAACTTTCTGTCCAAAAATGATGCATAAAAATTAATCCATGCTTTTGTCACTTCTAGGTTAGACTACTGCAATGCTCTATTTTCCGGCTACCTGGATAAAGCACTAAATAAACTTCAGTTAGTGCTAAATACGGCTGCTAGAATCCTGACTAGAACCAACAAATGTGATCATATTACTCCAGTGCTAGCCTCTCTACACTGGCTTCCTGTCAAAGCAAGGGCTGATTTCAAGGTTTTACTGCTAACCTACAAAGCATTACATGGGCTTGCTCCTACCTATCTCTCTGATTTGGTCCTGCCGTACATACCTACACGTACGCTACGGTCACAAGACGCAGGCCTCCTAATTGTCCCTAGAATTTCTAAGCAAACAGCTGGAGGCAGGGCTTTCTCCTATAGAGCTCCATTTTTATGGAACGGTCTGCCTACCCATGTCAGAGACGCAAACTCGGTCTCAACCTTTAAGTCTTTACTGAAGACTCATCTCTTCAGTGGGTCATATGATTGAGTGTAGTCTGGCCCAGGAGTGGGAAGGTGAACGGAAAGGCTCTGGAGCAACGAACCGCCCTTGCTGTCTCTGCCTGGCCGGTTCCCCTCTTTCCACTGGGATTCTCTGCCTCTAACCCTATTACAGGGGCTGAGTCACTGGCTTGCTGGGGCTCTCTCATGCCGTCCATGGGGGGGGTGCGTCACCTGAGTGGGTTGATTCACTGTTGTGGTCATCCTGTCTGGGTTGGCGCCCCCCCCTTGGGTTGTGCCGTGGCGGAGATCTTTGTGGGCTATACTCAGCCTTGTCTCAGGATGGTAAGTTGGTGGTTGAAGATATCCCTCTAGTGGTGTGGGGGCTGTGCTTTGGCAAAGTGGGTGGGGTTATATCCTTCCTGTTTGGCCCTGTCCGGGGGTGTCCTCGGATGGGGCCACAGTGTCTCCTGACCCCTCCTGTCTCAGCCTCCAGTATTTATGCTGCAGTAGTTTATGTGTCGGGGGGCTGGGGTCAGTTTGTTATATCTGGAGTACTTCTCCTGTCCTATTCGGTGTCCTGTGTGAATCTAAGTGTGCGTTCTCTAATTCTCTCCTTCTCTCTTTCTTTCTCTCTCTCGGAGGACCTGAGCCCTAGGACCATGCCCCAGGACTACCTGACATGATGACTCCTTGCTGTCCCCAGTCCACCTGGCCATGCTGCTGTTCCAGTTTCAACTGACCTGAGCCCTAGGACCATGCCCCAGGACTACCTGACATGACGACTCCTTGCTGTCCCCAGTCCACCTGGCCATGCTGCTGCTCCAGTTTCAACTTCCACCTGACTGTGCTGCTGCTCCAGTTTCAACTGTTCTGCCTTATTATTATTCGACCATGCTGGTCATTTATGAACATTTGAACATCTTGGCCATGTTCTGTTATAATCTCCACCCGGCACAGCCAGAAGAGGACTGGCCACCCCACATAGCCTGGTTCCTCTCTAGGTTTCTTCCTAGGTATTGGCCTTTCTAGGGAGTTTTTCCTAGCCACCGTGCTTCTACACCTGCATTGCTTGCTGTTTGGGGTTTTAGGCTGGGTTTCTGTACAGCACTTTGAGATATCAGCTGATGTACGAAGGGCTATATAAATAAATGTGATTTGATTTGATTTGATTTGAATAGATCCACGGCAATCGCCATCGCGCACTGCACATTGCCCCATCTGGACAAGAGGAATAACTATGAAAGAATGCTGTTCATTGACGACAGCTCGGCCTTAAACACCATAATACCCCCCAACCTCATCATTAAGCTCAGGGGCCTGGGTCTGAACCCTGTCCTGTGCAACTGGGTCCTTCACCAGGTGGTGAAGGTAGGCAACAACACCTCCACTATTTCTGATCCTTAACACAGGGGCCCCACAGCCCCCTCCTGTACTCCCTGTACACCCATGACTGCATGGCCAGGCATGTCTACAACTCAATCATCAAGTTTGCAGATGACACAACAGTGGTAAGCCTGGTTACCAACAACGACGAGACAGCCTACAAGGAGGAGGTGACGGCCCTGGTGAAGTGGTGCCAGGAAAATAACCTCAACCTCAACAAAACACAGAAGCTGATTGTGGACATCAGGAGACCGCAGAGCACACCCCCATCTACACCAACCGGGCTGGAGTGGAGAAGGTGAAAAGCTTCAAGTTCCTCGGCGTACACATCACTAACAATCTGAAATGGTCCACCCACACAGACAGTGTCATGAAGAAGGTGCAACAACGCCTCTTCAACCTCACTGTTGATGTTGAGACTGATCTTTTGGGGGTGCTATTTAATGAAGCTGCCTGTTGAGGACTTGTGAGGCATTTGTTTCTCAAACTAGACACTCTAGGGTACTTGTCCTCTTGCTCAGTTATGCCCCGGAGCCTCCCACTCCTCTTTCTATTCTAGTTAGACAGTTTGCGCTGTTCTGTGAAGGGAGTAGTACACAGCAATGTACGAGATCTTCAGTTTCTTGGCAATTTCTTGCATGGAATAGCCTTCATTTCTCAGATGAGTTTCATAAGAAAGTGCTTTGTTTCTGACCATTTTGATCCTGTAATCGAACCCACAAGTGCTGATGCTCCAGATACTCAACTAGTCTAAAGAAGGCCAGTTTAATTAATTCTTTAATCAGACAATAGTTTTCAGCTGTGCTAACATAATTGCAAAAGGGATTTCTAATGATCAATTAGCCTTTTAAAATTATAAACTTGGATTAGCTAACACAACTTGCCATTGGAACACAGGATTGACGGTTGCTGTTAATAGGCCTCTGTACACCTACTGTATGTAGATATTCCATTCAAAATCAGCGGTTTCCAGCTACAGTAGTCCTTTACAACATTAACAATGTCTACACTGTATTTCTGATCAGTTTAATAGACATAACATTAATAACATTTGCTTTTCTTTAAAAAACAACAACATTTCTAATTGACCCCAAACATTTGAATGGTAGTATTTATATACATTATACATATACATATACATACATATCGTAAACAGTACCAGTCAAAAGTTTGGACACACCTACTCATTCCAGGGTTTTTCTTTATTTTTACTATTTTCTACATGATAGAATGAAAGTGAAGACATCAAAACGATGAAATAACACATATGGAATCATGTAGTAACCAAAAAAGTATTAAACAAATCAAAATATATTTTCTATTTGAGATTCTCTCTTTTTAGATTTAGCATTTCGCTACACTCACAATAACATCTGCTAAATATGTGTATGCGACCAAATTTGAATTGATTTTGATTTGATTTGTTTCCCAAGACCAAAGGTTTATATAGAGCCAGAGCTACAGTTATTGAAAGCATAAACAGTTTGAATGTTGTAAGGTTGAAATGTCATTCACAGTTAATCTCAGTAACTTCCAAACACTAAAATAATTTGCACCTTGTATCTGTTACTATAATTGAATGCCTGGAGCACATAACAACATTTCTAATTTGGAAGCAAATAATTTATGAGGTTATATAGTCCCCCAACCGAAACAGATTCAATTACTTTGGACTGAGAAACTATTCCCTGCTCAGTAACGCTCTCACTTTCTTCCTTGATATGAGGGCTCAGTGATAATGAATGAAAGTTAAGCAGGGACAAAGTGTTTATTCGTTACTGAGTGGTCCCTCAGCCTCCTGTGGTACCTATGTCAATCCCACTCAGCATTCATTGACCAGGTTTAGAGATGCTCACTTTTCATCATGATCAATCTAACCAAGCATTCTCAGTTCACTATACTGCATTCTGGGTAAATGGGAAACTCTCTATTAATGATGGTTTCCCCCTGTCCTGCTATGGCACTCATGGTTGTGATGATTCGATTCAACATACTGGTAGGATACTAATGATTGAGTCAGAATGACTGAGAGTGAATACATCTCTTTTCAGGCAGTACCAGATGCACGAATAAGAGGAAAACACAATGGTTGCCACACAATACAGACCTGATGGTATAACAGGAATAGCTGCTGCTACTGATACTGCTGCTCTGTCCTATTGGCTTCACACAGTGGAAGAGGGGGACTTTTACACCAAGGCAAAGGCAGCTCTCTCTAAACTGCTGTATGAGCCTGACATGTGAGGGGAGTTTCATTAAAAACAAATGGAGCACATCTCAGTGAGTGATCTTAGAATTCCAAGATGCAGGGATTCAGAGAGAAGCATGAGGTGTGTGTGCATGTGTGTGTACGTGCAAATGAAGCTGTCACTGGGGTGCATCTCACTACAAAGCCATTAAGAATGGATCCTCGATTTAAATGACAGGGAGCACATTCCCATGGTCTCTTAAAGATACAGCACATGCTCTACGTGTGAATTATTTCTCTCTATGTTTTATGTCCGTGGAGGTGACATTGCCGATACAACATGTAGATTTGTGTATGTGCTTGTGGGACTCCTTCACACAGGGAACTAAGAGTGACAGACAGACTTTTCAGAGGAAACGTGGGATTTCTTTCTCTCTTTTTCTTCACAGTGGGTCAAAGGATGGATGTGAAGTTTTCACTGCTCTGTCTGAGATATCAAGAGGTTGTATCACATAGTGGTTTCCTGCCCGCTCTTACTCACCTGCTCCCAGTTCCTTCCCAGCCTGAGTGCTAGAGCAGGAAGTAATTAATAACATTATGTTCTGTAATTACCTTCACTCTCTGTCCCCAAAGCTCAGGGGAACAGTACTGCTGCTAATATGAGGGTCACAGACAGGGAGCAATAGTCATCAAGGTCAGCAAGATGATTAAGTTTCATCAAATGACTAGCACTACCATTCCCTTCTAATACCTTGACAGTAGCCAGAGTTGAGACAATGGACCGCTACTACTCTCGCCACCTTTACTCTAGTCTTGAACAGAGCTAAACAGGACGGCAGTTTACCTTTTCTTCTTGGTAATTACTGTCAGTGTAAGGTTTTACTGTAAGGGTTTACTCACCTGGTGCCCAAGGTAGGGCTGTGGCAGCTATCAAATGTTGTCAGCTGGTTATTGTCATGCAAAAGAGTGCCGGTCTAGCGATAATTGACTGTAAATTAACATAAACACATTTAGCATCCCCAGGACTCCACGCATACAAGGGGCATACAGTACAACCTGCTGATGCTCCCCATGGGAACTTCTACTTTAAAAAGTCTAATAAATCATTGCAAAATACGACATCACAATAAATCCATTATTTATTTTAGGCAGGTCTGAAGAAAATGTATTTCAGAAGAACAGAATATAAGTTGGCATACTATAAGTTGTGGCTATGCGTCATGTCATAGGCTTGTTCAGGTTTAGACCTAACCATGAAATGCTTACTTTTACAAGCCCTTAACCAACAATGCAGTTAAGAAAATATTCACTAAATAAACGAAAGTTACATTTTTTAAAATAACTAACACAATAAAATAACAATAATGGAGCTATATACAGAGGTTACGGGTACCGAGTCAATGTGCGGGTGTACAGGTTAGTCGAGGTCATTTGTAGATAGGGCTGGTGAATATGCATAGGTAATAAACAACGAGTAGCAGCAGTATAAAAACAAGATATTCTTATAAGTCCAGTGCCATTTATTGTATATTATATGATTTCATAGCAAGAAGAATATATAATTAAACTTAAAAAAATAGAAATAATATTTTTGTTGAGTGTAAAAGTAATCATTTGAAACATGTCCTATATGCTAGATTTTGAGCTATTTGGTAACTTCAGTTTTGAATTATAAACTTTCTAACGTCTTAGAAATCAAAACACATACAGTTGAAGTCGGAAGGTTACATACACTTTGGTTGGAGTTATTAAAACTGTTTTTTAAACCACTCCACAAATTTATTGTTAACAAACTATAGTTTTGGCAAGTCGGTTAGGACATCTACTTTGTGCTTGACACAATTAATTTTTCAAAAAATTGTTTACAGACAGATTATTTCACTTCATCAGAAGTTTACATACATTAAGTTGACTGTGCCTTTAAACATCTTGGAAAATTCCAGAAAATGATGTCATGGCTTTAGAAGCTTCTGATAGGCTAATTGACATAATTTGAGTCAAATGGAGGTGTACCTGTGGATCTATTTCAAGACTTACCTTCAAACTCAGTGCTTCTTTGCTTGACATCATGGGAAAATCAAAAGAAATCAGCCCAGACCTCAGAATTATTTTTCTGTCTGGTTCATCCTTGGGAGCAATTTCCAAATGCCTGAAGGTACCACGTTCATCTGTACAAACAATACTACGCAAGTATAAACACCATGGGATCACGCAGCCGTCATTCTACTCAGGAAGGAGATGCGTTCTGTCTCCTAGAGATGAACGTATTTTGGTGTGAAAAGTGCAAATCGATCCCAGAACAACAGCAAAGGATATTGTGAAGATGCTGGGGGAAACAGGTACAAAAGTATCTATATCCGTAAAACGAGTCCTACATTGACATAACCTGAAAGGCCGCTCAACAAGGAAGAAGCCACTGCTCCAAAACCGCTATAAAAAAGCCAGACTACAGTTTGCAACTGCACATGGGGACAGAGATCATACTTTTTGGAGAAATGTCCTCTGGTCTGATGAAACTGTTTGTCCATAATGACCCTCGTTATGTTTGGAGGAAAAAGGGGGAGGCTTGCAAGCTGAAGAACACCATCCCAACCGTGAGGCACGGGGGTGGCAGCATCATGTTGTTGTGGTGCTTTGCTGCAGGAGGGACTGGTGCACTTCACAATAAAGATTGCTTCATGAGGGAGGAAAATGATGTGGATATATTGAAGCAACATCTCATCAGTCAGGAAGTTAAAGCTTGGTCACAAATGGGTCTTCCAAATGGACAATGACCCCAATTATACTTCCAAAGTTGTGGCAGAATGGCTTAAGGACAACACAGTCAAGGTATTGGAGTGGCCATCACAAAGCCCTGACCTCAATCCCATAAAAAATGTGTTGGCAGAACTGAAAAGCTTGTGCGAGCAAGGAGGCCAACAAACCTGACTCAGTTACACCAGCTCTGTCAGGACGAATGGGCCAAAATTCACCCAACTTATTGTGGGAAGCTTGTGGAAGGCTACCCGAAACGTTTGACTCAAGTTAATTTGACTCAAGTCAATTTAAAGGCAATGCTACCAAATACTAATTGAGTGTATGTAAACTTCTGACCCACTGGGAATGTGATGAAATAAATCAAAACTGAAATAAATCATTCTCTCTACTATTATTCTGACATTTCACATTCTTAAAATGAAGTGGTGATCATAACTGACCAATGACAGAGAATATTTACTAGGATTAAATGTCAGGAATTGTGAAAAACTGAGTTTAAATATATTTGGCTAAGGTGCATGTAAATTTCCGACTTCAACTGTATGGGCTGCATGATCTGACTATAGGCTATTGATGATTTGAGAAAGTTGCAAAAAAAATGCTTGCACTCTGTTCCTTGCCTCAGGCTGCACACGCACAGTTTTCTCATCAAATGATCATATTTTCATCCATCGGACTATTCTCATTTTAGTCTTGCCTTTACTAATTTGTACAATTAATTTGGATTTCGAAAGGCCCATTATAAGATAAGCAGGAACATGGGCTGGGGGAAAAGACATGTCATCAGTATGCACTTGAATAGCAAATGGAGGCTGCTTTCCCACAGGTTCGTTTTTCAACCATTCAGGGTATGCTGCTCCAGTTATTTCACTCCACTCATCAACCACTGTTTGTGGAGCATGCAGCCTCATGCAGCCTCTAGCTAATATTCTGCCCAGAATATGTAAGCCATGGGCTCTCCCACCCTGTTCCTGCAGCTACACAGTGCTTCATTTGGGAAACCAAGTTACATTTGTTCGGAAACATCGAGAGTAACATGTTTTCACAACAAAACATATTTCCTTAAAATGTTGACAGTCCCTCTCTCTGCATGCTCGAGAAAGAGGAGGAGATGGAAACACACGGTGGTGCGATATTCTGTAGTTAAAAGTAATGTGTCAGCCTATCATTATGAAAATATGAAAATAACCTGTCATTAGGCTATTCAAAATCTAATTTTATAGGCTAAATCTGTAAACCGCCTAGGCCTATATGTTCTCTCCCAGACTCATGGCTCGAACGTTTGGAGCATAGTTTAAGGTAACCAGTCCATCCAGTATGCATAAGAATACATTCCACGCACAAAGGTGATTACTAGAATGTTGGAGTACAGGCTAACTAGACCACTAAAGTACCAAATACATCTTACATCAGTTTTTAAAATGTTTTTCTGCCATGTCTAATATGGTTAGATTTTTTTCCGGCTTGGGCTCATATATACGTAGGCTTGGGGAGTGAACGTTAAAGGAGTGTCACGCCCTGATCTGTTTCACCTGTCCTTGTGCTCGTCTCCACCCCCGTCCAGGTGTCACTATTTATCCCTGAGTTTCCTGTGTCTTTGTGCCAGATCGTCTTGTTTTGCCAGGTCAACCAGCATTTTTCCTAGCTCCTTTGTCCCAGTCTCTGTTTTTTCCTCACCCACCTGGTTTTGGCCCTTGCCTGTCCTGACGCCGAACCCACCTGCCTGACCACTCTGCCTGTTCTGACCTCGTGCCTGCCTATCCCCTTGTACAGTTTGGACTCTGACCTGATCACTGAACCCCTGCCTGTCCTGACCTCGAGCCTGCCTATCGCCTGGTACTGTTTGGACTCGGACCTGGTTTATGAACTCTCGCCTGTCCCCGACCTGTCTTTTGCCTACCCCCTTTGTTATAATAAATCATCTGCCTCCTGTGTCTGCATTTGGGTCTCGCCTTCTGCCCTTATAGGGAGGGCTATATGGAGAAAGTTGGGCCTTTCTGAAATGAAAATGGAGGACACTTCATCTAAATCTATATTTTACCTAAACCCTTTCTGAATGTAAATATATATATATATAAAAGTGACCCTCTCCTATACCCAAAATAATAATTAAAACAAAGTGGATAACAGACAACAAGTCTACCGTTTACCCTCACTCCTTGTTCTTCGTCCCATTAGAATTACATGGCAGTGCAGAAATTTTTATAGCGCACAGGGCTGTGGGCCAGAAGGTTGTGGGTTCGCAGACCACCGTGGACAAGAGTAGCGGTTGAAAGATCTAATTTCTAGTGAAATCTATCGTCGTGAATCTATCGTCTATCGTCTATAAATCTAGTGAATCTAGATGCGGGGATCGTCTATCGTCTATCGTCGTATTTGCAGTTCAGATTTTTTTAAATGTGTTTTATAAACATTTCATGCAATTCCCCATGTAATTTGACATATTAGCAGATTATTTTTTAAATATCACACACATTACTGAAATTGCAGCCTAAGAACGGACAGAAAGATAGGCCTATTATCTTATCATATTTCTCCAATGACAAATCAGTGTGTCTTGTTTGCAATGAAACTGTCCCTGTTTGCAAATAATTAAATCTGGGGACATTATTAGGAATCTGAGCAGGGAACTTTTAAAAGTTTGTTCTGCGTAGGTAGGCCTATTCTGTCTGAGGTGGAATAGGACTACCTACGCAGAACAATGTAAACTTCAACTGCTGGCTACTTTTCTTGCGTGGCATAACCCAACGGCAGAAGGTCACAAGTGTTTACCTAAAAGCTGTCTGGGTTTAAACATCTTCTATTGTACAGAAAGTGAATATAGCATTTTTACCTCCAATAGAATTATACTGAACAAAAATATAAATGCAACATGAAACAATTTCAAAGATTTTACTGAGTTACAGTTCATATGAGGAAATCCGCCAATTGAAATGAATTCATTAGGCCCTAATCTATGGCTTTCACATGACTGGAAATGGGAACAGCCCAACAACTTGGGAGACAGGCCCACCCACTGGGGAACCAGGCCCAACCAATCAGATTGTGTTTTTCCCCACAAAAGGGCTTTATTACTTTAGATTAACTGTCTTCAAAGTAATGACTCGGGACGTCGGGTTTGATATGAAAGCTTCTTTTAGTAATAATACTTGTTCACGTTACATTTAACAACTTTAGATTCTACAGAGCAATGCAGGTAAGATGCTATCGGAAAATCAGCGTAATCACTTTGCAAATAACTGGCTCGTTATCGCTCTCATTCCTGTCGCAAGGCATTCTGGAACTTGGAGTCAAAAGCATAATTCAATACTAACCAATACAATTACATATGTAAATAACTGTAAAGAAATATCTTTAGATAATCCTCAATGAATTAACTTAAACATTAACTCTGTAACACATTAAAGTTACAACAATTACAGATGTAAATACTCCTCAGTTTCATCAGCTGTCTGGGTGGCTGGTCTCAGACGATCCCACAGGTGAAGAAGATGGATGTGGAGGTCCTGGGCTGGCATGGTTATACGTGGTTGGCGGTTGTGAGGTCGGTTGGACGTACTGCCAAATTTTCTAAAACAATGGAGGTTGGCTTATGGTAGAGAAATTACATTAAATTCTCTGGCAACAGCTCTGGTGGACATTCCTGCAGTCAGCAGGCCAATTGCATGCTCCCTCAAAACTAGACACATCTGTGGCGTTCTGTTGTGTGACAATACTGCACATTTTAGAGTGGATTTGTATTGTCCCCCGCACAAGGGGCACCTGTGTAATGATCATGCTGTTTAATCAGCTTGATATGCCACACCTGTAAAGTGAATGGATTATCTTGGCAAAGGAGAAATGCTCACTAACATGGATGTAAACAAATTTGTGCACAAAATTTGAGATAAATACGCTTTTTGTGCTCATGGAAACTTTCTGTGATCTTTTATTTCAGCTAAAGAAACACTTTACAGGTTGCGTTTATATTTTGTAGATTATTTCCAAGCAAAGTCAGCTTCTGAATGTTAAAGAAACGAAACAATGATATCCCCATATGCATCGGAGTCACGTCTTTCCCGGGTATTTAAAACATAATGCATCACAGACCTAAGTGCTGTTATAAATCACTTTAGATAATCGGATCTGTTTTGCCTGAAATTGTACCAATTTCTTTTCCTCATCACCCATGCTATTTCAATATTCCAATAATAAATTATTAGATTTTTTCATTGTGTCAGTGATGGCGGAATGACTGACTTACACATTTTTAGTATACGATTTTTCTAAATGAGTGATGAGAAAAGAATCATCCAGCCCACTGTGTATCTCACTACACCTCCATATGCCACGTGTGGAGATATGCAGACAGATGGATTAAAAGTATGTTTACATTGTAATACTTCTGACAGCCAACTTTCTTGCTCCACCCACAACTTCAGGACTTTATAACATACACAGAAAGCTTGGATTATGGAGTCATTATTGGTTTTACACTTGAGACATGAATCTGCCGTTGAGCTGTAGAATTTGTGTACTTTGTCTCTCGTATAATATATTCTGTATATTAGTTTATACTGGACTAAGCATGCATTTTTGTTAACTGAAATTACATTAATCATGCTCCAATTTTCCCTCCATTTTGTTCCAACATCTGTTCTTTTAAAATCTTGGTTCCAATAGTTTATATTTTTTCTAAGAGATTGTCAGTTGGATAGGCTCTCTGAAAGGTTTTGTATATCTTCCCTATCATATGAACATCCTTTTCTGACTCAAATAAGATTCCCTCGTGGTTCTGATATCAAATTAAAACGTTGTGATGTAACTTTTAAGTTGCATGTATTTGAAACTATCTATATTGGTCAGTCCAAAATTACTTGTTTATTCTGTCATGGAAATAAATTTACTTATTTTAGTCTTATGGTTTCTTTGCCTTTAGTTTTCCATGTGGGCCAATTTATCGATGAATTCTGAAAATATATTCAAGGATTGCTCCATAAGGTTGTTTTTCTAGGGAGTGATAATGGTTAAAAAAAAGTTTTCTTCATTAATAAAATTTGGGTCCAGAAGAGGTGCTCTGTTCATTCTCCAAATTCTGTCACTAAATGTTTTTTTTAAATGTAATTAAGCATGATAAAGGAAAATTATCCAATATAACAATATCATTATTTTTTTGTATCCAGTAAATCATTGAGTGTAGTCAATTATTCAATAACTTTTCTTACTTTGAGAAAAAAACATTTTGTAGTTTGGAATAGTAATCTCCAGGTGTCCTTTAAATTATTTGTAGAGAGGCTCCCTAAATGTTCCTTTTTTATTACTATGTCTGTCAATCTTATCAAATGTCTTTTTTATTTTATTTTTATTTATTTACCTTTATTTAACCAGGTAGGCAAGTTGAGAACAAGTTCTCATTTACAATTGCGACCTGGCCAAGATAAAGCAAAGCAGTTCGACACATACAACAACACAGAGTTACACATGGAGCAAAACAAACATACAGTCAATAATACTGTATAAACAAGTCTAAATACGATGTGAGCAAATGAGGTGAGATAAGGGAGGTAAAAGGCAAAAAAAGACCATGGTGGCAAAGTAAATACAATATAGCAAGTAAAACACTGGAATTGTAGATTTGCAGTGGAAGAATGTGCAAAGTAGAAGGAGCAAAATAAATAAATAAATTAAATAAATACAGTAGGGAAAGAGGTAGTTGTTTGGGCTAAATTATAGGTGGCCTATGTACAGGTGCAGTAATCTGTGAGCTGCTCTGACAGTTGGTGCTTAAAGCTAGTGAGGGAGATAAGTGTTTCCAGTTTCAGAGATTTTTGTAGTTCGTTCCAGTCATTGGCAGCAGAGAACTGGAAGGAGAGGCGGCCAAAGACAGAATTGGTTTTGGGGGTGACCAGAGAGATATACCTGCTGGAGTGCGTGCTACAGGTGGGTGATGCTATGGTGACCAGCGAGCTGAGATAAGGGGGGACTTTACCTAGCAGGGTCTTGTAGATGACATGGAGCCAGTGGGTTTGGCGACGAGTATGAAGCGAAGGCCAGCCAATGAGAGCGTACAGGTCGCAATGGTGGGTAGTATATGGGGCTTTGGTGACAAAACGGATTGCACTGTGATAGACTGCATCCAATTTGTTGAGTAGTGTATTGGAGGCTATTTTGTAAATGACATCGCCGAAGTCGAGGATTGGTAGGATGGTCAGTTTTACAAGGGTATGTTTGGCAGAATGAGTGAAGGATGCTTTGTTGCGAAATAGGAAGCCAATTCTAGATTTAACTTTGGATTGGAGATGTTTGATGTGGGTCTGGAAGGAGAGTTTACAGTCTAACCAGACACCTAGGTATTTTTTGTTGTCCAAGTCAGAGCCGTCCAGAGTAGTGATGTTGGACAGGCGGGCAGGTGCAGGCAGCGATCGGTTGAAGAGCATGGGTGATGCTCTCCCGATGCTCTCTTTACTTGTATTTAAGAGCAATTGATGTATGATTTAGGTCACCTGCTAAAGTAATTGTTCCTGTCTGGATTGATCTAGTATAGATAGAACGTTCAGATTTGGCCCTGGTGGGATATCCAATCAAATCAGTGTGTATTTTTCACAATATAAGACACAATTCAATATTTGAACACTTGCAACAAAAGAACACATCTGCTAACAATTTCTTTAGGTGTTTGATATGCTTTCCCATCATAGAGCCCATGGACATTCAATGTGATACGGTGGATTTTGTTGGTGTTTATATAGAATCAAACTTACCCATGTATGTTCTGTCTATCATTGAAGAACCAAGTTAAACATTTTAACAGACATGACATAATGAGGGATGTGGGTATTCCCTAGAATGGGAGGATCATAGTATAAATATGTAGTTATTGTGTGCATTCGGAAAGTATTCAGAGCCCTTCCCTCTTTTCACATTTTGTTATGTTACATTCGTATTCTAAAATGGATTACAAACATTTTTTTTCATCAATCTACATACAATACCCCATAATGGCAAAGTGAAAACAGGTTTTTAGACATTTTCACAAATGTATTCAAATTAATAAACTGAAATAGCTTATCTAAAAAAGTATTCAGACCCTTTGCTATGAGACTTGAAATTGAGCTCAGGTGCATTCTGTTTCCATTGATCATCCTTGAGATGTTTCTACAACTTGATTGGAGTCCACCTGTGGGAAATTTAATTGATTGGACATGATTTGGAAAGGCACACACCTGTCTATATAAGGTCCCACAGTTGACAATGCATGTCAGAGCAAAAACCAAGCCACGAGGTCGAAGGCATTGTCCGTAGAGCTCCGAGACAGTACTGTGTCGAGGCACAGATCTGGGGAATGGTACCAAAAAATGTCTGCAGCATTGAAGGTTCTCAAGAACACAGTGGCCTCCATCATTCTTAAATGGAAGAAGTTTTGAACCACCAAGACTCTTCCTAGAGCTGGCCGACCGGCCAAACTGAGCAATCATGGGAGAAAGACCTTGATCAGGGAGGTGACCAAGAACCTGATGGTCACTCTGACAGAATTCCAGAGTTCCTCTGGTGGCAGCATCATGCTGTGGTTTTCAGTGGCAGGGACTGGGAGACTAGTCAGGATCGAGGGAAAGATGAATGGAGCAAAGTACAGAGAGATCCTTGATGAACACCTGCTCCATAGTGCTCAGGATCTCAGACTGGGTATTTGTCCAACAGGACAAAGACAATAAGCACACAGCCAAGTCAATACAGGAGTGGCTTCGTGACAAGTCTCTGAATGTCCTTGAGTGGCCCAGCCAGAGCCCGGACTATAACCCGATCAAACAATCTCTGGGGAGACCTGAAAATAGCTATGCAGCGACGCGCTCCATCCTTCCTGACAGAGCTTGAGAGGTTCTGCAGAGAAGAATTGGAGAAACTCCCCAAATACAGGTGTGCCCAGCTTGTAGTGTCACACCAAGAAGACCAGAGTCTGTTATTGCTGCCAAAGGTGCTTCAAGAAAGTACTGAGTAAAAGGTCTGAATACTTGTGTAAATGTCATATTCCAGTTTTATTTATTTTTCAATCCACAAAGATTTCTAAAAACCTGTTTTTGCTTTGTCATTATGGGGTATAATGTGTAGATTGATGACGGAAATAAACAACTTCATCAATATTAGAACAAGGCTATACCGTAACAAAATATGGAAAAAGTGAAGGGGTCTGACTACTTTCCCAATGTTCTCTATATAGAGCATGTAGGCATGTGGGCTGAGCAGACACTTAATAAAAAACACAAACTGAACAGAGCATTGCGTATAGACTAGTCCCGCCTAATCCAAAATTATTTTCGGAAGAAACATTTGACTCTCCTCCTGATCTTTCACCTTAGCCCTACACAAGACCGGCATTGATTAAGTAGCACACAAAACATTTCTTTGATCGGTAAGAGCAGAGCAGGCCAGGGCTCATGGTTGGAATATCCATTACATTGTGTATTGAAGCTTAGTTTTATTTACCCCATCCTAGCAGCTATCTTAGAAATATAACTTTGCTCTGTGCTTCTCTGAGCATGCGCTTCATAGCCTAAAGGCAATGGATCATGTGATTGAGACCACAATAAATAGCCTAAAGGCAATGGATCATGTGATTGAGAACACAATAAATAGCCTATAGGTGCACTTGATATTGCACGCCCAGAGGAGAATCAAAGATGAGGGTCAGCATTGAGCACACATCAATACATAGCTTAATTAGCAACTAATTCTAAAACTGAGAAATATTGAAATTTCATCAATTACAAATTACCCTGGACTAGATACAAAAAATACTAACTCCTCCCCTTGTCCGAAATTGATAAAGCATGACCATCCCCCATTTTCCTCCAGGTAACCATTCTATACATTTCAATCCGTCCCTTTGCATAAGCTCCAATATACGTATGCGTGTTTTGAATTAACCTTAGAAAGCGCTGTCCATTTCGTTGTGTCAGGCCGTTGAAACAACATCCACAATGACCATGTTTTCCACTGAGTTTCAACCTGTTGTTGAACTTCTTTCTTTAAATTGATCAATCACAGTGAGGTGAGTTTTAAAAGCACTGTCTTAATGCTAAGTGTTTTATGTGACTTTTGATTGCGTTGATGTCAGAGTGGTTAGAGGGACAATAGAATCCTGAGTACCAGGCCATTAGTGACCTGATGGTTGTTAGTGAGTTGTATACTACCAACGCATCTCCAGAGTGCATAAGAGGAGATTACCATGACTCAACGGTCAAATGGAATTTTACTGTGTTCATGACTCATGAATATCCGTAACAGCCCTAATCCAAGGTCTGAATCAGTCCCTGAATAGCCCCTGAACATAACTGTTGTCTAGACACTAGAGTGACGTAAACCGTAACCAACGTTATTCTAGACAGATACACTGTACTGTGGATGGTTTACCCTGTTGAAACTGATGCGTGTCTTGTTTTTCTATGATCGATTTTCTTGCTCAGTATAAGTCCTGGTTATTCTCAACTAATTCCAGCAAGATCACACCAGATAGAGTTCAGTATTGAACGTTTGTCCAGGTCCCCAGGATGTCGGGAGATGCCTTCAATACCATCCACTAGTGTGCGCACGCATTACCATTTAGTAGGCTCACAGCTTGCTAGGGCGTTGTGGATGGGGATAGAGGATGCCTTTAAACCGCACACCTCAGTCCCAGTGCTAGGCACTCGTTAGATTTTTTCTGTTTTAACCATTATCACAAACCTTAACCCTTACCATAACCAGTCGAAGTGAATGCATAAACCTTCAAGTTTTTTCTGTTTTAAGAATCTCACCAGAGAGATTATATTTTTTCACACTCTTGGAATTCTCTCAACAAGCTTCATGAGGTAGTCACCTGGAATGCATTTTAATTAACAGGTGAGTCTTGTTAAAAGTTAATTTGTGGAATTTCTTTCCTTCTTAATGTCTTTTAGCCAATCAGTTGTGTTGTGACAAGGTATAGGGGTATACAAAATATATACCAAGTCTGTATTATGGCAGGAACATCTCAAATAAGCAAAGAAAAACAACAGTTTATCATTTCTTTAAGACATGAAGGTCAGTCAATGTGGAACATTTCAAGAACTTTGAAAGTTTCTTCAAGTGAAGTCGCAAAAACCATCAAGCGCTGTGATGAAACTGACTCATGAGGACCGCCACAGGAATGGAAAACCCATAGCTACCTCTGCTGCAGGGGATAAGTTCATTAGAGTTACCTGCACCTCAGATTACAGCTCAAATAAATGCTTCAGAGTTCAAGTAACAGACTTCTCAACATCAACTGTTCAGAGGATATTGAATGAATCAGGCCTTCATTGTCGAATTGCTGCAAAGAAACCACTACTAAAGGACACCAATAAGAAGAATAGATTTGCTTGGGTCAAGAAACACGAGCAATGGACATTAGACCGGTGGAAATCTGTCCTTTGGTCTGATGAGTCCAAATTTGAGATGTTTGGTTCCACCCACTGTGTCTTTAAGAGACGCAGAGTAGCTGAATGGATGATCTCTGCATGTGTGGTTACCACCATGAAGGAGGAGGTGTGATGGTGTGGGTGACGTGGTAAGGTTGGACACAGGTGCAGAGAAGAGACCAGACAATGAATCAGTTGTTAAGGATAAACATAATACTTTACTGAGAAACGGTAGCTGCAGGTTCGCAGTACACTTGAAAAACACTAAGTCTCGAAAACTCACTCTGGAAATGACCGAACACGGTAAACAATTCAATCTTCTGCAAAGGACAACAGAAAACACACCTCTTTCAACAGGGAAATCATAATGTTTAAATTGAACACACCTGAGTGTCGTTAATAATGTCTTAAGGACGGTCTCCTAAAGACACGTGGGTGATTAGCTGATTAGCTGATGACACTGTCTGTGATTTATGTAGAATGCAAGGCACACTTAACCAGCACGGCTACCACAGAATTCTGCAGCGATAAGCTATACCATCTAGTTTGCGCTTAATGGGACTATCATTTGTTTTTCAACAGGGCAATGACCCAAAACACACCTCCAGGCTGTGTACGGGCTATTTGACCAATAAGGAGAGTGATGGAGTGCTGAATCAGATGACCTGGCTTCCACAATCATCCGAACTGAATCAAATTGAGATGGTTTGGGATGAATTGGACTGCAGCGTGCTGAAAAAGTAGCCAACAAGCGCTCAGCATATGTGGGAACTCCTTCAAGACTGTTGGAAAAGCATTCAAGGTGAAGCTGGTTGAGAGAATTCCAAGAGTGTGTAAAGCTGTCATCAGGGCAATGAGTGGCTACTTTGAAGAATCTCAAATATAAAACATATTTTGATGTGTTTAACACTTTTTTTGGTTACGACATGAGGTGTTATTATTCTACAATGTAGAAAATAGTAAAAATAAAGAAAAACCCTTGAATGAGTAGATGTGTCTTAACTTGTGACTGGTACTGTATATATATTTGGTATGTGTTTATGTGTCAGGCAATTAGGACAACAATCGGTTGGTTGTACCTGACAGATAAAGCTGTCCTTAGAACAGAAAACACAAACCACAATTTCCATCTCCCTGGTGTTTTTTCTTCTGATTTCTCTAACTTATTATCCATAGCCAAAGGATACTTCAACCCTGCAATTATTGCCGTATAAGTTTAACGGAGGGATTGGAGACGAGAAGCATTTACGAACATTTACTTAAATAAATAATAAACAACAATTCAATCACATTAACCCTTTGGATCTATCTGGCCGGTTTCCCATGCTGTGTTCATGACAGCTCTGTAATACTGTATCAGGTTGAAAAGTGACCCATGAAAGGGAGAAAGACTATTATTGTACTGTACATGTGTATGTGTGTGTCCGGGTGCATGTGTGTGAGGGAGATTAAGGTATGAAACCATGCAGGATCCTATTACTTCTCCCCGGGTATGGATCTGTATTAGCTTCTTATCTCTTTTTTGGCTATATAACGTACACCAGTGTGTATGGTGGTGGTGTGTGTGCACTCAGAAGTCTGGTGTGTGTGTGTTGGGGGGGCGGGGGAGAAAGGGAGAAAGGTAGAGAAAGAGAGAGCGAAAGCGATAGTCTAGAGACTATTTCTGTCTATCAGCCAGTGGTGAAGCAGTGTGTTATTATGGTTGTCACATGTACTGTACAATTAACCCTGAGAACGGTGCTTGCTCTCCTGTGGCCATAAGGGCTCTGCTTCTATTGAACTGGGGTTGAGACAGGCTTCACTTGGGTTAAGTAGAAAGGCTGAGGAGGGTTAAAGAAATCCGGAGCCCAAAATACTTGCCTCACGGCTCCTTCCTCTGGCTAGCTTCATGCCGATGAGCAGCCTAAATGTCCAACAGAACTGGACATCATCATTACATTTCTCTCTTCTGTGACAGCACTGAATGTGGTCTGCATGTTATTTGGGGAATGAGTAGCTGCATAAACCATTATAAAAATAAACTGCATCTCCATATGTGCTGCTGTAAAAGTTAGACCATTCATTAGTCTGTTTATTTATTCATTTGATATATCACTAACAGCCACAAACCATTGCACAGCTCTAAATAGTGCTGCCAAAGGTCATCAAATCAATCGTCCGTGCCCTCATAGGGGTTCCATATTTACTGGGATGTTTATGGGTGGATGGAATGAGGCAGAGAACACCAGGACGGGAGGGGGAATGAAGACTTATGGAGCTGCCTGGGCCTGGTGCTCTGCCTGATGCTATGCTAGTTGGGCCTAGCCCTAGTGCTGGGCTGGCTACCACCCAGCTACAGGAGCCAGACAATGGATATGTTTGGACTACTGGGTTGGATTACTAATGACATTAATTATTTGGGCTATATATGGATGGTTTCATGGTTGCTCTTGGTTCGTGTGGGCCTTGTTCTCGGCTGGCTGTGTGAGAAATACAGTGCATTCAGAAAGTATTTAGACCCCTTCCCTTTTTCCACATTTTGTTATGTTACAGCCTGATTCTAAAATAATTCGGAGGTTTGGGTTAAATGTGGAAGACACATTTCAGTTGAATACATTCAGTTGGTATCCCCCTTTCCCTAAGTATGACTTCAATACATTGTTGACAGAAACTCCAATACATCAACAGATACAATGGCACTGGAGATTATTTTCTGTACACTGTAGTCAGTTACACTGTACCTACTTGGGTGTGACACACATGGAGACTACCAATGTGATTCCTGCAGTATAAGGTCAAATATATCCACCTCATATTCAACTCTGGACCTGTAGCCAGTTCCACTGCTTTTTGTTTCATTCTTCCCCTCTAATCAGGATCTGATTTAGACCTGGGACACCAGGTGGGTGCAATTAATTATCAGGTAGAACAGAAACCATCAGGCTCTGGACCTCATAGGGTAAGAGTTGAATAACCCTGGTATATGCATTGTTACCAAGGATTTGCACTTTAACACTGATGATGTGAGACAGCCAAAATAGACACTTTCCAGGCCATAACTGGTGTAACTGTTTTTGGTATGGTTTGCAGAGGTAAGAGAAACACAAACATGGGCGATTCCATGCCAAGGACAGACCAAAAATGTCATCTCAGATTGTTCTGGCAATTCTCACATAGAAACTTTATTCAAAGGAAGATTATTGACATGCTTTTTACATTTGTATCACCATATATAGTGTATATATGTTTTAGGCCCTTTTTACACTTATACGTGCCTCCTATAAGACCCCTATGATCCGTGAACCTTAATGGTGTCATTTTACTTATAGTGTGCTGCAACATGTGGAGTATGTCCAGATTTTGAAATGAAATGTTCCACATTCATTTATTCAACATAAAAAAGATTACTGTTAATATATCAAAAGTTACGTTTTTTTATTTAGTTTATTTTGATACATATAATTTGAAACAATATATTCTAAAAGTACGTCAAATTTTCCGAGTGGGCTCTCTGCAAGTTCTGAAGTTCTGATCAATTTAATGAGCACCACCAACACAGGGAATTGAAAACGGATTCAAAGGGAACTGTCTCTGCTGGTGATTTTCTGAATGTTCAACCCTAAAGGAGGGCTGTGGTTGGTTGATGACCTATAATGTACATTTCTATGTATAAAATGTCTCACATCTTCAAAGGTACCAGAGATCCGACTGGAAATGTGATATGTTGAAAGAGTATGTTTGCCACTTTCATTATGATTTGCTCACACAATTGTCAAAAATCCTTCATTCCTCCCAATGAATTGCCAGAACAATCGGAGATACCAAAAATATTTTTGGGCTATCCTGGCGTGGAATCGCCCACAGAAACCAGAGAAGAGGGATGCTGATCTGACAGGTCAATCAAACTGCTGGTAATAGTTCATGAGAATCCACTTTATCTGTGTTTCTGTTCTTGAGGCTGTATCATTGGCAGACACCTGCAACCCCAGAGAAAATGAGAGCGGAGCGAGAGGGCATGCAACTTCAAATAGGCGCTGGGATTTATGTCAAGGATTCCAATCGGTAGTGGCATTATCAAAGCCCCCAGGCCACCATCTTTGGAACTGCTTATCAAGTGGACAGGCTACAGGCTCAGCACTACATGGGATATTTCCCTTTGAGGATATGGCTATGGAGTCAGAAATATTCCGAAAATTCAGGAAAATGTACCATTGTAAAAAAAAAAAAAAAAAAAAGATTTGTTAAGTTGAATGTGAAATCATACAAAAATACACTTGTCTAGAATACTAGTTTTGGAATAGAGATGATTTACCTAGAGATGATACTGGCTCTTTCACACCTTCACAGAAAGATAGATATTCAAATGATCAGTCCTTACATTTTTCATTCTCAAAGGAGTCACTGTAATAATGAATGAGGATCCAGAATGAATCATTATATCATGGCAAATGAGAAATAGTGTGATGCCATGGTCAGAATAATTATGAATCGGAAACTCCTCAGGGCATTGAATCAAAGGCAGACAGACACTGGAGTATAGAAGTGGGGGGTGATGACTCACTGAACCTTAACTCTGAATTCATATCAGAACTGCTCCCCAATTACAATGGCCTCATTTGTACTGTAATTTATCTCATATCATACCTACTTACTGTAATATGGTCAAATTGTCACTACCCAAACTACAATGACGTGTAGTCAGGGTGGGAGGTGCAGGTAATGCTTCCCCTGTGATAATATCCTAAAAAATATTTAATGAAAAGCCTATTTGTGTTTATTTTTTGTTATCTAATGGGTTTTTTTCCTCAATGATTCTGGTGTTTTCATGCTCGAAAATGTTTGTTGTTGTTGCTAAAACTGCATCAAAACCTCAGGAAAGGTGCCAGGGTATCCATGCCTTTCTTTCCATCCATTCGAATCCATTCAAATCCTTGACGTGCACAGCCTTTCCTGACTCCAGTCATTGTAATGGACAGGGTCAGCATTCTCTCCTTTGCCTAACTTGAAGTAGCTTAAGCCGACTTAATATTTTGAGAATCCGTATTGCCTAAATGTGTTGTGTGGTAATGCCTGGAGTAAGCTGTGCACATTTGAGCATTACTACATCATTTGGTGCTCGCAGCTCTGAACTGAAGAAAGCTAGCTAGCAAAATTAACCTGACATATTGATACTACTACTACAATGTAAACCCCAAGGCCCACAGGTGGGTCTATTGGGTTGGGTCAATCTAAGTAACATAATAAAACAAATCTCCATCAAAATCTGTCCATTTAAGCTAGCGATATCAGTTTCTTTTTTTTTTATCCACCACATCTGTCTATGTCGGCCTTCCACATATGGAAGGTGGCCAAACTATAGCAGTTTTTGTCAGACCATGAGACATCCTGAAAACGGGTCTTTCCACAAAAACACCTATTATAACCACTCCCACAAATGTCACAGGACTCACCTGAAGTCGGTAACGCTGATATGCCAACCTCTGTCTGGAGAATACAGTGTTCACTGTTCTTTTCCCTGAGGGATCGAGATGCACCGATGGGAGTGGACACATTGGCGCACGAGTGGCCACGCATCGTCCTGTATGCATTCCCCCCACTGACATTGATTTGCCCCACCCTAGCCAGGGTACAGGATAAGGGTATATCTCTCATACCAATAACATCACATTGAAAAACACTGGCTAGTGGAGATGACACAACTACTATGCGGTCAACCGTGGCCCCTCCCTCCGATTCAGGACCTACGGTGCCAGGCGGGCGGGGAGATTTTCCATCCTCACTCTGGCCCTGGCCCGTTAACGGTTCAATCTGAACACTGCCGGGCTTCCCCAAAATGTAATTATGACTACTCAGAGTGCTAGAGCCTCGTCTACCATGTCCCTTTGTGATTGTAAATTGTGCGTGTTTGAGGAATGGTGCTATAAACCACAGACAGTGCCTTTCCAGTGCTCTGTCCCAGTAATCCTGTCATTTCTACATTTCTATTATTAGACAAAGGAAAGGCTTTTTCTACTATTAAGGTATATCTGGCAGATATTTCGGCTTGTCATGTGGGTTTTGGGACTTGTTTTCGATGCTCTACGCCAACAACCTTTTGAACCCCTGGATTAGGTGGATCTGAAGATGCTTTCATTTAAGATAGCGCTATTACCAGCAGTGGCCTCCTCCAAGCGTATAAGTGACATTCACACACTCTCAATGAACCCGTCATGTGCCCAATTTGCACCCGGTGACAATGAGGTATCATTGTAGCCTAACCGCTCCTTTATCCCTAAGATTATTAACCATCTTTGATGTGTCTTCCCCTTGAGCTGGTAGCTTTTTATCCCCCACCGTTTTCCTCTCCGGAACATCAACGGTTTACATATGTTGTGCCCAGTACGCGCTCTGCACATCTACATGGACGGGACTAAGGGATTTAGAAAATGTGATCAGCTGTTTGTTTCCTAGGCGAAACCTTACACAGGTATAGCGCTCACTAAACAGTGCCTCTCCCACTGGATAGTGGGGGCTATTGCTTTGGTATACACAAGTAAAGCACTTCAGTCTCCTGCTGGCCTACTAGCTCATTCTACAAGAGGAATGGCTACATCCTGGGCTTTATTTAAATGGCATATCTATCCAAGATATTTGCTCAGCAGCAAGTTGGGCTTCGCCTCATACATTTGCTGGTGCATACCATTTTACATGTAGGATCTTTTGAGGGGCATGGGCAATTTGTGTGATATATCGCAGGGGGCAGTCGGTCGTCATGATACGCTTGTCTGGCAATGCGGGAGTCAGTATATCCCAAAGTGAAATACCAAAACGAATACTTGAAAGAGAACTTTAGGTTACGACCATAACCCCGGTTCTCTGATAGTATGAGTGAGGTATTTCATCAGACCACCCTCCTTGCATGAGCGAGGAAGAGGTGTTGCTTATTTTTGAAGGACTCTGATGCTGCGTCTGACCTTTTATAGTGTAGGAGTGACACCCTTCCCCGACGAACACGTCTCGATATCCAGCCAATCACGGCTGGCGTAGTGTAATAAAGGCTTCTGACGAATACGCTGGGGGAAAAACATTGCTGATATGGCTAATTTGCTTAAACAAATGTGGTTTCTACCGACAATTAAGATGTACAAACTATGGCATAAGGGGGCAATCTGTCATTTCGATTAAGACATTAATGAGCGAGCTAGGATGGACGTTGTCAATATATCTATTTGTTCAGTACTTTTGAAAAGTACATCGACAGAATTCAGAATATGGGCCATTTTTACAGTATTCTCCCTGTACACCAAGTCAGAACTGTAGGATAAATAAAGAGGGCATATAAGCAGACAATGAAAGCTCTTACAACATTTGATGATGATATCTCTCAAACAGGCTATAGGAAACATGTGGACCAAGTCAGAACAGTAGGCTAAGTTATTAGGGGAAAGGGTACTAAATTAGGATGTGGCATATGGGCTACTAACAGCTTACTACACAACATACACCTAGTAGTACTTTCTTAGCTACAGTGTACATATCTCCCTGGCACATTACATAATTTATGCAGCATTTTTGGACTCACCTTGTTGTGCTGTGCTCACTTGAACAGGAAGGTGAAGTGACTGTCCTTCGTGGGCAAATTTTGTAATCAAACTTTGTCATCAAAATCTGGAGTTCTCTGGATTTATGGTGCTTTCAAGACAACTGGGATCTAAAAAAAACAAGGTTGAATCATGATGTCAGTGATCTTCAGGTCAGAGCTCTAGAAAGAGGCCTGAGTTCCCGGCTTGGAATTCCGAGTTGGATGACCATTCAAAATGTATTTTCCCAGTGAGAGCTTGTTTATTTCCCCCAGAGTTCCCAGCTGTCTTGAATTCGCTGAAGTCTGAGATTTCCCATTCTGAGTTTCCAGTTATTTTGAACGTGACAGAAGTCAAGCTGGATTGACAGCATGGCCAATGTTTAATGTTTATCCATTTAAACTTGGAAAAGATACCCTTAATCCCAGATTTGGACCACACACACCCCGACTCCACTGAATAGCAGGCTAGTGATTGCTTTGTAATGCTTGCAGTTAGCCACTGATTCTTTCCAAACCACCCATTGTTAAATTTGCAATTTCCAACTTGTTGTTTATGTCCAATGGCCAATGAGCACGGACACATTTTATCTATAATTTCTCTTTTTATAACAAGGATTGAAAAGGATTTGCGAGTAGATTGTCGACTTGATTCTTGATGATGACAGCTACTAGCTTGCTGGTTAAGAATGAGAAAATATGATGTTGACATGATCAGTTCAATCAAAGCTACGGTAGATATAACGTGATTTGTCGTAATTTTATCCGTGGCGAATGACCTAGAGTCTTGTTAGATGGGCACTTCTAATTATCAACCCCTACGCTCCGTACTTTCCACCGGTTGCCCCACCACCACAGAAAGCACTGAGCTAGGCTGAAACACCTGCATGTTGGAGATGCCTTCCTCAAGAAAGCAAAAAAGAGACCATGTTTGTATGCAGCTTAATTAGCTCAAAGATAAAACATTTTTTGACATAGTTTGCAAACTGATATGTGACACGTATTAATGCCAAAATAACATGCAAAACAGGCACACACAAAAATATTATATATACAGTGCCTAGTTAAATAAAAGGTTAAATAAATACAAATATAAATAAATAAAACCAGTCAAAAGGTTGGACACACCTAGTCATTAAAGGGTTTTTCTTTATTTGTACTATTTTCTATCACATTGTATAAATGATTGGAGACAGGCGCAGGAATACGTAATAGGGGGTTTTAATAGTGCACCCAAAATACACAACATGCCATGAAAGGCACAGGGACAAACCCCGAAACAAACACGTATACAAAACACACAGGGATATAACCCAAACCAAAGAGCGAGGTTAAACCTCTAATAAATGCACGGGACGAGACCCGTAATAACAATGCACGAGACGAGACCCGTAATAACAATGCACGAGACGAGACCCATAATAACAACGCACGAGACGAGACCCGTAATAACAACGCACGGGACGAGACCCGTAATAACAATGCACAGACGAGACCCGTAATAACAATGCACGGGACGAGACCCGTAATAACAATGCACGGGACGAGACCCGTAATAACAATGCACGAGACGAGACCCGTAATAACAATGCACGAGACGAGACCCGTAATAACAATGCACGAGACGAGACCCGTAATAACAATGCACGAGACGAGACCCGTAATAACAACGCACGGGACGAGACCCATAATAACAACGCACGGGACGAGACCCGTAATAACAATGCACGAGACGAGACCCGTAATAACAATGCACGAGACGAGACCCGTAATAACAACGCACGGGACGAGACCCATAATAACAACGCACGGGACGAGACCCGTAATAACAATGCACGAGACGAGACCCGTAATAACAATGCACGGGACGAGACCCGTAATAACAATGCACGGGACGAGACCCGTAATAACAATGCACGAGACGAGACCCGTAATAACAATTGCACAAAACATACAGCACAAAAACCGAAACAACAACAACAGGTACTCACAGGACCAACGGACATGGCAACAATAACCGACAACACAGTGGTGAACAGAGGGCACATACTGTATATACAATTACTAATCAGGGGAAAATAGGAACCAGGTGTGAGTAATTAGACAAGACAGTCCGGGGTTGGTGGTACTGAACCAGTTCAATGACACCTAGAAGCCGGTGACGTAGAACGGAATGAGCAGCAGTACCGGAGAGATCCGTGACAATTTTCTACATTGTAGAATAATAGTGAAGACATCAAAACTATGAAATAACACATATGGAATCATGTAGTAACCAAAAAAAAGTGACCCATAATAACAACGCACGAGACGAGACCCGTAATAACAACGCACGGGACGAGACCCGTAATAACAATGCACAGACGAGACCCGTAATAACAATGCACGGGACGAGACCCGTAATAACAATGCACGGGACGAGACCCGTAATAACAATGCACGAGACGAGACCCGTAATAACAATGCACGAGACGAGACCCGTAATAACAATGCACGAGACGAGACCCGTAATAACAATGCACGAGACGAGACCCGTAATAACAACGCACGGGACGAGACCCATAATAACAACGCACGGGACGAGACCCGTAATAACAATGCACGAGACGAGACCCGTAATAACAATGCACGAGACGAGACCCGTAATAACAACGCACGGGACGAGACCCATAATAACAACGCACGGGACGAGACCCGTAATAACAATGCACGAGACGAGACCCGTAATAACAATGCACGGGACGAGACCCGTAATAACAATGCACGGGACGAGACCCGTAATAACAATGCACGAGACGAGACCCGTAATAACAATTGCACAAAACATACAGCACAAAAACCGAAACAACAACAACAGGTACTCACAGGACCAACGGACATGGCAACAATAACCGACAACACAGTGGTGAACAGAGGGCACATACTGTATATACAATTACTAATCAGGGGAAAATAGGAACCAGGTGTGAGTAATTAGACAAGACAGTCCGGGGTTGGTGGTACTGAACCAGTTCAATGACACCTAGAAGCCGGTGACGTAGAACGGAATGAGCAGCAGTACCGGAGAGATCCGTGACAATTTTCTACATTGTAGAATAATAGTGAAGACATCAAAACTATGAAATAACACATATGGAATCATGTAGTAACCAAAAAAAAGTGTTCAACAAATCAAAATATATTTGAGATTCTTCAAAGTCGCCACCCTTTGCCTTGATGACAGCTTTGCGTACAGTAAATATTTTTGTAGCTAAACAGGCGGGGCTCAAAACAGGTGGGGCTCTGAATGACGGGTCACCACTGCTTAAGATAGGGGTGATTTTCAAACTCTCTTTCTTTTAATTGTCATTCTCCTCCTCCTCCTCTACCTCTACCTCCTCCCTTATTCACTCTCATGATAATGGTTCATCATGAATTACTCTCCCCATTAACGCAGTGCTAAGTTGTGTTCAGGCATGCTGCTTCACAGTCTGGGCTCTATTTCAAGACTCATAAAGAGTTTTTGAGAATGGTTCTTTCACCACAGTTGGCACCTTGCTCATTCACCTGGGTGACTACGGTACTACTAATGTTGTTCTTCATTGGTGCTTATAGGGACAGCCAACACAGGTGATGCACAGCCCTAGCTACAATTTAGCACCCTGACAGTGTTGTTTGTTTCAGTGTGAGTCCCCCTCTACTTTAGGCCAATAAACACCCAGCAATACAGATGATGATACCCTTCTGTCAGGACAAGCTGCTGTGAGTGGGTCATTTAGGAGATGGTAAAGAGGAAATGATGAACAGGCAGGTCTGTAAATTCACTCTCAATGTGTGCTCACACAACCACGACAACCCTCCACCCTGTCATTGCATTCAAATCAACATACAATTACTGGATGAATAGAATATTCAGTTTTACTTTCCGGGTTTGGTCTATATCATTTTCCATTCCCCGCAAAGAAATAATAAAAGCTAGCTATGGATATTTCATTCTGTTTTGCTGGAATGGCCACAGTCCATTGAGCTGTAACTTTTTCCTCAATTTCCCTCTGCATCTCTGCCAACATCACAGCTCTTTACTAATGGAAGGATTTGTATTCTCTATCATAACCTGTCAAATTGAATGTTTTTCCAAAACAAAAGGAAATCTAAAATGTCAAGTCAAGGTCCAATAGAGATCACAAGACATGAACATTTACTCATTACCCATAAAACCTTAACAGTTTTACTGTTATGTAAGAGAGGAAAGCTAATGATTAGAGATAGATATATGGCTCATCAAGTCTGTGAGACTTTTCGACTCCTGTTCGGGCCTACCCTGTCCAAAATAGAGCTGTGGGAAGTCTCCTGCTAGATAAAGCTCCTGGCTCTAGTCCCTGTGTTTTCGCATGGCCTATAAACTCAATTGAGGCCATATGCCCATCAGCGATAGCCATTCTATCCAGTCTATGAGTACAAATTGAAATGGGCTTCCTCTGTCAATCATTGAACTAATGAAACCCCTAAACATTCTTTATTTTGTCTATTCATGAAACTTACATTGTTCATTTATGAAAGGACAATTATATTTGACAGCTGCAACATGTATTTTTTAGTGAAATATGGCACAATTGCATCCGAGGAGAAAGATGGTTGTAACCAAATGAATACCTAGGCCTAGAGGGAAATGTGCTATAATTCAGCAAACATCCACTGCATTTTTTAAACTTTTGAATGCATGTTTCCATCTACATTTTTTGTTTACATAATTGGGATAATTATATTAAACCATTTTATGGTCAGTGCTTTCATGTATTGCCTGCCTTGCCTGTGAAATCCGTTTTTACACTTGTTACACCTATGTTGAATGTCATGCTGCCATAATTAATTATGGTCACCAGCAAGACTGACATGACATGCCTTTAAGTGTTCCCTCCCATTCCTTCGGCAATCTCTCCCCACCCACAGCATGGGCAGCCAACCGGATGCACTCCATCTTAACTCCTCCTCCACATTTACTGGATTGCTTGAAAGGTGCATAAGAGAACCCTCGCCGACATTTTTTCTCTCTCATCATTACCAGAAAGAAAGAAACACCACTCAGGTGTTAGGTTAGTCTCTCTCAATCCCTCCCATAGAGTTATATAGGGGACTCTATGGGCCGTTTTAGCATGGGCAACACCATTGAGGACTTTCGCAATTTTTAAGTAGTCACTGGGCGGGACTTCCTATGGGTTAAGGAAGGATCACATAATTCCATCTAGGTCATCAGGAGGGATCAGCCAATGAATTATACTTGTGAGCATCCATTCCATAACTGCGGGTGGCAGTAAATCTCCAACATTGCCTTCATACCTGTTCAAACAACACACTCCAGGTGGGAGTATGCACCCTTTCAGTTTGTTTACCAACTCATGGAAGTAGAAAAATAAGAAAATGGAGATGGCCTCAATGGTGCTGCCCATGCTCTCACAGATGCTGTAATGGGAAAGATACAACAATGCGATCTCTATGCAACTATATGGTCCTCCCTGAGCTCCACAGAGCTCCATCTCCACCCATAGGAGGAGTGACGAGGTGGTGGGACTCCATCTCTTAATGATTTGTTACCTGTGGATTGGCTCTGTCTATTTACATCAACTCTCCCCTAATTTACACAACCTGTCTCCTCCCCCTTGACATCAGACCCCTGCAGTGAGACACTTGTTCAGTAGGCTTCACATGCTAAGATCAGACAGGCTGAGTATCCTGGGGAGAATACCCTCTGAAGCCTCCACCTCATCCAGTATCCTGCAGCCTGTTCACACTGTGACGCCTCTGAACTTTCCCATCGCATGCCTGCCAGTGATGCTCCATAGAGGGGATTAATGAATAAGACCCCCTCCTTCCCTCCACCTCTCCATTGGAGCCCCCCTCAGGAGGCTGTGTAGCCCAAAAAAACTGCTCAGGTGAAGCCCAGCAGGGGCACGGCTCTGTTCATACCCTTCAAACCCCTCAGGTGCATAGAATGAAAGCTGATCAAATGCCACACACCACAAGGAACCAAGTAAATTACCTTCCAGAAGATGTTCATTTCCCCCCCTAATAGTCCAAAATGTAATTGCTATGCACTATTTGTTGTAGTAAAATAATACAATTTGTGAGCAAAAAATAGACTTTTCTTATTGCCATTTGAATCTGTAACGTTTGTTGTTTCCTGGTATGGTCACTCGCAGTGTAGGCTACACTCCAAACTGCAATCTTCCTTTTTAAATGACTGCTTCTTATTCTGGGAGATTCAATCAATCAATCAAATGTATTTATAAAGACCTGTTAACATCAGCAGATGTCACAAAGTGCTTGTACAGAAACCCAGCCTAAAACCCCAGAGAGCAAGCAATGCATATGTAGCAGCACGGTGGCTAGGAAAAACTCCCTAGACAGCCAGGAACCGAGGAAGAAACCTAGACAGGAAGCATGCTTAACACTAACTCTATGTCCCTATTTCAGGTATTTCTCAGCTGGATTCTTCAAAAACCATTAGGAATTGTACAAATATTATGGGTTTATTGAGGTTATTGATTTGAAACTTTGATGAATACCCAGCAACAGGTATCAAACGTGTTTTGGTCTTGCAATGTTCCACTGTCTCGTAAATATGAGTAGACTCTGTTATTGTGCATATTGAACTACATAAACAATACTGAATTTTCTTCGACAAAACTATGGCCCTGACATTTATTGCTGAATAGCTCCAGACTGTTGCACTGCTGTGTACTTGAGAAGACATAAGTACTTAACCAAGCTATTTTGCATTTTGTTTTCAAAAGCCTTATAAAAACAGAGAAATGCCATTTGGCCTATTTATTTTCATCCCCCTTTTTGTGTATACGAGTCTATAGCGCTTTACAACAGCAAGCTTAAGAAATTAAGAAAAAGATTGGCATATTGTTTGAACTCCTGTTTTCTCCAAGCTGCATGAATTGATTGCCCCCCCCCATCTACCTTCAGAGTTCTTTCTGATAGGTGACCTTAACTGGGATATGCTTAACACTGAGGCAGTCCTACAATTTAAACTAGATGCCCTCAATCTCAGACAAATTATCAAGGAACCCACCAGGTACAACCCTAAATCAGTAAACATAGGCACCCTCATAGATATTATCCTGACCAACTTGCCCTCCAAATACACCTCTGCTGTTTTCAAACGCTTCCTAAAACACTTCTGCGAGCAGGCCTTTCTAATCGACCTGGCCCGGGTATCCTGGAAGGATATTGATCTCAACCCGTCAGTTGAGGATGCCTGGTTGTTCTTTAAAAATAATTTCCTCACCATCTTAAATAAGCATGCCCCTTTCCAAAAATGTAGAACTAAGAACAGATGTAGCCCATGGTTCACTCCAGACCTGACTGCCCTCGACCAGCACAAAAACATTCTGTGGCAGACTGCACTAGCATCTAATAGTCCCCGTCATATGTAACTTTTCAGGGAAGTCAGGAACCAATACACACAGTCAGGAAGGAAAAAGCTAGCTTTTTCAAACAGAAATTCGCATCCTGCAGCTCTAACTCCAAAACGTTTTGGGACACTGTAAAGTCCATGGAGAATAAGAGCACCCCCTCCCAGCTGCCCACTGCACTGAGGCTCGGTAACACTGTCACAACCGATAAATCCACGATAATCTAGAATTTCAAGAAGCATTTCTCTACGCCTGGCCAACAGCTCCGCACCCCCCGCAGCTACTTGCCCAAGCTTTCCCAGCTTCTCCTTCACACAAATCCAGATTGCAGATGTTCTGAAAGAGCTGCAAAACCTGGACCTGTACAAATCAGCTGGGCTAGACAATCTGGACCCTCTCTTTCATTGTTGCAACCCCTATTACCAGTCTGTTCAACCTCTCTTTCGTATCGTCCGAGATCCCTAAAGATTGGAAAGCTGCCGCGGTCATCCCCGTCTTCAAAGGGGGTGAAACTCTAGACCCAAACTGTTACAGACCTATATCCATCCTGCCCTGCCTTTCTAAAGTCTTCGAAAGCCGAGTTGATACACAGATCACTGACCATTTTGAATCCCACCGTACCTTCTCCGCTGTGCAATCTGGTTTCCGAGCTGATCACGGGTGCACCTCAGCCACGCTCAAGGTACTAAACGATATCATATCCATCATCAATAAAAGACAGTACTGTGCAGCAGTCTTCATCGACCTGACCAAGGCTTTCGACTCTGTCAATCATCGTATTCTTATCGGCAGACTCAACAGCCTCGGTTTCTCAAATGGCTGCCTCGCCTGGTTCACCAACTACTTCTCTGTTAGAGTTCAGTGTGTCAAATCGGAGGGCCTTTTGTCCGGACCTCTGGAGGTAACTATGGGGGTACCACAGGGTTAATTTCTCAGGCCGACACTTTTCTCTGTATATATCAACGATGTCGCTCTTGCTGCCGGTGATTCCCTGATCCACCTCTACGCAGACGATACCATTCTGTATACATTTGACCTTTCTTTGTACACTGTGTTAACAAACCTCCAAACGAGCTTCAATGCCATACAACACTCCTTCCATGGACTCCAACTGTTCTTAAACGCTAGTAAAAACTAAATGCATGCTTTTAAACTGTTCGCTGCCCTCACCCGCCCACCCGAATAGCATCACTACTCTGGACGGATCTGACTTAGGTATTTGTAGTTGTTCACATATTCTAAGTGTCTGGCTAGACTGTAAACTCTCCTTCCAGACTCATATTAGAAATTACATTTTGAATCTTTTTCCTATTTTGCAACACAGCCTCCTTAACTCACACCACCAAACATACCCTTATAAAACTGACTATCCTACCGATTCTCGACTTCGGCAATGTCATTTACAAAATAGCCTCCAACACTATACTCAGCAAACTGGATGCAGTCTATCACAGTGCCATCCGTTTTGTCACCAAAGCCTCATGCACCACTCAACGCTGCGACCTGTATGCTCTCGTCGGCTGGCCCTCTCCACATACACTGGCTCCAGCTCCGCCTTATCTCAGCTCATTGGTCATGATAACAACACCCACATGTAGCACGTGCTCCAGCAGGTTTATCTCACTGGTCATCCCCAAAGCCAATTCCTCCTTTGGCCGCCTTTCCTTCCAGTTTTCTGCTGCCAATGACTGAAACGAATTGCAAAAATCAATGAAGCTGGAGACACATATCTCCCTCACTAACTTTAAGCACCAGCTGTCAGAGCAGCTCACAGATCACTGTACCTGTACATAGCCCATCAACTACCTCATCCCCATACTGTTATTTATTTATTTTTTGCTCCTTTGCACCCCAGTATTGCTATTTGCACTTTCATCTTTTGCACATTATCACTCCAGTGTTTAATTACTAAATTGTAATTTCTTCGCTACTATGGCCTATTTAATGCCTACCTCCATTATCTTACCTCATTTGCGCACACCGTATATAGACTTTGTCTCAATTGTATTATTGAATGCATGTTTGTTTATTCCATGCGTAACTCTGTGTTGTTGTTTGTGTGGCACTGCTTTGCTTTATCTTAGCCATGTCGCAGTTGTAAATGAGAACTTGTTCTCAACTAGCCTACCTGGTTAAATAAAAGTGAATTTTTTATTTATTTTTTAAATGCATAATTACACAATGCATTCTGAAGCCACTTTATTTTACTGGCCATTCAAGCATTTCTCACAGAGAAAATTCTCATTACATTGCCAATAAATTATCAAATATGGCTCACCAGGTAAAATTTAAGATTTCATCATAACGATTTTTAAGGGCTTGCTTAGTCGAGAGGGATTGTATGTTGAGAAACATTATGCATGCATTTTCTCAGTGAAGTGTCCCTTTTTAAACTTAAATACTTCATGAAACGTCATGAGCCTGAGAGAAATGAATGCTAAAAGTATAGGAAATAATTGGGCATCCACAGAGGCTTTACCGTGTGAGTGGATTGACTGATGTTAGCATGATTCAACTCTCCTCTGCATGTGTCATGTTTCTGAGGAGAGGATGTGTGAGGGGGCAGCAGCACTCTGGTGAGGTCATTTGTTCTTGTTGAGAACTCTGACGTTCTGCTATCAGCCTGCTGGGTCCTCATTATTTACCTCAGTAGAGCGGAGACGTCCACAGTTAGAGCAGAACAAGACAAGGGGTCTGAGGAGTACTGGATACGATGCTACTGCAGCATTGTGGGATGGTTATGGTGGTCTCGGTCTCAGTCTCGCTCTCAATCTCTTCCTCTCTCGCTCTCTTTCTCCCCCCTCTCTCTATGTGGTGTGCTGTTTTCTTGGCTGGTGGAAAAGGCCAGTGCTAATGCTTAATTAATCAAGGCAAGTTGTGTCATGGAATCAGAGATTTGGGGAGTGGAAAGTAGAGTGTCCAAGCGACTAATGAGGTCCCTGGAGGGGAGACCACCCTGACAGACAGACAGGGCCCGAAATCTACAGTCCCACACTGCATGTTCTCCCGTCTTCCCCTTGGAGAGGGCCAAGAACATAGGTTTTTTTGGTAAGTTGTTACCGTTCTTTTGGTATGTTGTAAATAGGTTCTGGGAATGTCTTGCGCCTACAACCAAATATTTGGTGTTTGGACCCATACTAAAAAAGATATGAAGATATGTCAGGTAATGTCAAATGCTAAAGTCTACATCTTGGTTAATTAAGCACGTATTATCAGGAATTAAGGTAAGACCCAAGTACAGACTGTGTGAAGTAACAATGTTAATTGTAACCACAGGGGCAGGCAAACGACAGGTCAAGGCAGGCAGGGGTTGATAATCCAGAGCTGAGGCCAAAATTCAGGACGGCAGGCAGGCTCAGGGTCAGGTCAGGCAGAGGTCGGTAATCCAGAGGTGGAGAAAAGGTACAGGATGGCAGGTAGGCTCAGAGACAGGCAGTGGTCAGGCTGGCGGGTACAGGATCAGGACAGGCAAAGGTCAAAAACCAGGATAAGAAAAAGAGAGACTAGGGGAAAAACAGGAGCGCAGACAAAACGCTGGTAGGCTTGTCACGAACAAGACGAACTGGCAACAGACAGACAGAAAACACATGTATAAATACACAGGGGATAAAGGGGGAAGATGGGCGACACCTGAAGGGGGGTGGAGACAAGCACGTGGACAGGTGAAACAGATCAGGGCGTGACACGTACAGACCTTGCAAAGTAGGAAATAGTTTGGGAATGTGATGTGAAAATTAGGTTAAAAAAATATATAGATCTGTTAATCTTAATATACTGTATATATACCCCAAACTTTTGAATAGTAATGTGTGTGTGTGTTTGGGGTCACTTAGGAATGTCCTTGTTTTTGAAAGAAAAGCAAATTTTTTGTCCATTAAAATAACATCAAATTGATCAGAAATACAGTTCAGACATTGTTAATGTTCTAAATGACTATTGTAGCTGGAAACGGCTGATTTCTTATGGAATATCTAGACGTAGAAGCCTATTATCAGTAACCATCACTCCTGTGTTCCAATGGAACGTTGTGTTAGCTAATCCAAGTTTATCATTTTGAAAGGCTAATTGAACATTAGATAACCCTTTTGCAATTATGTTAGCACAGCTGAAAACTTTTGTCCCTGATTAAAGAAGCAATAAAACTGGCCTTCTTTAGACTAGTTTAGAATCTGGAGCATCAGCATTTGTGGGTTTGATTACAAGGCTCAAAATGGCCAGACACAAATAACTTTCTGTCTATTCTTGTTCTGAGATATTAAGGCTATTCCATGCGAGAAATTGCCAAGAAACTGAATATATCATATAACGCTGTGTACTACTCCCTTCACAGAACAGCACAAACTGGCCCTAACCAGAATAGAAAGAGGAGTGGGAGGCCCCGCTGAACGGTCTCTGCGGTCTCTGCCTGGCCAACTTAGCAAGAGGACAAGTACATTAGAGTGTTTGAGAAACAGACGCCTCACAAGTCTTCAACTGCCTTTGCGGTCTCTGCCTGGCCAGTTCCCCAGATTATCTGCCTCTAACCCTATTACAGGGGCTGAGTCACTGGCTTACTGGTGCTCTTCCATGCCATCCCTAGGAGGGGTGCGCCACTTGAATGGGTTGAGTCACTGACGTGATCTTCCTGTCTGGGTTGGCGCCCCCACTTGGGTTGTCCCGTGGCGGAGATCTTTGTGGGCTATACTCGGCCTTGTCTCAGGATGGTAAGTTGATGGTTGAAGATATCCCTCTAGTGGTGTGGGGTCTGTGCTTGGCAAAGTGGGTGGGGTTGTATCCTGTATTTGGCCCTGTCCGGGGGTATCGTCGGATGGGGCCACAGTGTCTCTCAACCCCTCCTGTCTCAACCTCCAGTATTTATGCCGCAGTAGTTTGTGTCGGGGGGGCTAGGGTCAGTCTGTTATATCTGGAATATTTATCCTGTCTTATCTGGTGTCCTGTGTGAATTTAAGTATGCTCTCTCTAATTCCCTCTCTCTCTCTTCAAGCTCTGTCAAGTTGGTTGTTTATCATTACTAGACAGTAATTTTCAAGTCTTGCCATAATGCTGATTTGAGCCACTCAGGAGCCACTCACTCGTCTTGGTAAGCAACTCCAAAGTATATTTGGCTTTGTGTTTTAGATAATTATTCTGCTGAAAGGTCTATTGGTTTCCCAGTGTCTGTTGGAAAGCAGACTGAACCAGGTTCTCTCGGATTTTGAGTGTGCTTACCTCTATTCCATTTCTTTTTATCCTAAAAATCTCCCTAGTCGTTGCTGATGACAAGCATACCCATAAAATAATGTAGCCACCATCATGCTTGAAAATAGGAAGCCGTCTTCTGTATTCTGGGCAAAAAAGTTAATTTGTTTGCCATATTCTTTTTGCCATTTTTTGCAGTATTACTTTATCACCTTATTGCAAACAGGATGCAGTTTTCGGAATATTTTTTATTCTGTACAGGCTTCATTCTTTTCACTTTGTCATGTGTGACTCGTTCACAGGAGAACCATTTGAACGTAAACTTGTTTTTTTGACCAAAATGCATTTGTTGGCAGAAATGCCTTCTGGAACATGTGAACTTTCATGTGCCTTAATAACAAACTTGTATGCCATCTGTAAATATGAATGATATTACAAGCCTAGTTGGTTTGCCAACCGAAAAAGTCAGCAACCTTCCCGCTAGCCATGATTGCTTGAGATGAGGGGGCTGGACATGCCGAGAGATCGATCAATCAATCAAATGTACTTAAAGCCCTTCTTACATCAGCTGATGTCAAACAAAAAGTGCTGTACAGAAACCCAGCCTAAAACCCCAAACAGCAAACAATGCAGGTGTAGAAGCACGGTTGCTAGGAAAAACTCCCTAGAAAGGCCGGACCTAGGAAAAAACCTAGAGAGGAACCAGGCTGAGGGGTGGCCAGTCCTCTTTTGGCTGGGCCAGGTGGAGATTTTAACAGAACATGGATAAGATTTTCAAATGTTCATAGATGACCAGCATGGTCAGGTAATAATACTCACAGTGATTGTAGAGGGTGCAACAGGTCAGCACCTCAGGAGTAAATGTCAGTTGGCTTTTCATAGCTGATCATTCAGAGTATCTCTACCACACCTGCTATCTCTAGAGAGTTGTAAACAGCAGGTCTGGGACGAGGTAGAACGTCCGGTGAACAGGTCAGGATTCCATAGCCGCAGAACAGTTGAAACTGGAGCTGCAGCACAAGGTAGTCCTGAAGTATGGTCCTAGGGCTCAGGTCCTCCTCCTCCGAGAGAGAGAGGGAGAGAGAGAGCGAGAGAGAATACTTAAAATCACACAGGACACCGGATAAGATAGGAGAAATACTTCAGATATAACAGACTGACCCTAGCCCCCCGACACAAACTATTGCAACATAAATACTGGAGACTGAGACAGGAGGGGTGAGTTAGGATTGGTCTGCCTTGTAGCACTCTTATGTCTATAACATGAGCTGGTCAGTATGTGTTGGGAATACTTTCTAACACGGCTTTTTTGAACAATATCATGTAGTAGAACTGCAAAAAGCTATTGTGTTGTGTTGGAGTATGATAGCTAAGGAGATGGAGAAGATTCTGGCTTTTGATTGCAAATATGCAGAGGGAGTCAAAAAGAGAACACACAGAAGTCTGTTGTAATCCGGAGACAGGTGTTTTATACATCTTCAAACTAAGGGCAACCATGGCATCTGTGACAGAGAGGGAGAAGCATCCATCCATGTAAGATAGTCTAGCTAGCTACATTTTCAGATTTTACACATTTCTAATTTAGTCAGAAAGTTGTTTATTTCAAGTTAAAGCATACCGTTAGCTAGCTAGCTAATGTTACGTGTAAGTAATATTATTTGTATATCAGAGCCATTTGCTTTGCTAGTTATTGCCTAATGTTAGCTAGCTAGCTAACATTGAACCTGGGTGATAGCTACCTGCAGTTTCATGCAGGGTAGTAACATTATGAGTTAGGATTTTGGCCCATTGTTTAGCTAGCTACATGTCTAAGCAAAATACTCCACTATGCAAGTAACCATTTCAATAGAATGTTCATGTCACTGCAACAACTGTCGATAGACATTGCTGGTAAACTTGCCCTGGCTATCTACTCTCATCCTCGTCTGAGTGCTACCCAGCTCTGCTAGGGAGAGTAAAATGGTCAGAGTGAGCTGTTCTCTCATTTGTGTATGGAAGTAGCTAGCAATCTTGCCAATGTTAGCTTGACTGCTGTTGTTAGGTCAGAATGCTCGGATCAACACTCGGCCAATCTGACAACGTTCTGAGTTTACAAATGCCTGGCACTTCAGATTGAATTTACGAACACACCCGTAGTGTAAACCAGCCTTTAGTCTTGAAATCTTTGGATGTTTAGTAAATGGCCTCACATCTGAAACCTTAACTTATTGACGCTACCCATCCCTTAAGCGGGATAATTGTCATCAGCAACCGCTGAATAGCATAGCGCAACAGTCAAATAATATTCATATTCATGAAATCACAAGTGCAATATTGCAAAACACAGTTTAGCCTTTTGTTAATCCACCTGTCGTCTCATGTGGAATGATGCTTTACAGCGAAAGCAATCCAAGCGTTTGTGTAAGTTTATCGATCACATGACAAAACATTAAGTACACTTAGCATCAGGTAGCTTGGTCACGAAAATCAGAAAAGCAATCAAATGAATAATTTACCTTTGATGATCTTCGGATGTTGTCACTCACGAGACTCCCAGTTACACAAATGTTCCTTTTGGAATCAAGAATACCTCCGTTTGTTTGGCGCGTTATGTTCAGAAATCCACAGGAAAGAGCGGTCATGACAACGCAGACAAATTCCAAATAATATCTGTAATGTCCACAGAAACCTGTCAAACGTTTTTTATAATCAATCCTCAGGTTGTTTTAAAAATATATAATCGATAATATATCAACCGCAAATGTCTTTCACAGTAGGAGAGGTAAAAACAATAGCTGTCCAAGAGTAAAACTCATGTGACCACTTGACGCAATGTTATCGTTCTGGCTCATTTTTCAAAATAAAAGCCTGAAACTATGTCTGAAGACTTGACACCTTGAGGAAGCGATAGGAAAAGGAATCTGGTTGATATCCCTTTAAAATGGACCAATGGGAGGCTATGGAACATGACGTTTTCAAAATAGAAGCCACTTCCTGGTTTGATGTTTCTCAGGGTTTCGCCTGCAATATCAGTTCTGTTATACTCAGACAATATTTTGACAGTTTTGGAAACTTTAGTGTTTTCTGTCCAAATCTACCAATTATATGCTTCTGGGCCTGAGTAGCAGGCAGTTTACTTTGGACATGCTTTTCATCTAAAATGCTATCCCCAAAAAAGTTTTAAAAATCATGTTAAACACAATTAATGCATGCAGAGTGAGTCTGCAACTTATTATTCAACTTATTAAGCAATTTTTTTTGCCCTGAACTTATTTATGCTTGCCAAAACAAAACAGTTGAATATTTATTAACACAAGACATTTCAGCTTTTCATTTTTAATTAATTTGTAAACATTTCTAAAAATATGATTCCACTTTGACATTATGGGGTATTGTTTGTAGGCAAGTGAAAAAAACACATCTAATTGTATTATTCAGGCTGTAACAGAACAAAATGTGGAAAAGTCAAGGGGTGTGATTACTTTCTGAAGGCACTTTCTGATTACTTTCTTTAAGTCGGCTTCAAAGTGTTCTGGCTTCTAAAGGCCATGTCAGCCATCACATCAATTGTTGGATCATTCAGAATGAAATAATTGAATATACTGAAATGTGTATTTTCCAAGTCAAACCCATGCACTTTGAAAATTCCATCATACCAATTACTTTTTCATCAATATGCCAAACCATTCAGACAAAAATAACCATCTGCTTCCCAGATCATTAACACGTGTTCTGTGTATAATTCACTTTCAACAGGGAGTTTGTTCTAAACTTAATAAAATAGCTTTTCTCTGAAAAGAACAGTATCTCTATCAGCAATATAATTCTATGAGACAGGAACTCTGTTTCATATCTTTGATACTTTCATGTTCACAAGAGAAAGTCATCTAAGTCAGGTCTGCTTTGGAGCCGAGGCATGAATGACTATTTCTTCATACACAAAGATCGGAGACTTCACTGTTGCAGCTTCTTGATGCTGTTGCGTCATTAAACAAAGTACCAGAGAACTCAAACTTGCAAATTTTTCACAGTGACACTTGGTGGTTCTCTCTGTAGAATAGTAAGACCTATTTACACCGTAACATCCGATGAGACCAACTCAACCACAACTGATAGCCTGGTGCCGAGTCAATGTTTTCCCACAACAGCTGCATCCACCTCTGTTTGGTTTATGCATCACATCATTCCATTCTAGTGTTATTCCTGAATGATTGTGAGTCTGTGATTTATCTTTGTTGACAGCGTTGTTGTGTCAACAACACAACCCAACCATGTCAAAGATAGGAGCGGAATGTATGACACACAATACCTAAGACGCATAACAAGAACAGAGCCCAATGAGACAACAATGCTGTATCACTCAAGCTCAGTAAGACACACCGAAGAGCGGCCCGCTCCTGACGTCAGGCCCACAAATCGCAGTCCTCCAGGTCGGGATTTAAGAGTCAAGACGTTTCAGAAATCCATTTTGATTTCCACTGTGGCAGCAAAGGATAAATCATTAAGCACACTCCTTCTCTACGCATCCTGTTAACGACTGGTGAAACGCTCCCTCATAAATCCCACGGGACCTGGCATTCTTTCTTCTTCCAATGCAAGGTGAATTTAGGATAGAACACCGGGGCCTAGCACTACCCTACTGAATCAGGCTTTACCCCAGTACTGCTGCCAGCCTTTTGAAGTGTGAGGAGCAGCTGCTTACCAAGACAATCGTACAAGAAAAGAAACCCCCAGAACACCATCCACTGACACGGCACTCTTTGATTGTTTAGACACAGCCAGCTTCAGAGCTTGGTAAAGAAAAAGCTTTTGAAGGTGTGAACAGAGAGGTGTAACACCCATTTAATAACACAGTCATGTCAGCCTGGTTTGGATAGGTAGATGGAGAGAGATTAAATGAGCGGGTAGATATTGCCACACTGTGACAGTGGATTCATAAAAAAAAAGTGAATTTTTGAATGTGAACAAACTCATCCACCTTTCACCCAGGAAATATCAGGATGAAAAGTTGGCAAAGCAGCTACTGTAATAACCTATCTGACCTTTGAGATTTCATGACTTCTGAGGCTTTACTTTCTTACAGAATTCTTTCCCTTAGATTTTTCATAATCAAGTTGTGGGCTGCTGTCAATGTTGGCTGCTCTCACTGGCTTCTTCTGGGACAGGTTGGTGGCTCTGCAGCCTAGTTGTCATGGAGATGTCAGATTTCTTGGCTTAAGTGTTCTTGGCCATGATCACCGTTTTTTTCTTCTCTGGTGATCTCAAAAAGACTGTAAATGTTCCCTCGTCGAGCCTCACACGTCTGCTTATCAACCACCTCAAGGTGACTGACTTGCACAGACTCACCCTTTGAGAGCGCTATTGTACTTGACTGTAGAGCATTGTGAACTGGGTGATGGCTCTATGAGCACAATGTGAGAGGCCCGTGATAAGGAACTGCTTGAGATCTCAACAATGCTCTGCTCAGATCCCATCCATAGGGAGGAACTTAAATAAAGTCCTATCATAGAGCGCTGACAGTGAAGGCTGAGGACAAACAGACTAGAGAGCCCCTGGCCAGGTGTTATTTGGTGAGCACAGGGAAGAAGCAGCAGTCTCTCTTCATCCCAGGAGAACATCTAATCAAGCCCAAGTCATCTTGGTTAAATCATCTGTACGTCAAAGTGTTATGCATATATGGTTCCAGGTGATACGAGTCGATTGTGTACCTTTTGGATTTGTTTTTCTTCTCCAAAAACTCAGTGTAGCAGAACAGTTATGTTTCTCACTGACACCCACATGCCACTGTACTCCCAACATACTGGATAGATTGAATGTGTCAACATGGTAGGCCTTTTCCATTGTGCCATATGTAAACACTTACCCAACCAACCTCTGCTGCAATGCGACGAATCACAAACATATGGGTTCATCGTCACATGTACTTTATCTTATTAAACCACAGAACTTTTCCCCTTCAAGACACAGCTATGAATGCAGGTGAATTTCTAAGTGTGAGAAAATGGTTCTGTGACAAGATAATAGATGATATAGATGACAGGTCCTCTTTGATATGCAGATGGGGAAACCTCATCTGTCTTTCTCTGCTCATATCAAACTACTGATTAAAACCTGCCACCCACACCTCTCCCAGTGGTGACAGAACCTCAGTACATTGGAGCCCAGACAGTCAGTCAAGGGCACCTTCAGACCTCACAGGATGGGCTGTCTGAACACCCTGGAACTGGAAACTTAAAGGGACACCGGCTTTACTCTTCTGTACTGCATAGAGGGGTTTCCACTTACAATACCTGAATGGTCATTCGTAGTCATGACCTGATTCTCCCATTTAAACGTTGTATGAACAAATGTGTCCTAGGGTGTTATCTGTTATCACCTAGATTTGTTTACCCTAAAGATTCAAGGTTTGGGTTTCCATGGATTTAAGTCCCCCACATCCCAGGTTAGTCTCTCGATAGTCCATGGTGTTTAACCCTTGTGTTTTCTTAAGGGTAAAACAAACAAAAATTACCCACCACTATGTTAAAACAGCAGAGAAAACCCCCTAAATTATATTTTCTCAACTTGAAATGCTTTTCCTAGAGTGACCAACATTAGGAAAAAGTGAAACATCACCTTTGTTCATATTTCCATGAAAGCTGTACACCAGGGTACTAAGATTGTCTTAGGGTCATTTTTGACCTGGCAGTTCTAAAATCATTTACACACCACAAAAACACATGAGAAATTGACATTGTGTGCTACGGATTGAACTCAGCCAGAAGCTCCTGAAGAGGAAGATCACCATGGTTGACACAGTTAGAAAGAACAAGCCTGAGCACTTGTGAGTAACCCCACACATTCAATGGAAGGAGCACCTCCCCTGCACAGCAGCCTCTGCAGCGCTTGTGAAAACTGTTCAAGGGACTGAATCTTGTCCTGATCCACCTGAGGCTTCAGCTGGGGCAGGCAAGAGGATATGCCAATTCTGCCCCCCAAAGGAGGACTGTAAAACAAATACTATGTGCTGCACATGTGAGAAATACATATGCAAAGTCCATGCACACACACTTGCAAACTGTTCAAAATGTGCTAATTAGAGTTGATTGATTTATGCTCACATTTTTGTTTTGTATCTACTATCTTGTGTTGTTTATACACCTTGTGGGTGGGGGTGATGGTTCAAAACAAGGGAGAAGACTAGTACCTTGTAGTTGAATTCCTCATTATATAAGAATATCACTATGCTGCCAAAACAGTTTGCCTGTTATTGTTTCCCTTCAATAAAAAAAACATTCTAACTACTTTCTGCACATTTCTGCTAATTTCATAGGCTATACAAGTGCCATCTCTTGCAAAACAACATTTACACCCATGCAGTACTTTTAGCAATAATAAACCTCTACTTTTACTAAAGAAAACAATGACAGGTGTTGTAATAAAAACGATCTGCATTGTTAAGAGGGAAAACCCAGATATTCACAAAGTTTGTGATGAATTACAGGTTGTTTCTTCATGCAAAATAGAGTCAGGGTTTAAAATTCAATTAAGCTGCTTTATTTTAGGGGTGTAGTGAAGCTGGGTCATTTTTTACCTGGATGATAAGGGGAGTATACAGAATGTTAAGACTACACGAGGTGTAGCAGGCGTACTTGCACCCCACCGCACCAAGTTCAATGACAAAAACAGGTACCAGTAGCACAAATTGAATGCAAATGGGAAGTTTATTAGGGGTTTTGGTGAAGAGGGGGAAATGCACCATTCACCTCAGAGTCCAGAAGCCATTCTCGTTGTCCGTTCCGTTTTCCAGGGGTAATCCTCACACTCAGGTGCTCAGCCAGTCCAGTACACAAGGGGGGTAATCCGACAGTTCAGGTCACAACAGGTAATGACACAGCTATTATTCTCGCTTATCTCACTCTTCATACCACTCTTGGTTCTCTTCTACTCTGCCCCTTCATGCAGGCTGCTTCCTATTTTATCCCCAAGCCCTCCCTGGCTTAACGAAGCACAGCCTTGACTCGTTGGGGCAGGAAGTCCATAATAAGGCCCGGGGGTGGAGCCAGCGACCTGCAAGATATCTACCCTCAATTACCACTCCCCTTACCTCTCCCTGCCGTCTGCCACAAAGGGTTAAATAAACTGATAGGATCAGCATTAACACAGATTGTGAACACAAAGAGCACAGAATCCTACATTATTTTCCTCTCACAGAGCGGGGACATGGCACAGTAATCACAGGCAAATCTACCTACACCCCACAACACACACTCACATGCACAAACACGAACTGATTTGTAGAATGTTAGACTATCCGATTCTAACTGGAGGATGACTGTTTTAATTATATTATAGCACAATCTCAAACAGAGTTAAGAGTTCAAATAGGAAAGAAGGCTTTAAATGTCTGCATGCTTTTTGTTTGAAAATGCACTGTGGTTCTTTTTTTAGGCCCATTAAAAATGACAAATGACTCGTGGTGGCAGTGTCTAATTCAGTGTAAAACTACCTCTGCAGGCCATTGTATCTGAACGTATATATATATATACAATTTAAAATGACTTATGGTATTGACCTTCGTGTCTGTGCATTGTAACTGAAGATTAACTAATGACTACTTGTTAAATATCCCCAATTTTCCGTGATGGGATAATTAATTATGTAATTAAGCACAGAGGGTGAGTGCAGAATCATCAGAAAATCCCACAGCGATATTTTTTAAAATCTTACCTGACTATCTGTTGCCTGCTCTATCTACATTTGTGTTTTACTTTCTGCATTAAACCTGTCTACTCTGTTGGTACTGTGGTCATGATAATGCTGATGATTAAATACTACAATTAAATATTTCATGTAAATTGTCAGCAAATTCACAGGGGCAAAGCTTACCCCTTGCAATGATTTGTTAGATGCAGACATCGTTTTCCCGCAGTACACGTTCAAAAAATGCTTCCGAATGGTAAAGCATCTCCTTCTGCACAGAAAAGCGGAAAAAGCACAATTAGAAAAGCTTAATGTACCATACTATGCACCTAGGTACATACAATGCCTTCGGAAGGTGTTCAGACCCATTGACTTTTCCACATTTTGTCACGTTGCAACCTTTTTCTAAAATGGATTAAAGAAAAACAAATCCTCAGCAATCTACACACAATAATCCATAATGCTGAAGGAAAAACAGGTTTTTATACATTTTTGTAAATGTATAAAAACGAAAAACAGAAATACCTTATTTACATAAGTATTCAGATCCTTTGCTACAAGACTCGAAATTGAGCTCAAGTGCATCCTGCTTCCATTGATCATCCTTCAGATGTTTCTACATCTTGATTGGAGTCCAACTGTGATGAATTCAATTGATTGGACATGATTTTGAAAGGCACACACCTGTCTATATAAGGTCCAATAGTTGACCATGCATGTCAGAGCAAAAACCAAGCCATGAGGTCGAAGGAATTGTCCGTTGAGCTCCGAGACAGGATTGTGTCGAGGCACAGATCTGGGGAAGGGTATCAAAACATTTCTGCTAGATTAAATATCCCCAAGAACACAGTGACCTCAATTATTCTTAAATGGAAGAAGTTTAGAACTACTGCCCGGCATAACTGAGCAATCGGGGGAGAAGGGCCTTGGTCAGGGTGGTGACCAAGAAGCCGATGGTCAGTCTCACAGAGCTCAGGAGTTCCTCTGTGGAGAACCTTCCAGACGGCCATCTCTGCAGCACTCCACCAATCAGGCCCAATCAGGCCTTTATGGTAGTGGCCAGACGGAAGCCACTCCTCAGTAAAAAGGCACATGACAGTCTGCTTGGAGTTTGCCCAAAAGACACCTAAAGACTCTCAGATCATGAGAAACAAGATTTTCTGGTGTGATGAAATGAAGATTGAACTCTTTGGCCTGAATGCCAAGCGTCACGTCTGGAGGAAACCTTTCACCATCCCTAAGGTGAAGCATGTTGGTGGCAACATAATGCTGTGGGATGGTTTTCAGCTGCAGGGACTGGGAGACTATTCAGGATTGAGGGAAAGATTAACGGAGCAAAGTACAGAGAGATCCTCGATGAAAACCTGCTCCAGAGTGCTCAGGACCTCAAACTGGTGCGAAGGTTAATCTTCCAACAGGACAACAACCCTATGTACACAGCCAAGACAACACAGGAGTGACTTCTGGACAAGTCTCTGAATGTCCTTGAGTGGCCCAGCCAGAGCCCGGATGTGAATCCAATCGAACATCTCTGGAGAGACCTGAAAATTGCTGTGCAGCAACACTCCCCATCCAATCTGACAGAGCTTGAGAGGATCTGCAGAGAATAATGGGAGAAACTCCCCAAATACAGGTGTGCCAAGCTTGTAGTGTCATACCCAAGAAGACTAAAGGTTGTAAGTGCTTCAACAAATTGTTGAGTAAATGTGATATTTCAGGTTTGTATTTTTTCATAAATATATAAAAAAGTTTTTTGCTTTGTCATTATGGGATAATGTGTGTAGATTGATGAGGGGAAAAATAACTTACATTTTAGAAGGCTGTCATCTAACAACAACAAAAATTTAAGTCAAAGGGTCTGAATACTTCTCGAAGGCGCTGTACATTGTATAATGCTTATTGTGTGAGCAGTCTCACATAGATGCATGCATTTCCCAGCCCATATTCCCTAAAGCACAGTGTATTATACAGGTACACTGACATCTTTATGTAAAGTGATGAGGAATTAACTTCTGATGAAGACCTTGCCTGGGGCGTCTCTGTGGATTTATGTCCTGCTTTATGGAATCACTCTCACCCAAGCCGCTGAGAGGGAGGGAGGGAGGAATAGGGGGGGGGGGGACAAATGCACTTGATTTGAATGTGTTCTCAGCTGTGCCAGGGCTCTCCAACCCTGTTCCTGGAGAGCTACCCTCCTGGAGGTTTTAAATCCAACCCCAGTTGTAACTAACTTGATTCAGCTCGTCAACCAACTAAAAACCTACAGGACAGTAGCTCTTCAGGAATAGGGTTGGAGAACCCTGAGCTATACAGAGACTTTGGAAGCTGCGCCAGCCAAGCTGAATACAACTCTGTTCTGCTTGAGCTCCTGTGTGTTGCATTGGCCCCCAAAAAACACAGACTTAACTCAATAAAGCCACGTCAGTATGAAGACACATAGAACCTCAAGTCAAAATATCTGGTTTATTGATATATTTATTGTCAAAATACTAACCCTAGCCCTAACCCTTACCCTTATTCTAAATGTATCAACATGTAGTTTGTGGCGGCAGGGTAGCCTAGTGGTTAGAGTGTTGGACTAGTAACTGGAAGGTTGCAAGTTCAAACCCCTGAGCTGACAAGGTACAAATCTGTTGTTCTGCCCCTGAACAGGCAGTTAACCCACTGTTCCTATGCCGTCATTGAAAATAAGAAGTTGTTCTTAACTGACTTGCCTAGTTAAATAAAGGTAAAAATAAAAAATATGATCTACAAATGTACTTTCCAGGCTATCCTCATAAAATGTGACCTGTATTTTAGATCAAAAAGAATAAGACATATTTTTACTGGATATATTGGTGAAGACAGGAGTTGTCTGCAGGCATGTTCAATCCCTGGCTCAATCTTAACCTTAACCATAACCCTAACCCTAGCTTCATCTGCACATCCTGGATGAACCTTAGCCCTAACCCTAGCTTCATGTCCATACCCTGGATCAACTCCAACCCTAACTTCATGTTCAACCTCTGGATCAACCCTTGCCATAACCCTAGCTTCATGTTCAACCCATGGATCAAGCATAAGCCTAGCTTCATGTTCAACCCATGGATCAACCCTAACCCTAGCTTTCTGTTCAACCCTAGCACTAGTTCTAGCCATACTTTACCTCTCACTTCCATCCCTACTACCCCACCTCTTACCTCCACCCCAATCCCTACTACCCCACCTCTTACCTCCACCCCAATCCCTACTACCCCACCTCTTACCTCCACCCCAATCCCTACCACCCCACCCCACCTCTTACCTCCACCCCACCTCTTACCTCCTCCCCAATCCCTACTACCCCACCTCTTACATCCTCCCCAATCCTTACTACCCCACCTCTTACCTCCACCCCAATTCCTACTACCCCACCTCTTACCTCCACCCAAATCCCTACTACCCCACCCCACCTCTTACCTCCACCCAAATCCCTACTACCCCACCTCTCACAATCACACTGCCTGGAGCTCCATGGTTAACTAGGTCTGTATATCAGTCCCATAACACCAAGTAGCAGATGGGTTCTTGCTTCTACAAAGCCTGTTTGAGTCAGCACTTTAATTCTGTCTTCAAAGAACAAGACAAATAGGGTGAGAATGAGAGGTCAGAAGGCAGATTTAAAAGATGATCATCAAACTCTCAATGTTACCTATTAAAGTGAGAAGCGGCTTTGTCTTCACACATAGCTGTAGTATGACTGTAAAGGTCAGAGTCAGAGGACTTTGAGAGAACAGCATCACTCTGCCACCGGGGAATAGAAAAATAATAAGTTGACCCTGATTTCCATAATATGTCCTCTACACTCTTTCTGATCAGAATAACACTTTATACTGGGTCTCTCAACTTTACATGACAATTCTACTTGCTAGCAATACTTTTATTTTTTTATTTTACCAGGCAAGTCAGTTAAGAACAAATTCTTATTTTCAATGACAGCCTAGGAACAGTGGGTTAACTGCCTGTTCAGGGGCAGAATGTCAGATGTTTACCATTGCAACCTTCCGGTTACTAGTCCAACGCTCTAACCACTAGGCTACCCTGCCACTAGTTGGGTGGCAGGTAACCTAGCGGTTAGAGCATTGGCGCCGACAGAGAGAGCTGCCTCGCTAAAGGTTCTTAGGAAACTTTGCATTATTTCTTTTTTTTATGTAGCCCAGAAAATGTTATGTGTTATTACATACAGCCAGAAATAACTATTGGATGTCAGAGCAGCGGTAACTCTCCAGAACTACCAGCATTACAACCAGGAATACAACTTTCCCAAAGCGGATCCTTTGTTCGCACCACCCAGGGCTATTTAACTGATTCCAGAGGCCGACTCAAAACCGCGGCAAAGGAGAGGTACTCGGAGCGGACTTCTAACCTGACTTAGGAGGCACGCACACCACCCACCTCTTCCGAGTATATTACTCGCTAATGTTCAATCCCTGGATAATAAAGTTGACAAGCTCAGGGTAAGGGTTTCTTTCCAGAGAAACATCATGGGTTGTAACATACTCTGGTTCACGGAAACATGCCTCTCTCGGGATACACTGTCGGATTCGGTCCAGCCATCTGGATTCTCAGTTCATCCCGCCGGCAGGAATAAACATCTCTCTGGGAAGAAGAAGGGCCGGGATTTATATTTCATGATTAACGACTCATGGTGTAATTGTGATTACATACAGGAACTGAAGTCCCTTTGTTCACCCAACCTAGAATACATCACAATAAAATGCCGACCGTATTATCTACCAAGATCATTTTCTTTGACTATAGTCACGGCAGTGTATATCCCCCCTCAAGCCAATACCACGACAGCCCTCAAGGAACATCACTGGACTTTATGCAAACTGGAAACCATATATTCTGAGGCTGCATTTATTGTAGCTGGGGATTTTAACAAAGCAAATTTGAGGAAAAGGCTGCCTATATTCTATCATCATATCGACTGTAGTACTCGCGCTGCTAAAACACTCACCCATTGTTACTCCAACTTCTGGGATGCATACAAGGCCCTCCCCACCCTTCTTTTGGCAAATCTGACAAACTCAATTTTGCAGAAACTCAAACAGGAAGTACTCGTGCTAAGGACTATTCAACGCTGGTCTGGCCAAATGGAATCCACGCTTCAAGATTGTTTTGATCACATGGACTGGGATGTGTTCAGTGCCACCGACGCGGCCCACTACCAAGGACTGTGGGCTCTCATTCTCCATGGCCGACGTGAGTAAGACATTTAAATGTGTTAACCCTCGCAAGGCTGCCGGCCCAGACGGCATCCCTAGCCGCATCTTCAGAGCATGCGCAGACCAGAGACCAGCTGGCTGGTGTGTTTACCGGCATATTCAATCTCTCCCTATCACAGTCTGCTGTCCCCACATGCTTCAAGATGGCCACCATTGTTCCTGTGCCAAAGAATGCAAAGGTAACTGAACTAAATGACTATCGCACTGTAGAACTCACTTCTGTCACCATGAAGTGCTTTGAGAGACTATTCAAGGATCATATCACCTCCTTCTTACCTATCACCCCAGACCCACCTCAATTGCTTACTGCCCTAATAGGTCCACATATGATACAATCGCTATCACACTGCACACTGCACACTGCCCTATCCCATTTGGGCAAGAGGAATACCTATGTAAGAATGCTGTTCATTGACTATAGCTCAGCGTTCAACACCATAGTACCCTCCAATCTCATCATTAAGCTCGAGGCCCTGGGTCTGAATCCCGCCCTGTGCAATTGGGTCCTGGACTTCCTGACGGGCCACCAACAGGTGGTGAAAGTAGGAAACAACATCTCCACTTCGATGATCCTCAACACTGGGGACCCACAAGGGTTTCTGCTCAGCCCCCTCCTGTACTCCCTGTTCACCCATAAGTGCGTGGCCAGACGACACAACAGTAGCAGGCTTGATTACCAAAAACGACGAGACAGCCTACCTAGGAGGTGAGGGCTCTGGGAGTGTGGTGCCAGGAAAATAACTTCTCACTCAACGTCAACAAAACAAAGGAGATGATCATGGACTTCAGGAAACAGCAGAGGGAACCCCCCCCCCTATCCACAGCAGAAGAAAATGTATTTATTTCATTTTTTTCTTCCCCTTTTTCATGGCATTCAATTGGTAGTTACAGTCTTGTGTCATCACTGCAACTCACGTACTGACAAATTTGATTTTAACCAAAAAGTAGCTAGTTTGAATCCCGGGCAGACAAAGTGAAACATCTGTTTATGTGCCTTTAAGCAAAGCACTTCACCTTAATTGCTCCAGGTGACCCTGGCCGTGACCCTACTCTCTAAGGCTGTCTCAGGGGGAGTTGGGATATCTAAAAGAAAAAAAACATTTCCAATTCACACATGAAATTAATACCCACTTGTACACGTGTGAAATAGGATAAATATAACCACCCACCAAATGATTATTGTTGGAGTAGTCATTATGGTCTCTTACTACTCAGTAAACACCAAGTCAGCCCTTCCTCAAAGAGTAAATCAGTCTCTGCTATGTCAAAATCAAACATTGTTTCTCCCCTGCACAGCAGCTAGAAACTGTTCAGTGTCAATTTATGTGATCACACGGCCTATTTTGCTTGAATACTAAAATGTCGTTGCGATTTGACTAATCAAAGAACTTGTGATATTCGTCATTACTTCAGGAAAATGGATTGCTCTCCTAGTAATGTGTAAGTTAAGAGAACATTTCAATCTCATTGATTTTACCGAGCAGTAGACTGTAGTAGGTGGGGGAGGTCATAGCAAGGATCATTTTTAGAATTTTAAGACCCCATTGAAAAACATATACAGTGTATAGAACAATTATTTGATGAAAATGTTTTGGGTCTTATTGCTATTAGCCAATACAAACGCATTGAATAACAGATTCACTACAAGGAACAACAGAATGGAGGTTTGTTCTGAAGTGTCTGACCTATATATGAGAAATATAAGAACATGTGTCCATATACAGTGCATTCAGAAAGTATTCAGACCCCTTGACTTATTCCACATTTTGTTACGTTACAGCCTTATTCTAAAATGGATTAAATCATTTTTTCCCCTCATCAATATACCCACATTACCCAATAATGACAAAGCAAAAACAGATTTTTTGAGATTTTATCAAATGTACAAAAAAAAACATGAAATATCACATTTACATAAGTATTCAGACCCTTTACTCAGTACTTGAAGCACATTTGGCAGCGATTACAGCCTCGAGTCTTCTTGGGTATGATGCTACAAGTTTCGTACACCTGTATTTGGGGAGTTTCTCCAATTCTTCTTTGCAGATCTTCTCAAGCTCTGTCAGGTTGGATGGAGCACTGCACAGCTATTTTCAGGTCTATCCAGAGAAGTTTGATCGGGTTCAAGTGAGGGCTCTGGCTGGGCCACTCAAGGACATTCAGAGACTTGTCACGAAGCCACTCCTGTATTGTCTTGACCTTGGGCTTCGAGTCATTATCCTGTTGGACGGTGAACCTTCACCCCAGTCTGAGGCCCTGAGTGCTCTGGAGCAGGTTTTCATCAAGGGTCTCTCTGTACTTTGCTCCGTTCATCTTTCCTTCGACCCTGACTAGTCTCCCAATCCCTGTTGTTGAAAAACACCCCCACAGCTGCCACCACCATGCTTCACCATAGGGATGTTGCCAGGTTTCCTCCAGATCTGATGCTTGGCATTCGGGCCAAAGAGTTCAATCTTGGCTTCATCAGACCCGAAAATCTTGTTTCTCATGGTCTGAGAGTCTTTTTGGGGCCTTTTGGCAAACTCCAAGTGGGCTGTCATGTGCCTTTTACTCAGGAGTGGCTTCCGTCTGGCCACTATCATAAAGGCCTGATTGGTGGTGTGCTGCAGAGATGGTTGTCCTTCTGGAAGGTTCAGCCATCTCCACAGAAGAACCCCGGAGCTCTGTAAGAGTGACTATTGGGATCTTGGTCACCTCCCTAATCTCTTGGTCACCTCCCTAATCTCTTTTTTGGTGCTCTTCCCCAGATATGAGTCCCAAATCAAAGGGTCTGAATACTTATGTAAATAAGTTATTTAAAAAAAAATGTAAATATACATTTGCAACTATTTCTAAAAAACTGTTTTTGCTTTGTCATGATTGGGTATTGTGTGTAGATTGATGAGGAAAATATTTACTTAATCTATTGTAGAATAAGGATGTAATTTAACAAAATGTGCAAAAAGTCAAGGGGTCCAAATACTTTCCGAAAGTACTGTATTCACTGTATTCAATGTGTTTGTGAGAGTCTCACCTTTCCGCAGAGGGGTCATAATAGGGGTCATAATAGTTTGTAGACCAAATTGTTCAGACGCTACAGAAGACCGATTTTGGGGATGTCTCATGGTCTGACAAACACCACTCTTGCTCTGTCACCTTTCACCGCAGATGCGGAAGTATGACATAGGTGGATGCAGTGGATTGAGATGCAAATAAAACCATTTTTAACTCTATCTTAAACTAACAGATTTTTATGAGAATTGTTTTATTGACGCAGGGGCTCGGAAATCGGTTAAGGTTATCAATACAATCATCACTCGTGATTTTACACTGTTTTATGACCAGATACAGGAGGAATTACATAAGACATTCAGCAAACTGGTATTTATCAGTTCAAAGGGGAAAGATAAACAACATTCCTCTTCATCACCTTTAAGATGTCTGAGAGAGCACTATTTAAATCAAATAAACAAACCAAGTAAAAACCTTTAAGCTAACACTGCTTTGAGGCTGCTTAGGCCTCTGCAGAAGATCCTCCATCTCATTCTCATAACTAATAGAGTTTGATATCCCTGTGTGTGTCATCTCCCCCCTCACTTTCCTAACAGCACCCTCACCAACCACAGGAGTGGGCTGCAGCTTTAATTAAACACGGTTAATGATGAGAGTGTGCGAGAGGAGGGAGGCACACGCATTACACTTGAAACAAATGCTCTTACCAAGCCCCACCAGCTATGCCTACAGTAGTACCACACACAACATACACTCACTCACTCAAACCTACTCTCACACTCTGAGAATACTCAGCCACCCATAGTATAACAAGACATTCTGAGAATACTCACCCATCCATTATATAACAACACTTTCTGAGAATACTCGGCCACCCATAGTATAACAACACATTATGAGAATACTAACCCACCCATAGTATAACAACACATTCTGAGAATACTCAGCCACCCATAGTATAATAACATTCTGAGAATACTCAGCCACCCATAGTATATCAACACATTCTGAGAATACTCAGCCACCCATAGCATAACAACAGATTCTGAGAATACTCAGTCACCCATAGTATAACAACACATTCTGAGAATACTCAGCCACCCATAGCATAACAACAGATTCAGAGAATACTCAGCCACCCATAGTATAACAACAGATTCTGAGAATAGACTCTGTTACAGTAGCTCTGATACCAAACACAAGACACACTCTGAGAAAGTGAGAATCCACTCAGCCACCACTAGTACACAACAATACTGACTATCTCGCATGCAAATTGTTGGTTACATATTTATACAACAACACATGTTCTTATTCTTAACCTAACTTTTAGTATCAGGGGTAGCAGCGTTAGTATTCAAATGGAGGCTGAGGCAGGAGGGGTCAGGAGACACTGTGGCCCCACCCGAGGACAGCCCCGGACAGGGCCAAACAGGAAGGATATAACCCCACCCACTTTGCCAAAGCACAGCCCCCACACCACTAGAGGGATATTTTCAACCACCAACTTACCATCCTGAGACAAGGCCGAGTATAGCCCACAAAGATCTCACAAAGAGATTTAGTACTCTTAGTAAGCCTTGTATTTCTCACATCATACATTCTCTGTGTTGGTGTCTGAGCATTCATTTACAGCTAATTGTGTCAACAGAGCCCAAGGCCTCGTACTTGCCCCTGACATCAATCGAATTGACCAAAGGGGAAGGGCCAAGTTGCATATAGTCACAATTTCGATACATTATTTATTTTGATGCAATATAAAGTGATGCATATAAATAAACAGTGCTGAGGTCAGAGGGCGTAATCATGTCAATCCTAGTCAGAGACGGAGAGAACGGAGTAGAATGGTCATACTTATAAGAACACCCATATGTATGCACGTTCTATCATAGCTATAGCTACAACGTAGGACTGTGTTATGTGTGTCAGAATGGCTGAACATATTGTAAGCACGTAGAAATGTGAATGACCCGAGTTAAACATTCAGTGTACGCAGAGCAAAGAGCGAGCATAATCACAGATGCTTTTTGCTGTTCTAAAAGATAACATTGATATGTCCTTCGATACAGTAGACTGTGTCATCATTTTCGGCTCAGTAAGTATTGCAAGTACTCCCACATCTAGTTAATGTAAGTGCAGACACAGTATCCACTGAGAGAGCCGATGGCTGTGTTTACTCCCCTCTGTCCTTCCTCCATTGATTCCTGCTCATCAAAGAAAGTTGGGATTTGTGCACCTCTAAGGAGACTTCATGGATCTGTATGAATGCCAACAGTCTTAGGTCAAGACTTGTCCGTCCTGGAGCTTGTCTCTCTGGTTTAAAGCCCAGGGTGTCAGTGAGAAAAGATGGGGTCATTGCAGTTGTACAGGTGTGCATGCACACGTGTGTTTGCACGGCAATGTGCATGTGCCTCGGTGGATGCGCTGCCTCCTATGAGTCAATGTTGCACTCTATGGTATGTGAGGCAAGTGCAGTGCAGTGTCACCCAGGCTGGGATATTTTTGTGATCTTGTGGCAGGCCTGGGGCCATCTCTAGCACGGAATCATGAATCATTTACTCTTTAAAGACTTACAGTTATTATTCAGGCAGTTCTACATACACACACACACACACACAAACAAACACACACACACACACACACATAGAAATGTGCACTCACAAACAAACATAAATAAGTTTTTATTCACAAACTTTCACTGATATAAACATTGGCCCGACTCAACCTTCTTGTCTAGTCTACCACTGCATCACTTCCTGTTTCTCTGTTGGTGCAGACAGAGCGAGCTCCCCTACACACAGCAGAGTTCACTGTGCGAGAAATACTTCCTGGTGACAGTTACAGTCGGGGTGAAATCTCCAGTGACTTCCTGTCCACTAATGTGTTCTCAAAGAGCATCGTGAGTAACAACGCTCAATTTCCATGTTTTGACATCAGTGGGGACATTTGATAAATAGTGGAGGACCTGAGCACATTAGGAAAGCACAAAATATACATAAATGAAGTTCCATTTTATGCAGATGTCAGTGTGTTTCTCCAGTAAGCGGAAGACTAATTACCCGACTGCGGAGGATGATACTGAATTTTAGAGTAGGAAAAAGATCTAGGGATGGCTTCAGTCAATATGTCTCCATATTTACCATATGTGGATGGATTGCATAGTAAAAGCAGTCATCTCTCTTTAGCCCTGCTTTCTAAAGTGAGACGGTCTAACATAATATCTACATCTAATGCTATTTAGTCCTACACAGAAGCAACGTGTCACCTTTGAGATGGCAACTGAAACATATTCACAGAGTTTCTATCCCATCGCTGTCTATCCCTTTTCTTCTAAAGTGCTAGCTGTTATATGTCTCAAGTTCAGACATGGAGATGGGTGTCTGTGGCTGTGAAGGTGCAGAAAGAGTGTCACTCAGGCTAATGCCAGTAGACAGACCTATGTGTGTCTCTTTGCCACTTCTTGTGTACCAGAGCGTCAAGACATCGGCAGCTGTCCGCTTTGGTTTCAATCACTGGAGCTTGGACGGGACCTGACACTTCCCATCCCTGACACAGAATGCACCAGTTAGTACCTCGGACTGCTCACCATCACAACAGAAAGGATGCATTTTTAATGCCAGCATTACCGGATGGTCCTGAGGTGTTTACATTCAGCCATGACTCCGTTCACTGTAGTAGAACTAATGAGTGATGTAGCGTACACTCAATGACTAATCGAACACATCCCATAGAGGCCACTGAGGCCGCACTCAATGTTCTCACAGTTTTGGCCAAAGACTTTGGAAAGAAAATAAGCTAAAGGAAAAGGTGACCCAAGGCTCATCTAATCTAAATGAGGGACCATGTCTATGGCACTTAATATTCTGCAGTCAAAACCACTCAAAGTCCTTCCAATCCTCAGAGGGGAAAAGGATAGCAAATTGAAAATAATTGTAGTGATTATGAAAACAGCTGTAATGTTTAATAAATGTAGGTCATGGGCATATATCATCACTCTCCAACATTATCAATTGCTCTCCACACTGTCCTTATTAACTTTACATGTTTAATTATATGATCTATATCATATGTTGTTTTGCCATGGACTCTCTGAACATAAACACTCTCTGAGGAAATATTCTGTAGAGTATCTGGAATGAACTGTTGTCTCTTCTAAAAACCAAACGGTTAAAACTCTTTTCATTGATTCCTTTACTTGCTTTACAAAGGGCACACTTTGCTCATCTCTCATTTGGATGATCAATAGGTCTATTTGACCAGCTAAATGATGTGCCAAGGACAAATGAAATATAAAAACAAGTATGTGTTTATAAACTGCCTGGTAGAAGCAGCTAGGATATAGTGTATAAGGTGCCTTCAGAAAGTATTCATATGCTTTGACTTAGTCCACATTTTGTTGTGTTATAGACTGAATTCAAAAGTCATTCATTATACATTTTTTCATCCATCTACACACAATACCCCATAATGACAAAGTGAAAGAGTTGTTTTTATTTATTTAAAACAGTTATTGAAAATGAAATACAGAAATATCTCATTAACATGAGTATTTACATACCTGAGTCAATAGTTTATATAAGGCCCTTTGGCAGTGATTACAGCTTTCTGGGTAAGTCTCTAAGACCTTTCTTTGCACACCTGGATTGTGCAACATTTGCCCATTATTCTTTTCAAAATTCTTCAAGCTCTGTCAAATTGGCTGTTGATCATTGCTAGACAACCATTGTCCGGTCTTGCCATAGATTTTCAAGTAGATTTAAGTAGATTCAATTAGACTTAAAACTGTAACTCGGCTCCTCAGGAACATTCACTGTCTTCTTGGTAAGCAACTTGGCCTTTTATTTTAGGTTATTGTCCTGCTGAAACATGAATTTATCTCCCAGTGTCTGGAGGAAAGCATTTCCTCTGTGATTTTGCATGTGCTTAGCTCTATTCCAATTGTTGTTTATCCTAAAAAGCCAATTACAAGCGTACCGATGGCAGCTTCATTAAATAGTACCCGCAAAAAAACAGTCTCAACGTCAACAGTGAAGAGGCGACTCCGGGATGCTGGCCTTCTAGGCAGAGTTCCTCTGTCCAGTGTCTGTGTTCTTTTGCCCACCTTAATCTTTTATTTTTTATTCATGATCAATTTGATGTTATTTTAATGGAGGAAAATTGCTTTTCTAAGTGACCCCAAACTAATCTTTTATTTTTTATTCATGATCAATTTGATGTTATTTTAATGGAGGAAATTTGCTTTTCTAAGTGACCCCAAACTTTTGAACAGTAAATATATATATTTAATCTATTTTAAATTCAGGCTGTAAGACAACAAAATGTGGAAAAAGTCAAGAGGTGTGACTACTTTTTGGAGGCCCTGTATATAAACTAGCCTTTACAGATAATTGATCTTTGGCTGTATTCACCTCAGCAATATCTGAATATTACGAATGCAGTATATGTGTAGCATTTAGTATACTTCTGTGTGCGAACTAAACTGCTAGGAGAAGGCCATTATTAAGATTCCTAGTGCTCCTATGATCAGAAATAGGGGTTAAATCAAGGTTCACAACATTTTCCAGACAAAGGCCTTGGGAACCCAGTATGGGAATGGTGCAGCTAGCCCTGCTCTCCCCAAGGATAAAGTGTTTCATGTCCATCCCCAGGCCAGTCCAGTTCGCTGCTGTATTTGGCACCTGGGAGACCTGTCTGTCTCTCTGTAGGACTTGGCTGGCAGCCTGCAGGTGCTCTCGGAGCCAGGTGTTGTTTTAATTATCTCAGAGCAGAAGTGACCTTTACATCAGAGCTCTGGCTGCTGAGAGCCCAGCCTCCTAGGAGCTGTCTGTCTGGTCCCTCTCTTCTCTCACATTCCCCCAGTGAAGGGCAAAACTGAGACACATAAACAGCAACCATTTCACAACTGCCAGAAAAACCTTCTGTTTTCTAGAGCTTTCTGTCTCCCTGGTTTTAGGAGTGTTTGCTGAGTTTCTTAGTCAGTCTCCCCAAATAGTGACCTCTTTGCTTTCATAGAACCTTATGTATTCTCCTTCATCAGATGGACACATCCATCAATTTAGTCTGAAACGCTTTTCTGAGTGGTTTCTCTCAGCCACCAGAATCAGGCCAATTGTCTGTATGGAAATATACTCAAACAACTCAAGGCTGCATTCGTTATTTATGTATAATGAGCACTTGAAGCACACATCCCCTTCTCAGTAGATGTTGTATGGTTGAGTAGAGAGAGCGGGAGAGGACACCTATAGTATAGGGGTGGGGTACACAGCATATAAAGACATGCCTGCCTCATGTCACTAGTTGTAGAGCTTTTCCTTAGTATGAGTGCACTCCATTGTAAAGCGAACTTGAATGTATCACCGCCTGGTACGGCAACTGCTCCGCCCACAACCGTAAGGCTCTCCAGAGGGTAGTGAGGTCTGCACAACGCAACACCGGGGGCAAACTACCTGCCCTCCAGGACACCTACACCACCCGATATCACAGGAAGGCCATAAAGATCATCAAGGACAACAACCACCCGAGCCACTGCCTGTTCACCCCGCTATCATCCAGGTGGCGAGGTCAGTACAGGTGCATCAAAGCAGGGACCGAGAGACTGAAAAACAGCTTCTATCTCAAGGCCGTCAGACTGTTAAACAGCCACCACTAACATTGAGTGGCTGCTGCCATACATGAAAAAAAGTATCACTAGCCACTTTAAACAATGCCACTTAATATAATGTTTACATACCCTACATTACTCATCTCATATGTATATACTGTACTCGATACCATCTACTGCATCTTGCCTATGCCGTTCTGTACCATCACTCATTCATATATCTTTATGTACATATTCTTCATCCCTTTACACTTGTGTGTTAGGTTAAATGACTGCATTGTCGGAACTAGAAGCACAAGCATTTTGCTACACTCGCATTAACTTCTGCTAACCATGTGTATGTGACAAATAAAATTGGATTTGATTTGACACACACACACAGTTTGTTGTTTTGGAACGTTGTCCTCCAGAGTTTTCTATTCATCCAACTCCTCTGCCCTGCAATGACATGGTCACATTGCCCATTTGTTCTATGAGTCTATGACAACATCAGAGATGCATCTATGGCAACCTTATTCTATCTGGAGAGGAAGAAAATCCATACCTAGACAAAATCAGATGTCCTCCTATCAGTCATCTAAGGACACCCCAACAAATAAGCTACAATGGAAGGTGAGGCTGAGGTGAGTGTGTTGGGGGGGGGGGGGGGGGGGGGGGGGGGGGGACAGTTCCACTTGGAAGGAAGGAGCAGGAGAAAGAAAGAAAGAGATATCATAAATAAATCCAAAGTGAAATGTGCTTCGATGTTTTGTAATAAAAATATATACTTTTGTAACCTTTTCTCCTGAGGTTTTATTTTAAGCTGCCAAGTTGCCCTGTTCTTTATGTATTTTCCAACACTATTAGGAAACAATCAGAGCTTACTTCAATTCAGTTATAGCATTATTGCTCTTAATAAAATTAGTTTGACATTCTAACACAAGATTTCAACTCCAACCTCCACAGACACATCCCAAAGACTGTGTTCTGTACTTATGATTCACACTGTTGCCACGAGGCCATAACATGCCAATGTATTAGAGCCCCATAGGCATTGAGCACAGTTAACTAAGAGCAGAAATGCTTAAAAAAAGAAAACAAGTGTCCTCTATTCTTATGTGCGTACATTACTAACGACAAGCCTTCTGTTCAAACCGTACAACATTAAAATGATACAGTATATCAAGTGTAAGGGGAGGATGGCTTTGTTCAACTATGTATGGTAATGCCTCCTTTTTCCCCTTTCCCCAATGTTCTCTCACATACACACACAGCTTCTGAACTGAAGTGCTGAGGTCAGGAATTTACTCAATTCAGACTGGCTCTCTAAATATAGCCAGGCCCAAGACTGGCTGTGATAACATGACAAAGTAAATAGGCTGGAAATATGGTAAGAGTTAGGTCTGCAGAACAGAGTACAGCATGTGCTACAGTCCTGTTAACTACAGCCTCATTAATTTAGGAACTGTGATCTGTAGGCATGGGCTGAATACAGACAATGCTCTGGTAAGTTTCTAACTTTCAGGGCTTTATCTTCAGCATTCATCATTTATATCAGTTATAACTACTTTCCTGTTTTAGTCCAAGGATGCAAAATAGAAGTAGATCTTCTGAGCCACCTCTACTATCCTGAATATATTTGCTTGGATGCCTGGATGATGGTTGTTTGACTGGCAGTCCCTGAGAGAAATTGTTTACAGAAATGTGTTATCTTCTTTCATACGAGGTTCTTTTGCAGTCATACTTGACTTTGAAATTCATTTAAACCATCAATTTGAATGTCAAGCCAATAGGAGCTTGCGCCATTGCCAAAGTCGTTCACCTCCTAAGTTGGACAGTTTACTGACTGTTTGTGAACACGGTGTTTACAGCACTTTGCTCCTTATGAAGTGTAAATTGAAGCAGCTGTTGCGATCCCAGAGGTAATAAAGAACTCTTGATTTGACGCCTTTTGACTCCGCTGTGAGTGCTTTCACACTTCAAGCATTAGGATGGGTGTTTTGCAAAGAGCTCATGTTTTTGCTTTTTTATCAGAAATGGCATGCGTGTGTGATGCAAAAAATAACAACTACTGAGTCGATGAATAGCACAAATTAATTGAGATAGTGGGGCTTTTAGAGGCTCCACTTCCACAGCAATGGGTTCTGGGAAAGGAAAAAATGATTAAGCCCAGGGCTTCTTATTAGCCGAACCAATCATGTTAGATGGGTAATTCCTGTCCTGAAGTACTCTCACTAGAAACTCTGACTTCTCAGACATAGAATCACTGAGTGTTCCTGGAACTGAAAGTTCCATTGTGGAATTGCTTACGTCTCATTAAACCATTGATTTACTGAGTAAACTGATATATTCACTATTCTGGAAGTTGATTTCCCCTTGGGTCAATAGTGTGAAAGAATGAGCTGGGGCTTCTAACACACACCTCCTCCTCTCACACCATCTCTTCCACAGTCACCATAGTGTGTGAAATGTTTTATATTCTTTTTTGTCAGTTAAGAACAAATTCTTATTTACAATGACAGCCTACCCTGGACAAACCCGGACGACGCTGGGTCAATTGTGCACCGCCCCATTAGACTCCCAATCACAGCTGGGTGTGATGCAGTCTGGATTTGAACACGGGACTCCAGTGATGCCTCTTGCACTGAGATGCAGTGCCTTAGACTGCTGTGCCACTCGGGAGCCCAAAATGTAACACCAAATGAGACCAAGACACCAAACCTGTCCCATTTACAGGCGAACATCCACCAAGTTCTCCCATATTTGTGATTTAGGCGCTTTGCCCATGGGGATTGTCTGCACAGGAGGCCTCAGCGTAGGTTCTTCCGAACTACCAGAGTAGGTTCTTCCTTTCAGGAAATGCCTAACATCATAAGGCAGGACTGTCTTGAATACACTACATGCTCGCCAAATACACTACATGCTCGTCAAACATCTCATTCCAAAATCCTGGGCATTAATATGGAGTTGGTGCTATTTTTATTTAACTAGGCAAGTCAGTTAAAAACAAATTCTGATTTTCAATGACAGCCTAGGAACAGTGGGTTAACTGCCTTGTTCAGGGGCAGACTGACAGATTTTTACCTTGTCAGCTCGGGGATTTGACCTTGCAACCTTTCAGGTACTAGTCCAACGCGCTAACCACTAGGCTACCTATAACCTAGCCTCCACTCTAATGGGAGGTCGGGCACTGATGTTGGGCGATTAGGCCTGGCTTGCAGTCGGCATTCCAATTTACCCCAAAGGTGTTCGACCATGTTTCAGCACTTGCCAGTCCCCAGCTTGTCTGGCCTACCACTTTGCGGCCAAGCCGTTGTTGGTCCTAGATGTTTCCACTTCACAATAACAGCACTTACAGTTGACCGGGTCAGCACTAAGCAGGGCAGAAATGTGACAAACTTATTTGTTGGAAAGGTGGCATCCTACAACGGTGCCACTTTGAAAGTCACTGAGCTCTTCAGTACAGGCAATTCTACAGCCAATGTTTGTCTATGGAATTTTCATGGCTGTGTGCTAACATTTTATACACCTGGCATTAACTGGTGTGGCTGAAATAGCCGAATCCAATCCTTTGAAAGGGTGTCTACATACTTTAGTAGTGTATGTTACACAGGGAACCAGTTCCAGGAACTCTCAGGGATTCTAGGTCTGAAAGGTCATAGATATTTGTCTAATGCATTGCGCAATATACATAAAGATTGTAAAAAACTGAGATAACATTAATAAGGTGGGTCAATTCCAGTAAACATTAGGTTCGGTTTCCCAGTCACAGATGAAGCCTAGTCTTGGATTGTGAAGCTATTTCAATGGAGAATCTCCATTGATAAGGCTTTCTAGTCCTGGACTAGGCTTCATCTGTGTCTGGGAAACCACCCCTACATGTTTGTATTGTCTTTGTACAAGAGTTGAATATTGCTGCTAATTATATAACAAGAGGTGTGAAATCAATAACAACTTTAAATGGAAGAGATAAAGATGCTAAAACATAGTGGAATGAAAAATGATATTATAGTGGAATAACATGGAAGCTAACAACTGTCCCTGAGACCATCTGTGTGATTAATCATCCCATCGTGATAGATCTCAGAGGGCTGTCAAAGTTAAAAGGGATCTTAGGGGGAGTGCAAAGTTATTTTTATCAGTGCTGCTGACACCTTGTGGGTTTAATAAAGATTTCCTTCCCATTTTAAATCTCTCTTTCAGGGGTTCATTCTCCCCTCTGTCTCATAATTAAGTCAGTATATGAGCCGTAAAGACTGAACTCTCCGGAAATAAACCCTGGAATTCAACACCATCTGCTCCTCCAGTCTTCTTCTTCACTGCATCCTCCCAACTCTTTCTCTCCACTGCTTACTGCTATCATACTGCCTCTTCCTCGCACAAACATGCATACAGTACACACACATGTTCACCACACTCATAAGCATAGATGACTCATGGATGCACAGTTTGCACACACCCCTGCAGCCTTGAACAATGAGGGATGCTCAGCCAATCGACTGCCCTCATTAGTATTATGAGCCACTAGCACTCACCCATCTCTCTCACTGTCTCTCTCTTTATTCCCTCTCTTTCTCTCTGCAGACAGCTACAATGGAGCAGAAAGGAAAAGCAAGGTGTGAATGAATGGGCTGTCTCATGCGTAATTGGGAGCATTAATTGATTAATGACTTTGTGCATGCAAGTGGTAGAATTAGTGGTTCCCACTGAAGGGGAGGACTCAGTGTAATCATCTGAATTTGCTCCCATTCTTGTCCATTCTTGTCTCTTTAAAAGGGCCACTGTTGTCAGGGCAGTGTGAACACACATTGTTAAATGTGATGCTCATTCCAATCAGAGTTCTCATCAAAAACAAATGTACCCACTTGTTTCATAAAAACCCAATTCAACTTAATGTAAGATTAATATGCACTTTTCTGTAGTTGTATGTGTTAGTTTGAAACTCAGACCCCTTGAGGAATTTAATGGATGATGAAATGGGTTGAGTAGGAGTTCCTGTAGTAGATTGTAATAGCCTAGACTCAGTTGTGACAAGAGGGATCCAGTGGATGAAACACAACAGAATAACCCTGGGCAGTTCAGTGTGATGGCAATGACACAGAGTAGTTCCTCCCCAGGCTCCTGCTTTCAGTGAAACAGCTCACGTCGACCATGCCCAAGTGAACTATATCAATATCTGTGTGCTGTCGGACGTGTAACCCTGCTCGATCTCTCAGCGTCTCCAATTCAATCCCTCACCTTTATTCCTCTCCCCGTTCTTCATCTGCTCCTGTCTGAGCAGTGCCATTAATTACCCTGCAGCTGGGCCCAAACAACAGCAACAACAAGCGGCTCCCTCCTCAGATAAAAGACTAACGGAAATGGATGACCACGGGCTGGCGCCTCCTGCTTTACTGGGACTTGGCTGCGAGGCTTGACAGAAGTTTGGTGTTTTCTCATACATCCACTGCAAAATACTGTTCTTACATCGCAAGTGTGCATCCTGACTGGCTAGTTACACTCCTGGGTTGAGAGGCAAAGTCCATCGCTTGTGTGTAGTTTTATCCAAGACTGCACCAGGGGACAGAGTAGGGAGAAAAATAATCAAAATGAACAAAACAGAACAAAACAATGACTGCAGTGCCACTGAGTGCACTCTCTATCTTGCCACTTCAGGCCAAGGAGAACTCGCAGTCTGACGCTTTGCACTCTGAACAATGTTACTATAAGTTGAGAAATGTTCAGAGAATTGTGACACTGACTCATTCTACACAATACGCTCACATTTTTTTTTAACCAGTCCCTTTGTAATCTATGTGCTATCAGTTGAGAAATGGACAATAAAACACACAGTCAGTTTGTAGGGGCAGGGTTGCGTGAGACTGCTTCTATGAGTGATGCTAGCTCCTGTAGGTCCTCCTCCTGCTCCTGGGGCTGCTGAGTACTGTTACAGTAAACACTTCCGTTGGAACAGCTTGTTTGTTTCATCAGATGAGATGAAAAGGGCCTGCGGACCTATCTTTACCTTTCAGTCCTTCTGAGATGGAAAGAGGAGGAATAGGTGTTTGTAGAGTGAGTCAGTCACATTCTCCAACAGAAGTGGACAACACATTTTATCTGTACACTGAGTGTACAAAACATTTATCTACACTGATTGAGTGGCATCAATAAGGGATCATAGCTTTCACCTGGATTCACCTGGTCAGTCTATGACATGGTTCCTAATATCTTGTACACTCAGTATTCTTAGTCAAACCACCCACAGCAAAACAGAGTAGCGCATTTAAATGGCACTCAAAAAGCATGTGAGAACTGATTAGATTGACCTAATGTACTGAATGGTAATTGGGTAAATGTATAGGCTACGTTACTGTTACTCCTCCCACATACAGCATTCTTAATGTAATAATGTAGTCGTTTTTTTCCCCTCACTCCCTCTCGGCTGTGAATATATCAGCATATGATAAGCATGGTAGTGAATGGTAATGAGACATAAATATTGTGTAGTACTGTGGTCTCTACAGACATGCCCCTCTCAGATACTTGCGGTTCCAGCTCTGCATTCCACAAGACAAGCACTCTGACCAGGGCTGAAGTCCACACGTATCAATTCTAGGTGATCAGACTCCCCTACTTGATAGGCATGAACCACATCGTATGTAATCCTCAGATTACAAACAGCATGTTCCCTCTGCAGGACATTGGTATTTTATGTGTAATTGAGGGCCCTTGATATGTATTCTATATTTGATCATTCCTAGTTCTTTCTAATTGTGCTATATGAATCCTACATCATTTGATTGTGTGGCTGTGTTTCTGTCTGTCCTCTACACTGGGGGGAGAAGAGTGGTTCACTGTAGTGAAGATTAGGGCCAGGAGGTTCTCTAGTCAGGTCACGTGGTCAGGAAAAACTCTTGGCCCTAGTTATGGTATCCTTTTGTTACTGATGTTGAGGACATTTCCTATCATTCATTTTATCCAAGGACATTTTGATTTGCAACTGACAGTGATCCATGCTCAGGTGATGATTTTGTGTTGAGCTATGATAAACCGACCACACTTTCACATGTAAGCTCTGTCAAGTGTGGCATAGCCCTATCACCGCCCAGATTACTCCACAGACCTGCATCTGTCAATTAACTTATTATGGCTGGGGGCAGTATTGAGTAGCTTGGATGAATAAGGTGCCCAGAGTAAACTGCCTGCTACTCAGGCCCAGTTGCTAATATATGCATATTATTAGTAGATTTGGATAGAAAACACTCTGTAGTTTCTAAAACCATTTGAATGATGTCTGAGTATAACAGAACTCATATGGCAGGCAAAAACCTGAGAAAAGATCCAACCAGGAAGTGGGAAATCTGAGGTTTGTGGTTTTTCAACTCTTTGCCTGTCGAATATACAGTGTATATGGGGTCAAATTGCACTTCTAAGGCTTCCACTAGATGTCAACAGTCTTTAGAACCTGGTTTGATGCTTCTACTGTGAAGGAGGGGGGAATAGGAGCTGGATGAGTCAGTGGTCTGGCAGAATGGCATGAGCTGACCACGCACGTTCACGTGAGAGTTATCTTGAGTTCCATTGCATTTCTGAAGACAAAGGAATTCTCCGGTTGAAACATTATTGAAGATTTATGATAAAAACATCCTAAAGATTGATTCTATACTTCGTTTGACATGTTTCTACGGACTGTAACGTTACTTTTGGACTTTGTCTGCTCGCGCGTCATGATTTTGGATTACTGGGCTAAACGCACGAACAAAAAGGAGGTATTTGGACATAAATTATGGACTTTATCGAACAAATCAAACATTTATTGTGGAACTGCATTCTGATGAAGATCATCAAAGGTAAGTGATTAATTTTAACTCTATTTCTGCTTTTTGTGACTCCTCTCTTTGGCTGGAAAATGGCTGTGTGTGTTTTTGTGACTAGGCTCTGACCTAAAATAATCATATGTTGTGCTTTCGCTGTAAAGCCTTTTTGAAATTGGACACTGTGGTGGGATTAACAACAAGTGTAAAATACTTCTATGTTTGAGGAATTTTAATTCTGAGATTTCTGTTGTTTTGAATTTGGCGCCCTGCACTTTCACTGGCTGTTGTCATACTGATCCCGTTAGAGGGATTCAAGCCATAAGAAGTTTAACAGACATTCATTATAAACTGATTAAAGAAAATGTGCCCTTTCCCAACTTTTAAATGCACCCAATTTCTTTGAGATACTGTTGTAGCACCAGTCTATATCATGTTGACACTATCTCTGCCAATCAATTTTGCCTTACCAAGATTGTATTTACAATAAGCAGTGTGTGAAGTGACGTTCTTATATTTACAAAGACTTTTTGTGATATTAAAACAAAACTCGAGGATACAGAGCCTCATCTCCAAGACCTGACAGATCAATAGATTCACAGTGGCAGAACACTGCAGAATGTCTCTGTGTCTCTGAGAAGATTCACTCTGAGGTGGCTCAGGGGGAATAGAGAAATATAGCTTTTATCAAAACGCGTAATTAACTATCCAGATTTTTTGCCATTTTTTTTACAAATATTCTTTCTTGTTCTTATTTCCAATGGAATAAGTCTAAATTAATTTGGTGCCTGGTTTCTCTGACGAAATATATGCTAATAGCACAGTTGTTAACAATAAAATATTGAAGAACTTTGCCTAGGATAACACAATACAGCTGAACATCACAGGAATTTAAACTGTGGTACATTTCGTCTGTAGTGTAGAAGAAATACACTTTAAAAACATTTATTTCGTCTTGTCCAGCTTTAATTTACATGCTTTCATTTTGCAGCGAGTCTTCTGTCTGTCAAGTGCCAAGGGTGTTTTGGCCCTAACATACTGTATCATTTTTATTCTGAAGTACATTATATGCAGACCATGCCATTCATGCGTTTCTCCAAAATACAAATCCTTTCAGTTATTCAGCATTCTGTCAGGGAGAAATGCTTACCAGAATTCAATTTAGTGCACTGCACAGGCTGCTGAAGGCAAAGAATGCCGCCTGTCGTCTATAAATATGGATTTGATCTGCAAACTGCTATGAGAGCATTTGAAAATCCTACATTTTTCCCCTATCCTGGACACATATAAATCCTCATGTGTGTTTACTCACTGGATTTTGGCATATGAGAACACATAAGAGGCAGGTGTGAGCGATTAGCAAACCCCAAATTGTTGTCCCACAGTGGATCACACACGCCCACATGATGCAAGACATTACATTTCACTCTTTGCTCTTGCCAAAAATCCCCGCCGTATAACAGATAGGCCAATAGCCAAAACCCCATCGTCTCACTCACAGCTCACGCCCCCTCTCCAGTGTTGAGGTCCCAGCCAGCTTGGCAGACCACAGCAGATGGAACTGGAAGATTCCATGGACATGTTCCTGCTGAGCTCCTGAAAGCACCATGCATCACAAACAACAGGTCAGAGCACAATGAAGCAGTCTCAGAAAAAGGTTTCCACATACTACAACTATGGTGTACTGAAGGTCAAAGGGTCACTGTAGTTGATAGTGCTGGAGGGGTTGGATGGCCTAGTGAAGACGAAGAGGGTGTCAGTCTGATGCAGACAGGTCATTTCCCATCCATGCAGGGGGCCTGGGCTGCAGACTCAGCAGTCCTGTATTGAGTTGATGATGACAGCTATGGATGCACATCGCCAGCTCCTCCACGAGGCCATTCCTCCTCATCAGCCTCTCAGAGGGAGAGTTCAGCTGAGTCAGCACAACACTGATAAGACTGTGTGGCCTCCCTACACTCTGCTTTACTCCTCTACACTCTACTGTGGAGACAGAGAGAGGGTCTATCATACAGAGACCACCCCAATCCCTTCTCTGTCCTCTGTCCCGGTTTTATCTCCTCTCTCTCCTCTGTTTTATCTCCCCTCCCTCATGAAAATGTCTGTGGGACTGAAATGTTTTTCTTAATCTCTGCAGGTAATGTATGTGTATGGTGAAGGAAGACACTACACACTTATACAATATTGTCATTTTGGTGCTTACACAGTTATTTACTTCGCTTTCTAAAAGAGGAATGTGACATATTGTAAGCGACTGTTGTCTGTTTCAGTGAGATATACAGTATGTATTGTCAGCCAGGACAGCCATTGTAGAGTATGATTGCACTGGATTACATACAGAGAGAGGGGAACAAAAAATGTGATTTCATTATCATCACAGTGGGCTTTGGTGTGTCCGAACCGTTTGTTTCCCCTATGTAGACACACAAACAATACAACTCTAAACTGGCTTAGCCACCGTAGAAAACCACAGAAGAAACAAGCATAAGAAAAGCCTCGAGCTGTTATTCAAAATACGTACTACAGTACAGAGCCTTGATACATGATCTGTACACAGACACATGTTCAGGAGCCTTGTGTTTTTGGTTCCTCTATACACACCCTAGGGATTTCAAATATATTCCCCCAAAACAGTCAACTCTGGAACTTCTCATTAGCTTTCTCCTTGGACCACTCAAATAGGACAGATGTAATACATTTAATTAGATTACTTGTTTGCGTTTAATTTAGGGATATTGCCCCATTTTATGAATGACCAGAAATGATAGAGATCTAACATGGCGGAGATTCAATTTTCGGGGAAGAAGACAAAACAGTCCATAACACAATATTAAATGGCTAAGGAGTCAAGAGAACTCTGGCTTGATGTGACATGTGATATGAATGAGAAGTTGATTAGCTGTCAGCGGCAGTGCATTGGGCTGCAGCTCCACGGCCCTAGATCCTGGATCAGATTAATGACAGGAAATGGGCCAATCAGAGAGGATGCACAGCCTTTCATCTTTCAGAGCAGCTAGAGATAATTTCACTTGAACAGGACTGAGGCCTTTACTGAGCCAGGTCACTCCAGGAGAGGGATAGAAAGCAGAAAACCTCCATATTTGATCCAGTCTTATTGGAGGACTGGAGTCCTAGAGCAGACTTTCACCCTTTTCAAATGAGCGATGTTGGGCCAATATCGACTGGCCAGTCACACACTCTGGGGAATCATGTTAAAGAGCTTTTTGACTAACCGGATCTATCAAAACCGTGTCACTCTAAGAGAGCTTTTCCTCTCCTCTATTCCCAGCAGTGGGTCTCTGTGGATGAGAACAGTCAAACAATTATCTCTCCACACTTGACTTATTGACAGGGTCCTGAAATCACAGGCCCTTTTCAAAGTCCTGCTAAACGATTGTGGATGAGGGGGAACCTGAGGTTAGTGAATTCAAAGCTAATTCAAGTCACAGTCAGAGAAAAGAGTAAAAGGTAGGCATGGATAGAAACAGTGTGGAAGTGGAACATTTGAGCGAAGTAAGTAGAGACACGGGATGTGGAAAATAAGAGGACGGATAGAATCATAGACAGATATATATTGACATAGAGTACAGGCCTTATTTTGCCCCAATGTCCCTTTATAGAAGCTTAACAGAATATGACTAAACAGCTTCAATAAATATCTGAGGTCGAAGCATATAGAAGAAGCTGAAACTGCAGCAAATAAAGAAACAAATGGATACAAATGGATACCAGGAGGTATTAGTGCTGACTTTACACCAAGAGCACATATCATATTAATGGAATATGTAAACAGATGGCATATTTCCAACAAATGTTACACTATACCCCTAAACAGATAATGCCAACAGATGTTTTGTTATAGTAACACTCCTGTGCTCCTCACACACACATTATCACACAATGCCCTCTGACTCCAGCTGCTATCTTGAATTAGTGACGGGCTAATGTGCAGCAGGCCTTCTTGTCTCCCTGTCATCTCCAATGGAGACAGAGGAAGCAGATACCGCCCACAGCTTGTGCCCACATTTCACATCCACTCTGCCTCATGCCTCTCATCACTGTAGTAAACCATGTGGGAGTCAGACTACATTAGGAAGTGGGGCAGACTTAATAAACTTGATAAACTTTCCCAGTTTTCCCCATGAAGCTTTTAAAGCACTTCCGACGTCTGGCCGTATTCGGGTCGTTGGAGGTTTGCTGACGCAAACCCATAAATTGCTATTTAATTGCAAGAAAGCACATTTACAGTCTAATTTTACAGTAGTGCTCTAAATATCTCTTAAGCCGCTATCTGAAAGTACTGCGAATTTAGATTAGGAGATAATAAATGTGATTTGTTTGTCCTTTTCACTGTCCACACTGAAGCTCTTTGAGTAGGGGAACAAGAAGAATGGCCTCTCGTAAAATCCAAATTAAGGTAATGTGCAAATGAGCAACGCTGCTCCGTGGACAGTCTAGTGATACATATCCATTGCTTTAGAACCACAATGCAGGTTAAAGCTGTGCCTTGACTAAGACACCCTCTGGGATATCAGCAGTATTTAAGTTTATTTTAGTTATTGCCTTAAATGGCCAGTGTTTGATATGGAGAGTTTGCCAAGTTTGAGTGAGAACTTTATTTTGGGACATGAAGATTCCCCAAGCTACCAGTTAAGACTTTTTATTTAATAAATCCCCATTTGAGAACTCAATTGCCTCATCCGACTCTTGGTTTTGCACTACCACGCATGTTACACACTCCTCCACCACGGAGTTGTTGCACAGCATAAATGTAGCCGTGGCGGGGCTTCCGGTATGGAGCAGAGCTGAGCAGTCGCATCTTTTTTGCCTCCAATACAAATTTGAAAGAAATCATAAAATAAGCTTAAAATGTACCAGGAAAGGCAGTAATAGTTTATTGGCTTCCGAAACCCACAATGCCGACAAAGTCACACCAAAGAGTCTGAGAACGAAGGCGCCATGCATCATGTGCTAGTGGTGGAAGCAGGACTGAGGCGGTAAACACGTGCAGTGCCATTAGCTCCGAAGATATCCTCAAGGCCATCAAAGATATGAATGCAGAATTCTCTATCAAATTCAACTGTTTTTAAACTTATCTTTATTTAACTAGGCAAGTCAGTTAAGAACAAATTCTTATTGACAATGACAGCCTAGGAACAGTGGGTTAACTGCCTTGTTCAGGGGCAGAACGACAGATTTATACCTTGTCAGCTCTGGGATTTGATCTAGCAACCTTTCGATTACTGTCCCAGCTTTCTAACCACTAGGCTACCTGCCACCCCAAAATGTACTGTCTGCAGTGGACAACGTTAAAAAGGTAGTCAAAGAATGTGCTGTTCAAATCTCTCAGGCTGAGGTACGCATCTCTGGAATCCAAGACAACATTATAGCCCTGCAGGCAATGACCACCACTCTTGAGGAAAAGGTTGAATCGCTTACCTCCAAACTAGCTGATTTGGAGGGTCACAGCAGGGAGTGATGCTTGCTCATTCCTAGAGTAAGCATGGAGATGGAGCCACACAGGCTCTGGAGATGGAGCCACTCAGGCTCTGGAGATGGAGCCACACAGGCTCTGGAGATGGAGCCACACAGGCTCTGGAGATGGAGCCACTCAGGCTCTGGAGATGGAGCCACACAGGCTCTGGAGATGGAGCCACACAGGCTCTGGAGATGGAGCCACTCCGCTCTCTTTTGATCATTTTTGAGAGCTCATCGAATTTCTGTCCCACGATGCGACCCCAACGCACACCCGGGGGCTCTGATAATGAAGTTCTTAAACTATAAAAGGTAATATGCGCATGGTGAATGCAGCCAGGGCGAATGGGAGAGTACTCTACAATAATCCCAGATCTCTGCATGGAAGTCCACAAGCAGCAGAAACGCTTCGACAGTGTCAAGCAGCGGCTACAGGCTAAGGCTATTCGGTATGAAATCATCTTTCCAGGGCACCTGAGGGTCTCTCACGGTGATCGTTCCTACATTGTTTAAACACCAGCCGAGGCGGAGCAGATTCTTGAGAAGCTAGGCAGAGGTGTGGAAGTAGAGCAATGTTGAAGAAGAGGCAATAGTAACGTAAAAAGTTCAACTTTGACCAATTTCTTTTACATTTCTCGAACTGTTGCTTTCGGTTTGAGCCAGTTCACCGTGTTATAATTTAAAGAGTAACATAGTAGCACTGTCTTTTGAACTATAATAACATGGCCAGTTTACAAGTAAGCCTTATTATAATTTTATATAAATAGAAACGGTTTTGTTTAATTTAGGCCTATATGAGGCTAGATCATGGTGGTCTTATATTCTGTCTCACTCCTGGTATTTTGTTTGGTTCTTTGTTAAATGGTGAACACAATATAGTGTAGTGACAACTGGCGGGACAGAAGGTATACAAAGGGGGAAAAAACGCATGTGTGTGGATCTGTTGAGCACTTTATACGGCGTGTCACTGAGAGGGGAAGGAGGAGGTCTGTTAGAGACTTTGGGGTAAGAGGGTTAATCACACGTTTGTGGTTGATTGTTAGGCATGTGTTTTTGTACAATGACGTGCTTTAAAGCGTCCTTTGTGTTTTTGTTTATGGAGGTAACAGATGTCTATTGGTATATTAGATCATATTTTTGTAAAATCACATTTATTATCTGGCAACATTCCTAAGATATGCAAGAGGTGGACTGGGCAGATCATTGCAGCCTCGTTTAGTTCCCATGCAAGGGGAGTTATTATTATTTTCCAAAAGTCCATTCCATATCAGATATTGCAAACTATTTGTGATCCAGCCGGTAGATATATTATTATACGGGGTGTACCTTGCTGTCCGAGCAGTTTAATTTAATTCATGTGTATGGTCCCAACAAAGATGACTCTAAATTCTTTAACGATTTGTTTTTAAACCTTTCCACACTTCCAGGTAATTATATTGTTGCAGAAGACTTTAATTGCACTTTAGATCCTGTTCAAAATCGCAACTCGGATTCAAACTACTCCCACACCTAATCTAGGTAAACAATACAGCATTTTATTAAGGACTTAATGTAATGGGTGTCGTCGTCGGATGAAGAGGAATCGGACCAAAGCGCAGCGTGGTAAGTGTTCATGACTTTTTATTTAAACTGAACACTAAACAAAAATAACAAAGTGAATAACCAAAACCTAAACAGTCCTGTCAGGTACAAAACACTAAACAGAAAACAACTACCCACAAAAACCCTGTGGGAAAACGTTACCTAAGTATGGTTCCCAATCACAGACAACGATAGACAGCTGTCCCTGATTGAGAACCATACCCAGCCAAAACAAAGAAATACAAAAACATAGAAAAAAGGAACATAGAATGCCCACCCAAATCACACCCTGACCAAACCAAAATAGAGACAAAAAAAGCTCTAAAGTCAGGGCGTGACACTTAAACTTTTCCTGTTACTCTAGCACTCACCAGACCTATTCCCAAATTGACATTTTTTTTTATCTCAGCAGTGTTATGCTCTAAAATTGAAGATTGCTTTTATGAGAGCATTGTCATCTCTGACCATGCTCCAGCATCTCTTAAATATTCTGATTCAAATTTAGTCGGTGACCCACCTAAATGGCGCTTCCAACCTAAATGGCTGCAAGATACAAGTTTTAGAGAATACATTGGACAGCAAATTGACTTTTACTTTTCAATTAATACAACACAGACTTCAGCTTGTACTAGATGGGAAGCTCTTAAAGGTTTTCATACGGGGTCAAATTATACTGGTCAAAAAATGAAATGACTTGAAACCAAAATTAAATCTCTGGAGAGAGAAATGTTCCTAATTCCACAGGTGCACACAAGGAGTTGCTCTTGCTCAGGGCTCAATATAACAGGATTTCTGTGGGTAGAGCTGCAGCAAGCGTATTGGAGACTAAACCAATCATATTATGACCAGGGTGAACAAGCTGGTAAGCTGTTGGTCTGGCGAATCAAACAGCAGCAAGCAGAGAGAGCAATCAATTCAATTCAGGAGGCAGTGGGAGCTGTGAAGGTAGACAATTGGGAGATAAACAATACCTTTCATTCCTTTTCTGAAAAATTATATGAGCTGACTGTGGAGGAAATGTCCAATGCAATTGATAGTATGAGGGCGGGGAGAGCATATGGCCCAGAGACATCTACAAGAGAACAAGAACAAACTGTGCACTCCCCTCCTGGAGATGTTTTGGAATCATACAAAAATGGTCTCCTGCCCATTCTTTGAGAGGACCTCTGATCACTCTTTTCCTAAAACCTGGAAAGCTGCATACCAAATGTGATTCCTATCATACTCTCTCACTTTTGAATTGTGACTCTAAGGTTCTTTGTAAAGCACTTGTGAGGAGGTTGGTGGGTTTTCTCCCGGATGTGGTGGGTAGAGACCAAAATGTCTTTATTCAAGGTCGTCAAGGATTTCATAATGTTAGGAGAGTGCTAAATGTTCTACATGCTAGAATTGGGTCGTCAGACACTGCCATCCTGTCGTTGGATGCAGAGAAGGCCTTCGATAGGGTTGAGTGGCCCTACCTCTTTGAAGTGTTTACTCATTTTGGTTGTGGTGAGAGCTTTTTTAAATGGATGAAGATACTATATATAAATCCCACTGCAGAGATACTTACTACTAATACGGTATCTAAACATTTTGACATCTGCAGGGGTTCTAGGCAGGGCTGCCCTCTTTCTCCTCTCCTGTTTATCCTAGCCATTGAGCCTCTAGCTGTAGCTGTTAGGTCCCACCCCAATATTTCAGGTATCAGAATAGATCATATAGAACATAGAATTGTCCTTCATGCAAACTATGACATTTTGTTTCTCACAGATTTGTGCAATTCCATACCCGCACTTCTGGACCTAATCAAAGAGTTTGGGGTGTTCTCGGGATCAAAATAAATAATCAAAAATCCTCAATTATGATGCTAAAGGAGGAGGAAAGACACCTGACTTATTTTTTTAATGCAACGGAATGCTTTACATACAGTGGGGCAAAAAAAGTATATAGTCAGCCACCAATTGTGCAAGTTCTCCCACTTAAAAGATGAGAGGCCTGTAATTTTCATCATAGGTGCACTTCAACTATGACAGACAAAATGAGAAAAAAAATCCAGAAAATCACATTGTAGGATTTTTTATGAATTTATTTGCAAATTATGGTGGAAAATAAGTATTTGGCCACCTACAAACAAGCAAGATTTCTGGCTCACAGACCTGTAACTTCTTCTTTAAGAGGCTCGTCTGTCCTCCACTCATTACCTGTATTAATGGCACCTGTTTGAACTTGTTATCAGTATAAAAGACACCTGTCCACAACCTCAAACAGTCTTACTCCAAACTCCACGATGGCCAAGACCAAAGAGCTGTCAAAGGACACCAGAAACAAAATTGTAGACCTGCACCAGGCTGGGAAGACTGAATCTGCAATAGGTAAGCAGCTTGGTTTGAAGAAATCAACTGTGGGAGCAATTATTAGGAAATAGAAGACATACAAGACCACTGATAATCTCCCTCGATCTGGGGCTCCACGCAAGATCTCACCCCGTGGGGACAAAATGATCACAAGAACGGTGAGCAAAAATCCCAGAACCACACGGGGGGACCTAGTGAATGACCTGCAGAGAGCTGGGACCAAAGTAACAAAGCCTACCATCAGCAAGGGCATTGAAGATGAAACGTGGCTGGGTCTTTCAGCATGACAATGATCCCAAACACACCGCCCGGGCAACGAAGGAGTGGCTTCGTAAGAAGCATTTCAAGGTCCTGGAGTGGCCTAGCCAGTCTCCAGATCAAATTTGTCCCAAATGTGTTCTGTCCTATTGGATCAGACCACTGTAAAATGTGATTTTGGTCGATTCATGCTTCTGTAACACTTTTGTTTTTTCTTAGCTGTTCCATCATTTTATTTTTTATATTTCTTTGTTACTGTCAACTTTGATGTGGTTTTTGCTGTTATTTGTTTGTCTTGTTAAAGAAGAAAAATCCATAAACATAGTTTTGAAAAACATGTAGCAGTGGCTAAGTGTAATAATATTTCCCTTATGAAAATAGTGAAACAAAAAGTTTGTTTTGTACAGCTTTCCCCATGTGGGTTGGTTGTGCTGTGCTAACTGTTTGATGAGATTTTAACATGGATCAGAGTGCACTTGAGCAGTCACTTTAACATTTCATTCCCTTAAAGCCCTAAGTAATATTTCCATTCTACTGAGATGAAAAAGTACCTGATTTGACATTTGAGCTGCAGTTTCTGGGAACCAGCTTGTCTGCTCGTATCAGGAAGGATGAAGAGGTGAATCTGAAAGAAAACTATTCTATAATGCAATGGTTTAAACTGTCTCCAGACTAAATGCAAAAACACAGCAGCTACAGTATCCCTCAAGCAGATTTCCTCACTTCTCCCATCTCTGAGGGAACAGAATGAGCTCTGTCCATGGTTCTGAAAGTAAGAGTAAAGTGATTCAACACTGAGCTAAAGCTGAGATTACTGATGAAACTCAAAACATCTGTCCATGGTCCAGGATTTATCCATTCACTTCACTGTGACAGCAGTCCAATAAGGCACTGGAGTGGTTAGATGACCTTTACCATGTGTTACCACACCTTTCCATCTCAGCCTTGATGCTGAATACTTTCCTCAGTGTACTGTCGTATACCCTCGTCTGTCTTGAGTGTTTTCCCTCCATCCTTTTCACAGCTAGGAGTGTTGAATAGACTACAAATCAGCCAAAGGATCAATCTCACTCTGCCGGGTCATAAAACACATCACTCTTGTGTTTTTTCTCCACTTCCTTCTATTTGTTCATTTCTAATTAACTGAGCTTTTGCCTGGCTGAATCTCAAAAGGCAAAGAGAGAAAAGCGCTTTGTGTTTGGATGCGAGTCGTGCCATCTCTAGTCAGAATTATGGCTTCTGGAAAGTCAAAGGGAAGCATTTTGAGAGAGACAGAAATTGAAAAATATGCAAATCAGGGGAAATAATTGAAACTGTCTGATTCAAAGTTTACCAAGGGGGGAAAAAATACCTTTTTGCCACTGCCAGCAAGCTTAAAGTACTTCAAACATGTAACGCAAGGGATTGTTAAGAGGAAGGCTACAGTAAAGTTTTCTATCATCTGCATGAGTGCATCTTTAAAGACGGGAAAATCACACCCCACTCATCCACGAGCGTCTGGGCACAGATTTTGAAGCCCTGCCTGCCTGATTTTTCACAAGGAAGACAGTCTAAAAATAAATCTGTGAATGTATTCCACTCGATTTACCTCAAATAGCACAAGTGAACAAACTGTCACTAAACAACACATCACATTGATGATACTGACTAGAGTGGTCAACTAAAGTGCCATCCACTATGACCCAATTTCTTCCTTTGCCTACTCCTTTCTCTCTCACAGTTTCTCTTATGTAATCAAACTCTCCCTATCTCTACTATGTGACCTTGTAGTTATGACAGTGTGACGTTCCTCACTAGGCTAGGTCTGGTATGTCATTAAGAGACAAACTAATTGTTTCCCCCTCATATTTTCCATGTTTTTGTCACAGCTCATTAGTAGTCTTCTGGAATTATCACATTGCTACAAAATGGCCTCTGCTGTTGGTGATTACTAATGTTGTCGGTGTCATTTGTTTCACTATTGCTCCTTGAACGTTTCAACGTATTCATATTGTTGCTTTTTGAAAATGTGCTGGTGTGGATTCTGGCATTTTTGATGCATACATTAATTGTTTATATTGTTTACTACAGCACTGGCTTACCTTTCCTCAAGCAATGCAGAAGCCAATGTGCTACTGTTATTTTCTATGCTAGGTAACTACATACTGAAACATGAATAATATTCTACTCTATTTTATTACCTGATATTTTATGTAAGAAAGGGAACAGATTCCAGAAGAACAAATGTAAAACCTCACTTTAGCACATCCACATAATCAATGTCATGTCCTCCACATCTTAGACTCCATCTTGACCTGAGCCGCACCTGATCTAACAAAAGAAACAAGGATACCGGGAGATATTCAGTACACCACCCCCTCTCTCATAGACTTATTTCATAACCTTGAAAGCTTCCAGGTCTTCTGGCTTCTGACACAAAGCTTAGCTTGCACTGTGTATGTACATTTTCATCAGTATGGTACCCATACAACAGACCTAGCATGCCTACAGGACAAAAATCAATGGACTAGCTCAACAGAATAAGGTAAGCGGGGTGAGATAATCATCTGAGCAAAGATAATAAAACATAAGCGGTTCTTCCCCTTCCCCGCCCAGCTTATAATTTCATATCCCATCATGAAGACCAAGGCGAACAATTTAGAGACCAACCCAGGACAAAATGCTAGAGTGGGTCAGAGTAGACACTTTCACATCATCTAGAATTTTTAAAGAGACAAGAGTGACTTGCTGTCAGCGTCAGTGTGGTTGTCATTCATGTTGACTTGTTATGTTGACTTGTTATATCCACTCTCGTGGATATTATAGCTTTTTACGGCAGCTCTGAGGCTTTCCCCATTCCTATATGATATTATAGATCATCATAAATGCTCAGAACTACATTTAATACAGGTAACATTATGTAATGCTCTAAAAAGCACACAGCAGTGGATCCATTGACAATGTGATGATCATTATTATTGACGTGAGAGGCATAATTCAGCTGGTTGCTTTTCTGCACTATAGTAAATCCATGATTATTCATTTTCACACTGCAAGGCTGGCTCGATTATGATCTCTTTCTTCTGCCCGCCAGCCTGTCATCTTATCTTCCTCTGCTTCTGAACCATTTCTTCATCCCCTCTTTCCAAGCACAGCAGGGAGGGACTGGATGTCTTGGACCTGATAAACACCAAACAGAAGCCAGGTCACAAAAAGGCTGTGTGTCAGCATCACACAGCCTACTCTTCCATCTTCTCTTCCAGTCTAGTGGAGCAGCAGAGACATATATATACATTTTAGTAATTTAGCAGATGCTCTTATCCAGGGTGACTTACAGTTAGTGCATTCATCTTAAGATTCACTATATATGCTTCTACATCTGTATTGCTTGCTATTTGGAGTTTTAGGCTGTGTTTCTGTATAGCACTTTGTGACATCTGCTGATCTAAAAAGGGCTTTACCTTGATTGTATTTACAAAGGTATGTGGACAACCAATCCAATTTGCGGATTCTGCTATTTCAACCACACCCACTGCTGGCAGGTGTATAAAATCGAGAACACAGCCATGCAATCTCCATAGACAAACATTGGCAGTAGAATGGCCTTACTGAAGATCTCAGTGACTTTCAACGTGGCATCGTCAAAATTCTGCCCTGCTAGAGCTGCCACTTTCAACTGTAAGTGCAGCTATTGTGAAGTGGAAACATGTAGGAGCAACAACGGCTCAGCCGTGAAGTGGTAGGCAACACAAGCTCACAGAACGGTACTCCCGAGTACTGAAGCATGTAAAAATCATCTGTCCTCAGTTGCAACACTCACTACCGAGTTCCAAACTGCCTCTGGAAGCAACGTCAGCACAAGAACTGTTTATCAGGAGTTTCATGAAATGGGCATCCATGGCCGAGCAGCTGCACACAAGCCTAAGATCATCATGTGCAATGCTAAGCGCCGGCTGGAGTGATGTAAAGCTCGCCGCCATTGGACTCTGGAGCAGTGGAAACATGTTCTGTGCAGTGATAATCACGCTTCACCATCTGATAGTCCAACAGACGAATCTGGGTGTAAGGAGAAAAGTAGTTGAGGGTGAGGATATGGCGGATCCGAGTGACTTGGTGTACATAGCGAAGAGGAGAGGGCCTAGAACCAAGCCCTGGGGGACACCAGTAGTGAGAGTATGTGGTGTAGACACAGATCCTCTACACGTCACCTGGTAGGAGGGGCCTGTCAGGTAAGATGCAATCCAAGAGTGTGCAGAGCTTGAGACTCCCAGCCCTGAGAGGGTGGAGAGGAGGATCTGATGGTACATGGTGTCATAGGCAGCAGATATATCTAAAATGAGAACAGAGGAGTGTGTGTCTGCTTTAGCAGTGTGGAGAGCCTTTGTGATGTAGAAGAGAGCAGTCTCGGTTGAGTGACCCATCTTGAACCCTGACTGGTTAGGGTCAAGAAGACTGTTGTTAGAGAGATAGTGAGAGAATTGTGTTCAAGTGTTTTGGAAAGAAAAGAAAGAAGGGATATCGGTCTGTAGTTTTTTACGGCAAAGCTGTTGAGTGTTGGTTTCTTGTGAGAGGGGAGAGGGGATGCAGCCAATGGTCAGGGATGAGTTGATGAGGGAAGTGAGAAGGAAAGAAAAGAAAGAGGTGGAAAGAAATTAATTGACGTCAGAAGTTGGGAGGTTGAAGTCGCCCAGTACGATGAGAGGTGAGCCATCGTGAGGAAATTAGCTGATCAAGATGTCAAGCTCATTCAGGAACTCTCTAAGGGCACATGGTGGCCGATAGATGGCAACAATGTTACACTTGAGTGGACAGTTAACAGTGACAGCATGGAATTCAAATGAAGAGATGGACAGGTGAGTGTGGGAGAAGAGAAAAAAATCTCAATTTATGAGAAATTAGTAGCCCTATGTCACCACCGCGATGACCAGATGCTCTCAGATTACGAGAGAATACATAGTCAGATGAAGAGAGAGCAGCTGGAGTAGCAGTGTTCTCTGGGGTGATCCATGTTTCCATTAGGGTTCAAAAGTCTAGGGACTGAAGGGCAGCATAGGATGATATGCACTTGCCGATCTTGACTGCAGATCGTGCCAAGCACTGCCGGAGACCAAGAATTCCACATGGGTTGTGTGTGCAGGGTATATTAAATTAGAAGGGTTGCAACCAAGGGGTGGGGAGTGTCTGTAAAGCCTACATGGAGAGGAGCAAACAGGTATAGAACAAACATAGTTGACAAAGCTCCAAGAAAGCTAAATGAGAACCGAAAACAACTAGGTAAGATATTTAAGTGAGAGAGGGGTGTGGAGCCTTCCTCTCTTTCCTTCCTCAAATAACTCAGCAGAACAACTCATCAAAACAGTCTTAGTTTTGGCGACGAGACCTCCGCTGACATGACTGCCGCTGACACAGCAGGGGAGACTGAAGTACTAACACTAATTGCCTAGCAGAGGTAATGAGCACACCTCCAGGTACTAATTGCCTAGGAGAGGAGAAACCACTCCCCCTCCATGAAGCCACTGATTACCAAAGCAACAATAAAAATTGCCCTGCCCCTTAATCCTGGTTGACGTGTCAACAATCAACTGCAAGATATGATCAGTCAGCAGTTCACACACCAAGTCGGCTACTAAGAAGACAGGCAGCACTTAAAGTAGATGTACCTAGCTAGCAAAAATACAGTACAAGACAAAAATTATACTTATCACTCCTGGAGATATCAGGAGTCCTCTATGGGGTGTGTGCTACACTAAATGTCATGAGCTGTTTGTGCTTGTACATTTTATGTCTGTGTGTTGCAAGTGTGCACGCAAGCCTGCCTGCCTAACTGAGTGTGTGCTTGTGTCTGTGCGTGTCACCGTATAGGCAAACATAGTCTTCTCTACATAGTTGTGTTGTGACAGGGAATGAATAAGAAATTAATTAGTCTTGCGTTCTTATCAAAATCCAAACCATGTGTTCTATTCAATTTACAAAATGGCCAATAGAAATGTGTGCAGAGCAGCCACTTGGATGAAATACAGTGTCATAAGGACTCTGCCAGGGAATTGCATTACGGTTTACTTATTCATGTTTCTTTGGTGCAATATATCTTGCTAAAACCAAGAGCTATCATATTACTTTGGCTGTGTCACATTAACCCAGCATTGGGTTATCAATTCCCTTTCTTCTTCTTTCCACGGAACTGTAGTCCCTGGGGAAAGGAGATACGCTGGGAATTATTATGCTCTGCCGTGTCGCTTGAGGAGATCTCAGATCTCTAATATATATCACTATATATATATATAAAAAAATAAAACATGAAAAAGGTGTCATGGCCAGGGTCCCATGGGCCTGTTAAGAATACGTTTTTGCCAGTTTTCTGAAAACGCTGAGCTGAGAACATGCAAACTCACATTCAAAGTCAAGCAGCAAAGAGACCTGCTCCAATTCTGTAATCAGTTAGATGGCGAAGACATTGGAATGTCAAAAAATGGAAAGGGTGCTTATAAATGTAGAAAGAGCACATTCTACATTTGCAAATAGTCCGGGTAGCCATTTGATTAGCTGTTCAGGAGGCTTATGACTTGGGGGTAGAAGCTGGGGTTAGAAGCCTTTTGGACCTAGACTTGGCGCTCCGGTACTGCTTGCCGTGCGGTAGCAGAGAGAACAGTTTATGACAAGGGTGGCTGGAGTCTTTGGCCATTTTTAGGTCCTTCCTCTGACATGGCAGGAAGCTTGGCCCCATTGATGTACTGGGCCGTACGCACTTCCCCCTGTAGTGCCTAGTGGTCGGAGGCCAAGCAGTTGCCATACCAGGCGGTGATGCAACCAGTCATGCTCTCGATGGTGCAGCTGTATAACTTTTTTAGGATCTGAGGACCCATGCTAAATCTTTTCAGTCTCCTGAGGGGGGATAGGCATTGTCTTGCCTTCTTCATGACTGTCTTGGTGTTGTGGAAATTATTTTACACAGGGACACTCAAAGTCAATCTTAAATTAATCATTGTTTATTTCTCAGCGCGTGCTGGAGACGTTCCAACAAACTTAATGCACCACAGTAAATGTCTGTCAGAAGCTCTGTCTGTCAGAAGCTCTGACAAGTTATGATTTGGCATAATTAATGAATCATTACTGTTTGTTTCACTCGTGACCAATACAGTTTCATAACATGTGACAGACCAACACCTCACGAGGCTTCTCCTCTCTAAGCTGAGACCTTGAAACTGAGATATCTTTTGTTCGTTCGCAAAACAGGGTCATTCGTTCTCAAAACACGGTCAGGGTGTACTGCCAAATTGCAGCTACAAATACCAACATGTTTGAAGCAGACCACCATAGTGCCTGTGCCAAACAACAGTAAGGTAACCTGCCTAAATGTCTCCTGACCTGTAGCATTCTCATCTGTAGCCATGAAGTGCTTTGAAAGGCTGATCAAGGCTCACATAAACACCATTATCCCAAAACACCTAGACCACTCCAACTTGCATACAGCCCCAACAGATTCACAGATGATGCAACCTCTATTGCAATCTACACTGCCCTATCTCACCTGCACAAAAGGAACACTTACGTGAGAATGCTGTTCATTGACTGCAGCTCAGCGTTAAACACCATAGTGCCCTTAAAGCTCATCACTAAGCTAAGGACCCAGGGACTAAACACCTCTCTCTGCAACTGGATCCTGGACTTCCTGACAGGCTGCCCCCAGGTGGTAAGGGTAGGTAACAACACATCTACCACGCTGATCCTCAACACGGGGGCCCCTCAGGGCTGCGTGCTCAGTCCTCTCCTGTCCTCCCTGTTCACCCATGACTGCATGGCCAAGTACGACTCCAACACAAGCTTTTCGGGCTTCCTTGCCAACCGTGTTCCCTCGTATCGTCGGCTCTTGGGGCGGCAGGGTAGCCTAGTGGTTAGAGTGTTGGACTAGTAACCGGAAGGTTGTGAGTTCAAACCCCCGAGCTGACAAGGTACAAATCTGTCGTTCTGCCCCTGAACAGGCAGTTAACCCACTGTTCCCAGGCCGTCATTGAAAATAAGAATGTGTTCTTAACTGACTTGCCTGGTTAAATAAAGGTCAAATTAAAAAAAAAAATTTTTTATTTGCAGACGACACAATAGTGATAGGCCTGATCACCGACAACGATGAGACAGCCTATAGGGAGGAGGTCAGAGACCTGGCCGTGTGGTGCCAGGATAACAACCTCTCCTTCAACCTGATCAAGACAAAGGAGATTGTCATGGACTACATGAAAATGAGGGATGAGAATGCACCCATTCTCATCGATGGGGCTGTAGTGGAGCAGGTTGAGAGCTTCCTGTTCCTTGGTGTCCACATCACCAACAAACTAACATGGTCCAAGCACACCAAGACAGTCGTGAAGAGGGCATGACAAAACCTATTCCCCCTCAGGAGACTGAGGAGACTGACACCGCCTGGTATATAGGTCCTGGATGACAGGAAGCTTGGCCTCAGTGATGTACTGGGCCATTCGCACTACCCTCTGTAGTGCCTTGCGGTTGGAGGCATGGGTCCTCAGATCCTCAAAAGGTTCTACAGCTGCACCATCAAGAGCATCCTGACTGGTAGCATCACTGCCTGGTATGGTAACTGCTCGGCCTCCGACCGCAAGGCACTACAGAGGGTAGTCCGAACGGGCCAGTACATCAACAGGCCCAAGCTTCCTGCCATCCAGGACCTCTATAGAAGGCGGTGTCAGAGGAAGGCCCTAAAAACTTTCAAAGGCTCCAGCCACCCTAGTCATAGACTGTTCTCTTCGCTACTGCACGGCACGCGGTACTGGAGTGCCAAGTCTAGGTCCAAGAGGCTTCTAAACAACTAGACTCCTGAACAACTAATCAAATTGCTACCCAGACTATTTGCACCCCCCCCCCCCTCCCCCTCTTTTACACCGCTGCCACTCTCTGTTGTTGGTTAGGGGCTCCTAAGTAAGTATTTTGTAACGGCGTTCTTCGTTTGTTGCGTGGTGGTTAATCATGATCTTTAATGAAAATAATGACGATACATGAAATAACTTATAAATACAAAAACACTATGACCAAGGCGTGACAGAACCCCCCCCCCCCCAAGACGCACCTCAAAACCATAGGGAGGGTCCGGGTGGGCGTCTGTCCATGGTGGCGGCTCCGGCTCGGGACGTGGACCCCACTTCATTAATGTCCTAGTTCCTCCCCTTCGCGTCCTGGGATAATCCACCCTCGCCGCCGACCATGGCCTAATAATCCTCACCCAGAACCCCACAGAACTGAGGAGCAGCTCGTGACTGAGGGGCATCTCGGGACTGAGGGACAGCTCGGGACTGAGGGGCAGCTCGGGACTGAGGCAGCTCAGGACTGAGGGGCAGCTCGGGACTGAGGGGCAGCCCGGAACTGAGGGGAAGCCCAGTACTGAGAGGAAGCCCAGTACTGAGAGGAAGCCCAGTACTGAGAGGAAGCTCAGGTAGGTAGTAGGCTCCGGTAGATCCTGGCTGGCTGGCGGATCTGGAAGATTCAGGTTGACTAGCAGATCTGGAAGATTCTGGTTGACTAGCAGATCTGGAAGATTCTGGTTGACAGGCTGATCTGGAAGAATCTGGTTGACTGGCAGATCTAGAAGATCATGGCTGACTGGCGGATCTAGCTGCTCTATGCAGACTGACAGCTCTGACTGCTCCATGCAGGCTGACAGCTCCTTGCAGACTGGCAGCTCTTTGCAGACTGGCATCTCTGGCTGCTTCATGCAGACTGACAGCTCTGACAGCTCCATGCAGGCTGACAGCACCCTGCAGACTGGCAGCTCCTTGCAGACTGACAGCTCCCTGCAGACTGGCAGCTCCTTGCAGACTGACAGCTCTGACTGCTCCATGCAGGCTGACAGCTCCTTGCAGACTGACAGCTCCTTGCAGACTGGCAGCTCTTTGCAGACTGACAGCTCTGGCTGCTTCATGCAGACTGACAGCTCTGACTGCTCCATGCAGGCTGACAGCACCCTGCAGACTGGCAGCTCCTTGCAGACTGACAGCTCCTTGCAGACTGACAGCTCTTTGCAGACTGACAGCTCTGGCTGCTTCATGCATACTGACAGCTCCCTGCAGACTGGCGACTCAGGCTGCTTCATGCAGACTGACAGCTCTGACTGCTCCATGCAGGCTGACAGCTCTGATTGCTCCATGAAGGCTGGCAGCACCTTGCAGACTGGGAGCTCCTTGCAGACTAGCAGCTCCTTGCAGACTGGCAGCTCCTTGCAGACTGACAGCACAGGCTGCTCCGAACAGGCAGGAGGCTCCGGCAGCGCTGTAGAGGAGGAAGGCTCTGATAGCGCTGAACAGGCGGGAGACTCCGACAGCGCAGGAGGGAAGGAAGGCTCTGATAGCGCTGAACAGACAGGAGACTCCGGTAGCGCAGGAGAGGAGAAAGGCTCCGACAGCGCTGGAGAGGCGGGAGACTCCGACAGCGCAGGAGAGGCGAGGCGCACTGTAGGCCTGATGCGTGGTGCTGGCACTGGTGATACTGGAGCGAGGACACGCACAGGAAGCCTGGTGCGGGGAGCTGCTACCGGAGGACTGGTGTGTGGAGGTGGCACTGGATAGACCGGACTGTGCAGGCGTACTGGAGCTCTTGAGCACCGAGCCTGCCCAACCTTACTTGGCTCGATGCCCACTCTAGCCCGGCTAATACGAAGAGCTGGTATGTACCGTACCGGGCTATGCACCCGCACTGGAGACACCGTGCGCTCACTAGCATAACACGGTGCCTGCCCGGTCTCTTTAGCCCCCCGGTAAGCACAGGGAGTTTGCGCAGGTCTCCTACCTGGCATAGCCATACTCCCTGTAAGCCCCCCCCCCCCAATACATTTTTGGGGCCGACTCTCAGGCTTCCATCCGCGTCGCCGTGCTGCCTCTTCATACCGGCGCCTCTCCGCTTTTCCCGCCTCTAGTTCTTCCTTGGGGTGGCGATATTCACCAGGCTGAGCTCAGGGTCCTCTTCCGTCTAATATCATCTCCCAAGACCAGAAGTCCTTATATCGCTGCTCCTCACGATTAACAGGGAGAGTTGGCTCAGGTCTGACTCCTGACTCTGCCACTCTCTCCCTGAGCCCCCCCCCCCAATACATTTCTGGGGCTGCTTTTCGGGCTTCCTTGCCAACCGTGTTCCCTCGTATCGTCGGCTCTTATCTCCGGCTGCTTCTGCTCTCCTAAGTGCCTCCACCTGTTCCCATGGGAGGCGATCTCTTCCGGCCAGTATCTCCTCCCAAGTGTAACAACCTTTGCCATCCAACACGTCATCCCATGTCCATTCCTCCTTTCGCTTTTCCTGCGGTCGCTGCCTGTTACCACGCCGCTCGGTCCGTGTGTGGTGGGTGATTCTGTAACGGCGTTCTTCGTTTGTTGAAGGAGAGTCGGACCGAAATGCAGCGTGGTGGTTAATCATGATCTTTAATGAAAATAATGACGATACATGAAATAACTTATAAATACAAAAACACTATGACCAAGGCGTGACATATTTCACTGTAAGGTCTACACCTGTTGTATTCGGCTCATGTGACTAATAAAAATGTATTTGATTAAGAACAGGACGCATAGAACTAGTGCACATAGAACAGATCTACCGTTTCTTAGACTTGCGTTCAATGAGAATGACAGATCTATAACTAACATTTCTATGTGAATTTGGTCTGGTTGCCCAAAAAGTTATATTGCAGCTTTAAGTCAAAACAAAGTCCTCCAAGTGACAAGCTGTGACTTTTACTGTCTGAGTTCTAACAGGAATCTCAGTCAGTTCAGGTGGAGCAGGGGACTGAGGCTGAGGCACCTCAGGAAGCGGAGGGCCCTGCAGGTTGTGGAACAGGATAGGGGCCCCGATCATGTTGTCCCTGTCCTGTAATGTCCAGTTATACTCATTATTGCACAATGTCCACCGGTGGGGGAAGGGATGTAGGGAGGCATTTGAGTGGGGGCAAGGACCTAGAATAGGCTGTCGGGAGGGACAGGGGGAAGAGAATTGACCTAATGAAAATAGAGTGGGCATTCATCTGTGGAGTGGAGCGGGGCCGTAACACTGGATTGGGATGGACATAGGGCTTCAAGTGAAAACAACCCTGGATTTTGCTTGTTGTTCTGCCAACTCCTTGTATTCAAAGTTCACAGGTGCGTGGTCTCTTCACATGCTGATGGGGTGCAGAACCACGTAAGGTCTTAACCATCATCGTGCCAGCTTGTCACGGAGACATGCTGGTTCATCCACCATCCCCAAGTTGCCGACCTGGTATAGAACATACTTTTGACGTCAGTCAAAGTAGTGCTTCTGTTGTCCTTTTGCTCAGTCGCTGAATGCATGTACATCTCAAATTGCTCTCTGTAGTTTGCTCTAAAGGGAAATTGCATATTCTGCCAGCATTCCAGGTGTGGGGTTTGCTCCTGGCTGTGTATACCGGAATATGTCGATCAACAAGTTAGCCTCTCGTCCATGGGCCAGGAAGAAAGGTGTGAAGCCCATGCTAGCATGAGTAGATGTGTTTATATGACAGATCTACCTGAGGCAAGTCATCATCCCATTCGAATCCACTATCTTGGGACCTTTGCCAATTCTGCCTTCAGGGTGCAATTGTCGCATTTGACTGCCCCGTCACATTGTGGATGATGTGCAGAAGTGTGACATTTGTAGTCCCTAGGAGAGAGCAGACTGACTTAACCAAATCTGACTCGAATTGCCAGCACTGATCGCTTAACACAGTATGGGGCACACTATGTAGCCATATGCTTTGTTCAAACAGGTAGTAGGCCAAAGAGTTTCATAGTGGGGGAGCTTTGTGATGTCGGCAGCAATCATCTGGAAGGTTTGAGAGGGTAAGATTGGGACCAAGGGTGCATGCTCCCGTGACACATGGGATGCCCTGACTGTGATTTAAAATACCCATAATGTCCTACTGATGGGTGACCATGAACACGTTCTAGAACACGCGGGATTAACCCTAGTGGGACCACAACCTGAAGCTGAGTATTGTGTGTGGATCTGTGACGAACTCTACGGCAAAGGAGGCCATCCTGAACCACAAGGAGAATGAACAGAGTCCATAGCTTGTATGTATGAGGAAGCATTGTGAATCTCCCTGTGAGGCGATTTCTGTCCATCTGTTAGCCACTGGAAAACAATCTGTAGCTCAGGTTCTGCCCATTGTGCTTCCCATACGTCCCAGTCATCAGTCTTGGATATGGATGAGGTTAAGGTCCTCCACAGCGGAGTGCCATGGGTGTTGGAGGAAGCCTTGGTGGGGTACTGCAACATCGAGGAGGGCACAGGAGCCAACTCAGAGATAGACTGTATCCGTATGGAGGTGATCTGACTGGCCCATGAACACTCAGACCTCTGTGGGTGATGTTGGGACTGGCCATGAATGTAGCTTCTCTGTGTAGGAGGGGTAAGGTCGCACCCCATCTTTGGAGACAAGGAATCCCAGGAATGTGAGAGGCTTTAGCAAGGTGTTCATGGTAGAGGTCGACCAATTAACCGGAATGGCCGATTAACTAGGGCCAATTTCAAGTTTTCATAACAATCGGAAATCTATATTTTCAGACACCGATTTGGCAGATTATTTTTTGTATTTAAAAAAATAATAAATTTACACTTTTATTTAACTAGGCAAGTCTGTTAAGAGCACGTTCTTATTTTCAATGACGGACTAGGAACGGTGGGTTAACTGCCTTGTTCAGGGGCAGAACGACAGATTTGTACCTTGTCAGCTCGGGGATTCAATCTTGCAACCTGTTGTGGTAAATTCCTGTATTACTAAATGATGAGAGTTACAAACCACACACCAGTCAGAGTTATACTTAAACTTCATATTTTAATAATATGAGCTTCACCATAGCCCTGTGACTCTCAGAACAATTCAGTGTCTATAAATTAATTCTCTGAGAGTGCTTACAAAAGAATACTTAGTATCTTTTATAGCCAAGATACACCCCTCTCAACTCACATTACGAACCACAGATCTTTGGAATCTTAGGAATTTCACAAAGGGCCTTTTACTTGAAAAAGGAGTATCCCATAGCCAGATAGCATTAGCTATAAATTATCGTTCAGTTTGGTCTCTAAAACGAGATTCTAATCTTGTAGTACTTCATAGTACCAAAACATGACCTCACTATCTGGAATGCTCTTTAGGCTTTATTAGCCAAAGACATCGTAAATCTCCTCTGTCAGTGCTATCTCATAGAGGCCCATCCTCAGTGGAACACACACACACAATATTCAACAGATTTTATTCTGTGAATAAGACAACCATTCTAATGCAATACAAAGATTATAAAATAATCTTACAAGCATTATAACATCTTGCAATTTTCCACGACATCTCCCCATCACATGGTTTAACAGATACATTCATATTGGAAGACACTGTTCAATTCTGACTTATCCCTTTCTGATATTCTGCATATTACCAGACATGTAAAAGACGAGCCTGGCCTCTCCCCTCTCTGGGCCCCAAGTGACTATTCCCTAGAGAAGAAAGGAAAAATGCAACTGCCGACAGTATAGTCCAAAAAGAGACATTCTAATGACAAGTATCTCGAAGTAAATAAAACATTTTATTTATCTATGTTACGTAACTGATTCTGATTCAGATATGACAAACCTTACAGTTAACTAGTCCAACGCTCTAGCCACCTACCTCTCATTGCACTCCACGAGGAGCCTACCTGTTACTCTAATGCAGTAAGAAGCCAAGGTAAGTTGCTAGCTAGCATTAAACTTATCTTATAAAAAACAATCAATCAATCATAATCACTAGTTAAACTAGTAATATCATCAACCATGTGTAGTTATCTAGCGTGTCCTGCGTTGCATATAATCGATGCGGTGCGCATTCACGGAAAAAGGACTGTCGTTGCTCCAACGTGTACCTAACCATAAACATCAATGCCTTTCTTAAAATCAATACACAGAAGTATATATTTTTAAACCTGCATATTTAGCTTAAAGAAATCCAGGTTAGCAGGTGAAATTGTGTCACTTCTCTTGAGTTCATTTCACGCAGAGTCAGGGTATATGCAACAGTTTGGGCCGCCTAGTTTGCCAGAATTTATGACATAACATTGAATGATAGTTTCCGGATTTGACCAAATTAATGACGTAAGGCTCGTATTTCTGTGTTATTATGTTATAATTATGATTATGATTATGATTTGATAGAGCAGTCTGACTGATCTGTGGTAGGCAGCAGCAGGCTCGTAAGCATTCATTCAAACAGCCCTTTCGTGCGTTTTGCCAGCAGCTTTTCAATGTGCTTCAAGCATTGCGCTGTTTATGACTTCAAGCCTATCAACTCCTGAGATTAGGCTGGTGTAACCAATGTGAAATGGCTAGGTAGTTAGCGGGGTGCGCGCTAATAGCGTTTCAAACGTCATTCGCTCTGATACTTGGAGTGGTTGTTCCCCTTGCTCTGCAAGGGCCACGGCTTTTGTGGAGCGATGGGTAACGCTGCTTCGAGGGTGGCTGTTGTCGATGTGTTCCTCGTTCGAGCCCAGGTAGGAGTGAGGAGACTGACGGAAGCTATACTGTTACACTGGCAATACTAAAGTGCCTATAAGAACATCCAATAGTCAAAGGTATTTGGAATATAAATGGTATAGAGAGAAATAGTCCTATAAATACTATATTAACTACAACCTAAAACCTCTTACCTTGGAATATTGAAGTCTCATGTTAAATGGAACCACCAGCTTTCATATGATCTCATGTTCTGAGCAAGGAACTTAAATGTTAGCTTTTTTACATGGCACATATTGCACTTTTTCTCTCTTCTCCAACACGTTGTTTTTGCATTATTTAAACCAAATTGAACATGTTTCATTATTTATTTCAGGCTAAATAGATTTTTATGTATGTATTATATCAAGTAAAATAAGTGTTCATTCAGTATTGTTGTAATTGTCATTATTACAAATAAAATAAATCATCCGATTAATCTGTATCAGCTTTTTTTGGTCCTCCAATAATCGGTTTCGGTGTTGAAAAATCATAATCGGTCGACCTCTAGTTCATGGGCCAGTCAGAGGTCGGGGCGGCAGGGTGCTTAGTGGTTAGAGCGTTGGTGGACTAATAACCGAAAGATTGAAGGATTGAATCCCCGAGCTGACAAGGTAAAACTCGTTCTGCCCCTGAACAAGGCAGCTAACCCACTGTTCGTAGGCCATCATTGCAAATAAGAATTTGTTCTTAACCGACTTGCCTAGTTAAATAAAAGGTAAAAAATGTATTAAGTGGCATTTGGAAGGTTTCAACTTCAAACCAGCTTCGCTGATGCTGTCGAACGCTGCCCTGAGATGTTGAAGATGATGCTCGAAGTCTGATGCAATTTTTTATACAGCTTCCACTGTTGTTGCACCATGTTCATGTACCTTAAGCTGCAGGGCTGAATCCAGTCCATCAACAAATCACCTGAAAAGTTCTCATTGTTTTGCTTCATTACCATAACTGGGCAAAGCCTCTATAACTAAGGTCGAACGTTCAGCTGCATTACAGCTTCAATGGCTTGTTTGGTTTCTGGGAACGGGCAGTGATGTAGGTCTGGAACATTGACAAAAACAGAGCTCCCAAAAGCGTCGCCAAAACGTTTCTTTGTTTGGTTACAATCATCTATGGTAGTATCTGAAAGGCTCTGCCAGTAGGCAAATGCAGGGATGGACAATCTAGCTGGCAAAAGTAAAATGTTATTTATGACAGATGAGGATACATCCAAGGCTACTTCATACCTGATAATCAACCTGAGAATCCATGACAACAAATATTAAATACCATCCCCAGTAAAGGTAGCTCCACTCAAAACGTCATGTCTCTCACAGGCTGTGGGTGTTGTATGACGGGTAAAGGATTTTCTAGTATCTCCCCTGACTGCTGTTGCTCAACAGACCTTATGTCGGGTAAATGTTGCCATTACTTATTTACAAGTCCAATAGCTAAAAGGGTTAACCGTGACAGTTATAGTCCAAAACTGGAAGAGGCACTCACAATTCAGGCACTCACAATTCAGTTGAAATTATTCCGGGAGCTAGCAAAACAATGAGACCCCCCCCCCCCAAACACCATTGCCATCCGTATTACACTGTTAGTGCATTACAGTTGAAGTCGGAAGTTCACATATACCTTATCCAAATACATTTAAACTCAGTTTTTCACAATTCCTGACATTTAATCCTAGTAACAATTCCCTGTTTTAGGTCAGTTAGGATCACCACTTTATTTTAAGAATGTGAAATGTCAGAATAATAGTAGACAGAATTATTTATTTCAGCTTTTATTTCTTTCATCCCATTCCCAGTGTGTCAGAAGTTTACATACACTCAACAGCTACATTCGGTAGCATTGCCTTTAAATAGTTTAAATTGAGTAAAACGCTTCGGGTAGCCTTTCACAAGCTTCCCACAATAAGTTGGGTGAATTTTGGCCTAGGTGTAACTGAGTCAGGTTGATAGGCCTCCTTGCTAGCACACGCTTTTTCAGTTCTGCCCACAAATTTTCTATAGAATCGAGGTCAGGGCTTTGTGATGGTCACTCCAATACCTTGACTTTGTTGTCCTTAAGCCATTTGCCACAACTTTGGAAGTATGCTTGGGGTCATTGTCCATTTGGAAGACCCATTTGCAACCGAACTTCCTGACTGATGTCTTGAGATGTTGCTTCAATATTTTGTGGCAAACCTCTTCAAGTTTAGGAGCGATTGTCACAAATTAAGGGAGAAACTGTCACCAAATCACCCAAGTATGAGAGTTCTTTCGAACAGGACAGTACCTGTGTGTTTGTTTCTCCATCCTGGTCCACCCAGGCCGTAGGCAAGGTCAAGGATAGCAGGGTTCGGTACACGAATCGGGTTCTCGGTAGGTCCAGGTCCAAACGCCAACAGGTAAGTCCAAAACAGTCCAGCTCATACACGGTAAATCCATCCAATCTCTATTGTCTCTTTCTCTATTGTTCATAGATCCTTCCAGCCCTCTCTCTCTCCCTTCCTGGTTTTTCTTGACCCTTTATCTGTGGGTCGGCTCCACCTTCTGAGGGTTCCCCTTGCATCTGGGACTTGTAGATTTGGCGGTCGGCCATTTTGTGATCTGTAGTTCTGATCGGGGTGGCCAGTTTATTAGTTCTGCTCTCACATATCTGCCATTTATCACTCGACCCCCTTCTTTGCCACAATATCCACATAATTTTCTTCCCTCATGATGCCATCTATCTTGTGAAGTGCACCAGTCCCTCCTGCAGCAAAGCACCCCCACAACATGATGCTACCACTCATGTGCTTCACGGTTGGGATGGTGTTCTTCGGCTTGCACTTTTCGCACCAAAGTACATTCATCTCTAGGAGACAGAACGCATCTCCTTCCTGAGCCGTATGATGGCTGCGTGGTCTCATGGTGTTTATACTTGTGTACTATTGTTTGTACAGATGAACGTGGTACCTTCAGGCGTTTGGAAATTGCTCCCAAGGATGAACCAGACTTGTGGAGGTCTACAATTGTTTTCTAAGGTCTTGGCTGATTTCCTTTGATTTCCCATGATGTCAAGCAAAGAGACACTGCACAAAGTAGATGTCCTAACCGACTTGCCAAAACTATAGTTTGTTAACAAGAAATTTGTGGAGTGGTAGAAAAACTAGTTTAATTGACTCCAACCTAAGTCTATGTAAACTTCAGACTTCAACTGTACATGAATAATCAAGCTTGGTCTCTTGATATTACTTATATTCACAATGTTCTTCAATACAACTTCAAATCACAACAATTATATTCCCATGTCAAGTGCACAAGCTAACAGCTAGACAGATCGTTAAATACCACACTTGGAACATCCGTTTTCTAAATTTCCTGTCAGGTGTTAAAGCCTGAATTCAAAATTGATTAAATATATTTTTTTCCTCACCCATCGACACACAATACAGCATAATAACAAAGTGAAAACATATCTAATTTATGTAAGTATTCACACCCCTGGGTCAATTAGAATCACTTTTGGCAGCTATTACAGCTGTATGTCTTTCTGGGTACGTGTCTAAGAGCTTTGCACACCTGGATTGTACAATATTTGCACATTATTCATTTTTAAATGATTCAAGCACTGTCAAATTGGTTGGTGATCATTGCTAGACAGCCATAGATTTTCAATCACATTTATGTCAAAGCTGTAACTAGGCCACTCAGGAGCATTCAATTTCATCTTGGTAAATGTGGCCTTGTGTTTTAGGTTATTGTCCTGATAAAAGGTGAATTTGTCTCCCAGTGTCTGATGGAAAGCAGACTGAACCAGGTTTTCCTCTAGGATTTTAACTGTGCTTAGCTCTATTTAGTTTATTTTTATCTTAGGACAACTTCCTAGTCCTTGCCGATGACAAGCATACCCATAACATGATGTAGCCACCACCATGCTTGAAAATATGACGAATGGTAGTCAGTGATGTGTTGTGTTTGCACCAAAAATATCACTTTGTATTCAGGACATTATTTTATAGACAGGCACACACCTGTCAATATAAGGTCCCACAGTTGACAGTGCACATCAGAGCAAAAACCAAGCCATGAGGTCGAAGGAATGACTCCTTTCTGTATAGATAGAGGTAAGCTAATTAGGCTATATAATTTTGGAAATTACTTTACTTTAGGGAAGGCTCACCTTCCCCTAGCCTTATGGACGTGCCACCTATGCTCCCTGTCTTAGCACACATTCACACACACACCGCAGACCCTCCACTCCCTAATAGCCTACAGCTGCGCGCTTTTTGCCCCTCTCCCACTTTCGGTAATGGCTCCGGTTTAATAAAGTAACAAAACAATTGGCTTTTCTGCTGCTTCCCTCACTTGGATCGGACTGGTTGTCCTTTAGGTCCTTTCAAAACGTTTTTTCAAAATTAATTTATGCATGTTGGGTCCGGCTCATTCTGGTGTCCATTTCAGTAAGGGAGCTCCAACTCCCATCACCATTTGTCCTCATCATTCAGATTATTCAAATTCAATCATGAAGTTAAGAGAATGATTAGAGGGACAATAGAGCCATTAGCGAGGGACTTTAGCAAGTTTGGTAGGCTACCCATCAACGCCATTTTTGGATGGGATTGCGGTGACCAACAGGGAATTTGACTGTGGTCATGACTGGTGACAGCCCTATCTAGAGTGCACAATATCCCACCATGGCCAATAAGATTTAATGAAATAGCTGTAATCTAGTCAGGATCATTTTGAGATTAATGTAGACATTGTAAGGGAGTAATACATGCTTATGATAAATATTACAATGTGTTAGTTGCATTATAAGAATTATACCTGCCCGTTTTTCTTTCTGCAATGCTGTGAACAGTTGATGCTATGGCAGCACAGTGTTGGCTTTCAACCAACCCAACCATTTACACTGCTCTGTGTGGGAGTAGCATTTTGTCCTACTGATTGGTTTCCTCCTACACAGCAGGCCACAAAGACAGGCTCTGGAGTGCAATTCTGCGCCTGTTTACATTCATCAGGACAGAGAGCACGAGACAGTTCTTTGCGAGAGAGCTCAAGCGAGTGAGAGAGAGCGTGCTGCATTGGCATTTGCACTGAATAGCAAGGATGGCTTTCAATCCTGCATGTATTAGCACTTGATGAAAGATTATTATACAGTTGGCAGGCTACCAATGTCCATTTGGTTGAACGGCTGTACTATACATTTAAACCTTTGGATTTGCACAAAGTAATGGTCCAACATCATTCTTATTTTATCATGTCTGGTGTCCATCCACATGTCAATGTGGTTCTCAGTGGTTAATCTCGGACACCCAGAAATAAAATCCCATGTAATTGTAATATATGCTGGATTTAGTTCTTGTGGAAAACATGTTAGATAATGTACAGGTAATGTCAGTATCAAAGTCTCCACCCCTCTAAACGAAAACACTCAGCCAGTTTCCGAAGTCTATGGGCCAAATGCTCCCTCCCCTTCCTAAATTCAAAAGAAATACGAGCCCCTGCGAAATCGTGATTTATCCAAATGATCAGTGATGAACATTAAGCATACCGGAACAAAGTTCCTTGTGAGTAATGACATCCCAGTCTCTGTTGACAGATGCTACTATCATTTATGTTCCGTGCATCTGTCCATGTAAGATTACGCAGTTGTATATCTCAGTAAGGTAGCTCTCTGATAAAGTATGACTTCTCATTGTCCAGTTGTCAATTACAAGACAACACACTACGCTCATGCATGGTGAAACTGCCCTGACCACCACTGCACTGCACTGGAGAAAAAAAGATAATTGAAAAGGAAGCAATGCAAGTTATCTCTACTTAGAGAAACATGGAGAGTGCTCATGTTTACATTAATCATCCTTGAGATGTTTCTACAACTTGGAGTCCACCTGTGGTAAATTAAATTGATTGGACATGACTTGGAAAGGCACACACCTGTCTATATAAGGTCTCACAGTTGACAGTGCATGTCACAGCCAAAATCAAGCCATGAGGTCGAAGGAATTGTCCGTAGAGCTGCGAGACAGGACTGTGTCAAACAGATCTGGGGAAGGGTACCAAAACATTTCTGCAGCATTGAAGGTCCCCAACAACACAGTGGCCTCCATCATTCTTAAATGGAAGAAATTTGGAACCACCAAGACTCTTCCTAGAGCTGGACACCCAGCCAAACTGAGCAATCGGCGGGAAAGGGCCTTGGTAAGGGAGGTGATCAAGATCCTGATGGTCACTCTGACAGAGCTCCAGAGTTCCTCTGTGGGGATTGGATAACCTTCCAGATGAACGGAGCAAAGTACAGAGAGATCCTTGATGAAAACCTGCTTCAAAGCGCTCAGGACCTCAGACTGGGGCGAAGGTTCACCTTCCAACAGGACAACAACCCTAAGCACACAGCCAAGACAACATAGGATTGGCTTCGGGACAAGTCTCTGAATGTCCTTGTGGGGTCCAGCCAGAGCCCGGACTTGAACCTGATCCAACATGTCTGGAGAGACCTGAAAATAGCTCTGCAGCGACGCTCCCCATCCAACCTGACAGAGCTTAAGAGAATCTGCAGAGAAGAATGGGAGAAATTCCCCAAATACAGGTGTGCCAAGCTTGCAGCGTCATACCCAAAAAGACTCGAGGCTGTAATTGCTGTGAAAGGTGCTTCAACAAAGTACTGAGTAAAGGGTCTGAGTACTTGTTTAAATGTAATTTTTTTATTTCTTTTTTTTTTATGTTTTTGCTTTGTCATTATTCAATTGTATGCAGATTTATGAGGGGGAAAAACTATTTAATCAATTTTAGAAAAAGGCTGTAATGTAACAAAATGTGGAAAATTCCACTGGTCCAAATACTTTCTGAATACACTGTCTCAGCTCTAATGGAGGATTGTTTGTCTGTTATAGTTCACACTGTCGCTCCGAGCTGTCAACAAGCTGCTGAATGTGATACCACCTGCTGTACTTAAGACAGCAGTTTACCACTGTGATATTTACAGAAAGACTGCAAATTCCATGTTACACTGAGCTCAAAACACTGTTCATACAGACTGATATTTCTAGAAAATAATGCATTTACACATTGTGGTATACCGAGCCATTATCAAAGGACAAAATGCAAGTTCAAAGTTACCTGAACTACAACCTCATATTTGATGTCAGAGAGATCAGTTATTTTGTTGAAGGTTCAAGCAAGGTTCTTTAACATGATACAAGTATGCCAGAGGTTCAAAGGGTTGTCAACATAATGTTTTGCAAACCGATCTGCAGCTTTCAGATTTCAATGCATAATTTTTCCCTTTGGTGTGGGGGGGTAGGGGGTATTCAATTTAATATGAGGGGCTTCAGTTTCATAAATCTTATGTTGTAATTCAGGCAGCTCTTTGGCATATGTCTTTATTCCGTGTCTGGTTTATCTTTCTGGGTTGTTTCCCAGAACCATAAAACATGAGCAGTCCGACTGATGTATTATTGACTCTGTTTGACTCTATCCTAGCCGTTTCCTGGTGTGTTTCTTTCTGTCCTCACAGTTTCTCCCCCTGAAGCCTCAGATGTGTCTGCCAATCACCCCTCTTTGTCTTGGAGGCTCCAGAGCATGAATCAGTCAGTCTGGGCATCTGGACATCCGTCTAGTTTGCTCCCTCTGATCTCCCTCTGTGCCCCACTCTTCCTCTATCTCCAGTTTTCTAGTCATATGGTTGAAGATAGATACTACTCACCCATATGTTTTACTCGCCTATCCGCTCGCACGCACGCACGCACACACACACACACACACACACACACACACACACACACACACACACACACACACACACGTTATAATGCCATATAATTCAGGCCGCCAGTCTCCCATCTCACTCTGCTGTCACCACCAGAACCACGGATCACCAAACACAGAGAGTGTTGAGATGGGACAGAGTGACATAAATATGAACTAAAAAGGAGAGCAGAATTGATATTCATCTTCAACACTGCAGCAGGATAGGCTAATAAAGAAATGGGAGTCAAATTGAACCACTACAAAAAAAATGGGGAGAACCTGTTATGAAGAGGGTTCGTAATGATGCTGCGATGTGTCAATAGCAAATACTAACTAAATCAAATGTTATTTGTCACATGCTTCGTAAACAGCAGGTGCAGACTAACAGTGAAATGCTTACTTACAAGTCATTTTCCAACAATGCAGAGTTAAAGATAAAAATAAATTAATTAAAGATGAAGATAAAACTCAGTCCATGTCCTCAGAATCCCCCATACACAATAAAGCTATCAGTCTAGTATATTGATTAACATGAAAAATATTTAGTTGATATTTCAAATGTTATTTGGAGAATAACACACCATCAATCAGGCATAAAATTCAAAGTCTGGAGGAATAATTGCTAGAGACATTCTGTTGAACTCGTTGTTTTTTTTGGGGGGGGGGGGCACTGGACTGCTGTTTCTCATTTTACTTATCATAAATGGTGTTGCTCAGGGGGGAACATAAATGCGGGGGGTGAAAACAGACATCAAACGCACTGAGAAGCGTTCAGTCACGTCTGCCTGTGTGTTCTGCATTGTGCCAGGCTGCACTATCATGGCAAGGTCTATCTCTCCAAACCACTGAGCGCTAACCTGCAGAATGAAGATAAAGAAAATGGCTTCAATTTTTCCCATCAGAAAAAGTGTGGTTGTTAGAGCGGTGAATCCATCCTCATTTCCCTGGGACCTTTGATCGGGGATTACACAGGGAGCGTGGTGAGGATGGAGCTCATTGTTTGGCCTGGGAAAGCTCATGGATGTGCCTGAGGTGCACTGTCAAAGCCTCTGAAGTGAACAGTGCAACGTCCACTGTGAACCAGTCAGGGCAAGCACTCACGTTAGTCGATCATTAAACAATTGCTAACTTTCTTGGGTTGGCAGAAAACGCAGTAAACTCCAATTTCTCTGGTAATAACCCACTGATGCGAGAAGAGATTTTCTATTACATTTCCTTGAAATCTCTTGAATGAACTATTGGTAGCTTGGCTCTTAGAATTAATATATTTAAAGTTTTCTCCTCCTATTCTTCTAGAAATGCAGTGTTTACTGTGAGTTTCTGGTGATTTTTTTTTATGTGTTTGTTTACTATTAGTCCCTTGACTCAGACAGCAACAGACAACAAAACCAGGTTTAGGTGATGAATCACACACAAGATCTGCGTTCTATTGAATTCACCGTTATCAGAGATAAGTGTATTGAACAGCAGTCAGAAGACAATACTCTAACGTAGACCAACATAGTAACCAAAGTCTGCCTCTATATTCCTCTGTATTATCCAGCACATCCCAGGAGAAGACTTGTCTGCAGTCAAAGAGGTAAAGGAAACACAAGTGTCCGAATTAAAAAGGTTAACCATTAGGTCTGTAGAGCTTTGGAGATGGATGGATTTCCACTGGCCCACAGGCACTTGTGAATTAACGATATGACAGTGAAAACTACAGTGTTTGAATGCTTCCACGTGTACTGTGTTACTCCATGAAATCCTACACTCAAACGACAATGTCTGTGTATGTACAGTTGAAGTCGGAAGTTTACATACACCTTAGCTAAATACATTTACACTCAGTTTTCACAATTCCTGACATTTAATCCTAGTGAAAATTCCCTGTCTTAGGTCAGTAAGGATCACCACTTTATTTTAAGAATGTGGAATGTCAGAATAATAGTAGAGAGAATGAATTATTTCAGCTTTTATTTCTTTCATCACATTCCCAGTGGGTCAGAATTTGACATACACTCAATTAGTATTTGGTAGCATTGCCTTTAAATTGTTTAACTTGGGTCAAACACTTCGGATAGCCTTCCACAAGCTTACCACAATGAGTTGGGTGAATTCTGGCCCATTCCTCCTGACAGAGCTGGTGTAACTGAGACAGGTTTGTAGGCCTCCTTGCTCACACATGCTTTTTCAGTTATGCCAACAAATGTTCTATAGGATCGAGGTCAGGGCTTTGTGATGGCCACTCTAGTACCTTGACTTTGTTTTCCTTAAGCCATTTGCCACAACTTTGGAAGTATGCTTGGTGTCATTGTCCATTTGGAAGACCCATTTGCGACCAACCTTTAAATTCCTGACTGATGTCTTGAGATGTTACTTCAATATATCCACATAATTTTCCATCCTCATGATGCCATCTATTTTGTGAAGTACACCAGTCCCTCCTGCAGCAAAGCACCCTCACAACATGATGCTGCCACCCCCGTGCTTCACAGTTGGGATGGTGTCCTTCGGCTAGCAAGCCTCCCCTTTTCCCTCCCAACATAACAATGGTCATTATGACCAAACAGTTCTATTTTTGTTTCATCAGACCAGAGGATGTTTCTCCAAAAAGTACGATCTTTGTCCCCATGTGCAGTTGCAAACCGTAGTCTGGCTTTTTTATGGCTGTTTTGGAGCAGTGGCTTCTTCCTTGCTGAGTGGCCTTTCAGGTTATGTTGCTATAGGACTCGTTTTACTGTGCATATAGATACTTTTGTACCTGTTTCCTCCAGCATCTTCACAAGGTCCTTTGCTGTTGTTCTGGGATTGATTTGCACTTTCCGCACCAAAATACGCTCATCTCTAGGAGACAGAACGCGTCTCCTTCCTGAACGGTATGATGGCTGCGTGGTCCCATGGTGTTTATACTTGGGTACTATTGTTGTTACAGATGAACGTGGTACCTTCAGGTGTTTGAAAATTGCTCCCAACCATGAACCAGACTTGTGGAGGTCTACAATTATTTTTCTTAGGCCTTGGCTGATGTCTTTTGATTTTCCCATGATGTCAAGCAAAGAGGCATTGAGTTTGAAGGTAGGCCTTGAAATACATCCACAGGTACACTCAAATTATGTCAATTAGCCTATCAGAAGCTTCTAAAGCCATGACATCATTTTCTGGAATTTCCCAAGCTGTTAAAGGCACAGTCAAGTTAGTGTATGTAAACTTCTGACCCAGTGTAATTGTGATACAGTGAATTATAAGTGAAATAGCCTGTCTGTAAACAATTGTTGGAAAAATGACTTGTGTCGTGCACAAAGTAGATGTTCTAACCAACTTGCCAAAACTATAGTTTGTTTTACAAGAAATTTGTGGAGTGGTTGACAAACAAGTTTTAATGACTCCAACCTAAGTGTATGTAAACTTCTGACTTCAACTGTATATATTTATTATTTTGTTAATCCAATAAACATTATGGTAATTTGGGCTATACTTTGAGAACGGATAGCCTAACTACCGCATGAGAAAAATGATTGATTAGTTGGTCATGAGGGGAGGACATTTCCTTCCTTCCACCCCCCCCTCCGCTCTCTCTCCCCTCTCCCACTCCCCCTCTCCTCTCCGTGGATGCACGTTGTGATGTTATAGGGTTATAAATGGCTTCTCTGGCTGAGTTTAGATTAGATTTGTTTCTATGAGATTCATTCCAGCCCCAACTCTGTTCTCAGCGTTCTCGATACTTGTTTCTTTGATGAATACCTCCTGCCCTGTCAACAGCCATTTGCTAGATCCCTTTTCATAAACTCCTCCTCAGAGATGCAAAAACTCTTCCTCTCACACTAAATGCCTCCGTCACTTCTACACCTTCTCTTACTACTTTTACAAAGTCAGAGAAATACAGGACCTTGGAAGCAACAGTTATACTATAGCATGCGTGTAGATGTATTGTAATTGATCATTAAGAAGGGATTCGTGCTCTGATGTATATATTTGGACTCTGTTATAGTGAGGCTATTTAATGCCAGTTGTGTAATGTAGATTAAGTATTGATCAAAGGGGCCTCAGACTACTGTTTGTCAAGCACCCTTAGGCCTGACAACATCCAGCATGCTTTAGTAAGATTTCAGTAATTCCCTCTCAGTGAAAGCCTTCTCCAAGATATTGGCCAAGTATCTACGTAATCTGATCTTCCTCATGGTTGAGCAACATATGGTTTAGACACCCTGAAGGTTTCATCTTAAAGCAGCAGATACTATACCCCTAATGGTTTCAGGAAGATTCACAACAGGCAGAAAGATATCTCTACTGTATCAACAATGTTTCGTTCTGATACACTACATGACCAAAAGTATGTGGACATCTGCTCGTCGAACATCTCATTGCAAAATCATCAGCATTAATATGGATTTGAGTTTTGATTTTTTAGGATCCCCATTAGCCAACGCCAATGGTGACAGCTAGCCTTACTGGGGTCCGACATATTACAAAAAATACATTACAGTCAAAAGACTTCTGAATTCACATACAGTTGGTCCTCCACTTTGCTGCTCTAACAGCCTCCACTCTAGATATTGGAACATTGCAGTGGGGACTTGCTTCCATTCAGCCACAAGAGCGTTAATGATGTTGGGTGATCAAATCAAATCTTATTTGTCACATACACATGGTTAGCAGATGTTAATGCAAGTGTGGGTGAAATGCTTGTGCTTCTAGTTCCGACAATGCAGTAATAACCAACGAGTAATCTAACCTAAAAATTTCACAACTACCTTATACACACAAGTGTAAAGGGATGAAGAATATGTACATGAAGATATATGACTGAGTGATGGTACAGGACGGCATAGGCAAGATGCAGTAGATGGTATCGAGTACAGTATATACATATGAGATGAGTAATGTAGGCTATATAAACATAAAGAATTGGCATTGTTTAAAGTGGCAAGTGATACATGTATTACATAAAGACGGCAAGATGCAGTAGATGGTATAGAGAACAGCATATACATATGAGATGAGTAATGTAGGGGTATGTAAACATTATATTAAGTGGCATTGTTTAAAGTGGCTAGTGATACATTTTTACATACATTTTTCCATTATTAAAGTGGCTGGAGTTGAGTCAGTATGTTGGCAGCAGCCACTCAATGCTAGTGGTGACTGTTTAACAGTCTGTTGGCCTTGAGATAGAAGCTGTTTTTAAGTCTCTCGGTCCCTGCTTTGAAGCACCTGTCCTGACCTCGCCTTCTGGATGATAGCGGGTTGAACAGGCAGTGGCTCTGGTGGTTGTTGTCCTTGTCCTTGATGATCTTTATGGCCTTCCTGTGACATCGGGGGGTGTAGGTGTCCTGGAGGGCAGGTAGTTTGCCCCCGGTGATGCGTTGTGCAGACCTCACTACCCTCTGGAGAGCCTTGCGGTTGTGGGTGGAGCAGTTGCCGTACCAGGCGGTGATATAGCCCGACAGGATGCTCTCGATTGTGCTTCTGTAAAAGTTTGTGAGTGCTTTTGGTGACAAGTCGAATTTCTTCCGCCTCCTGAGGTTGAAGAGGCGCTGCTGCGCCTTCTTCACCACACTGTCTGTGTGGGTGGACCAATTCAGTTTGTCTGTGATGTGTACGCCGAGGAACATAAAACGTACTACCCTCTCCACTACTGTTCCATCGATGTGGATAGGGGGCTGTTCCTTCTGCTGTTTCCTGAAGTCTACGATCATCTCCTTTGTTTTGTTGACGTTGAGTGTGAAGTTATTTTCCTGACACCACACTCCGAGGGCCCTCACCTCCTCCTTGTAGGCCGTCTCGTCATTGTTGGTAATCAAGCCTACCACTGTAGTGTCGTCTATGATTGAGTTGGAGTCGTGCATGGCCACGCAGTCGTGGGTGAACAGTGAACAGGGAGTACATGAGAGGGCTCAGAACGCACCCTTGTGGGGCCCCAATCAGCGGGGTGGAGATGTTGTTACCTACCCTCACCACCTGGGGCAGCCCGTCAGGAAGTCCAGGACCCAGCTGCACAGGGCGGGGTCGAGACCCAGGTTTCGTGTTTGATGACGAGTTTGGAGGGTACTGTGGTGTTAAATGCTGAGCTGTCGTCGATGGACAGCATTCTCACGTAGATATTCCTCTTGTCCAGATGGGTTAGGGCAGTGTGCAGTGTGGTTGCGATTGTCGTCAGTGGACCTATTGGGGCGGTAAGCAAATTGGAGTGGGTCTAGGGGGTCAGGTAGGGTGGAGGTGACATGGTCCTTGACTAGTCTCTCAAAGCACTTCATGATGACGGAAGTGAGTGCTACAGGGCGGTAGTCGTTTAGCTCAGTTACCTTAGCTTTCTTGGGAACAGGAACAATTTTGTCCCTCTTGAAGCATGTGGGAACAGCAGACTGGGATAAGGATTTATTGAATATGTCCATAATCACACCAGCCAGCTGGTCTGCGCAGGCTGGGGATGCCTTCTGGGCCTGCAGCCTTGCGAGGGTTAACACGTTTAAATGCTTTTCTCACGTCGGCTACAGTGAAGGAGAGTCCGCAGGTTTTGGTAGCGGGCTGTGTCCGTGGCACTGTATTGTCCTCAAAGTGAACAAAGAAGTTGTTTAGTCTGTCTGGGAGCAAGACATCCTGGTACGCGACAGGACTGGTTTTCTTTTTGTAATCCGTGATTGACTGTAGACCCTGCCACATTCCTCTTGTGTCTGAGACATTTAATTGCGACTCTACTTTGTCTCTATACTGACGCTTAGCTTGTTTGATTGCCTTGTGGAGGGAATAGCTACACTGTTTGTATTCGGTTATGTTTCCGGTCACCTTGCCCTGGTTAAAAGCAATGGTTCGCGCAATCAGTTTTGCGCGAATTCTGCCATCAATCCACAGTTTCTGGTTTGGGAATGTTTTAATAGTTGCTGTGGGTACGACATCGCCGATGCACTTGCTAATAAACTCGCTCACCGAATCAGCGCATCCGTCAATGTTGTGGTTTGACGCAATGCGGAACATTTCCCAGTCCACGTGAACGAAGCATTCTTGAAGCCTGGAATCAGATTGGTCAGACCAGCGTTGAACAGACCTGAGCGCGGGAGCTTCCTGTTTTTATCTCTGTCTATAGGCAGGTAGCAACAAAATGGAGTCGTGGTCAGCTTTTCCGAAAGGAGGGCGGGGGAGGGCCTTATATGCATCGCGGAAGTTAGAATAACAATGATCTAGGGTTTTACCGGCCCTGGTAGCACAATCGATATGCTGATAGAATTTAGGGAGTCTTGTTTTCAGATTAGCCTTGTTAAAATCCCCAGCTACAATGAATGCAACCTCAGGATATGGGGTTTCCAGTTTACATAGAGTCAAATAAAGTTTGTTCAGGGCCATCTATATATGCGGCTGTGATTATAATTGAAGATAATTCTTTGGTAGATAATGCGGTTGACATTTGTTTGTGAGGAATTCTAAGTCAGGTGAACAGAAGGACTTGAGTTCCTGTATGTTGTTATGATCACATCATGTCTCGTTAATCATAAGGCATACCTCGCCACCCCTCTTCTTACCAGAAAGATGCTTGTTTCTGTCGGCGCAATGCGTGAAGAAACCAGCTGGCTGTACCTACTCCGATAGCGTGTCTCGAGTGAGCCATGTTTCCGTGAAGCAAAGAACGTTACAGTCTCTTATGTCTCTCTGGAATGCTACCCTTGCTCGGATTTCATCAACCTTGTTGTCAAGCGACTGGACTTTGGCGAGTAGTATGCTTGGGAGCGGTGCGCGATGTGCCCGTCTCCGGAGCCTGACCTTAGACCGGTTCGACTGCCCCTTTTACGGCTTTGTTGTTTTGGTTCGCCGGCTGGGGTCCGATCCATTGTCCCGGGTGGTGGGCAAAACAGAGGATCCGCTTCGAGAAAGTCGTATTCCTGGTCGTAACGATGGTAAGTTGACGTTGCTCTTATATCCAGTAGTTCCTCCCGACTGTATGTAATAAAACCTTAAGATTACCTGGGGTACCAATGTAAGAAATAACACGTAAAAAAACAAAATACTGCATAGTTTCCTAGGATCGCAAAGCGAGGCAGCCATCTCTGTCGGCGCCAGAAGTAGGAATCTGGCCTGGCTTGCAGTCTGCGTTGGTCCCTCCCTTTGCAATTCATCCCAAAGGTGTTTGATGGGGTTGAGGTCAGGGCTCTGTCAAGTTCTTCCAAACCAACCTTGACAAATAATTGTCATGCTGAAACAGGAAAGGGCCTTCCCCAAACTGTTGCCACAAAGTTGGAAGCACAGAATTGTCTAGAATGTCATTGTATGCTGTTCTGTTACCATGAAAAACAGCCCCAGACCATTATTCCTCCTCCACCAAACTTTACAGTTGGCACTATGCATTCAGACAGGTAGCGTTCTCCTGGCAGATTCGTCAGTCGGACTGCCAGATGGTGAAGAGTGATTCATCACTCCAGAGAGCGCGTTTCCACTGCTCCAGGGTCCAATGGCTTTGCACCACTCCAGCCAACCCTTGGCATTGTGCGTGGTGATCTTAGGCTTGTGTGCGGCTGCTCACTTAACAGTTCTTGTGCAGACATTGCTTCCAGGGGTAGTTTGGAACTCAGTAGTGAGTGTTGCAACTGAGGACAAATTATTTTTACTAGCCACGTGCTTCAGCACTCGGTGGTCCCGTTCTGTGAACTTATGTGGCCTACCACTTCATGGCTGAGCCGTTGTAGCTCCAACACATTTCCACTTCTCAATGACAGCAATAACAGTTGTCCGGGGCAGCTCTAGCAGGGCATAAATTTGATGAACTGACTTGTTGGAAAGGTGGCATCCTATGACGGTGCCACGTTGAAAGTCACTGGGCTCTTCAGTAAAGGCCAATTCACTGCCAATGTGCTTGATTTTATACACCTGTCAGCAATAGGTGTGGCTGAACTAAACAAATCCACTAATTTGAAGGGATGTCCACATACATTTGCATATATAGTGTATGAAAGGATACGAGGGGGGATTGCTTGCCATTATGATTAGTTCAGAAAGTCCTGGATCAACAGGCTCAGAGTCAAGGAGAGGCTAGATATTCTGCCTAAAAGGTCATTTTAGACTAAGCAAAAGAGCAGGCAGATCGCTCCAGAGTGACTTCAAAATTGGATGTCAATCCATGTCTTCATGCCTTCAAAACCGGCCACTCGGGGTAACAGTGAGCGCTCTCACCATCAAGTTGAATTTCGGGTTTTGCTAGGGAATTGTGGACAGGGGGTCGGATGGGCGTAATCCCATGACTTTGGATCAGAAGGTTGAGTGTTTTTTGTTTGTTTTAAGCCTATCCCAAACCTTTACCTTGTAAATTTGACATTTGGAGCAACTTAGAATTTAGAGTTTTGGAAAAACAATGATAAACTTCTAATTCTGCAGTGAGACTGTTTGAGCTTGCTGAAAAGAACAGGGTAGAACGGGTTCTGGTTCACAGGAGGGGTTGCTTGAAACATTGGTCATATTATAACAAAAAGTCTGGTGGGTGCTGTGAATGATGTGGACATTGAATTGTGTAAGTAAAATTGTATTGGTCACATACACATTTTAAACAAAGACTTTCTTCTGAAACTCATCAGTCTATTCTTGTTTTGAGAAATTAAGGCTATTCCATGTGAGAAATTGCCAAGAAACTGAAGATTTCATACAACGCTGTGTACTACTCCCTTCACAGAACAGTGCAAACTGTCCCTAACCAGAATAAAAAGAGGAGTGGGTTGCCCTGGAGCACAACTGTGCAAGAGGACAAGTACAGTAGAGTGTCTAGTTTGAGAAACAGACGCCTCACAAGTCCTCAAGTGGCAGCTTCATTAAATAGTACCTGCATAACAGCAGTCTCAACGTCAACAGTGAAAAGGCGACTCCAGGATGCTGGCTTTCTAGGCAGAGTTCCTCTGTCCAGTATCTGTGTTCTTTTCCCCATCTTAATCTTTTCTTTTTATTGGCCAGTCTGAAATATGGCTTTTTCTTTGCATCTCTGCCTAGAAGGCCAGCATCCCGGAGTCGCCTCTTCACTGTTGACGTTGAGACTGGTGATTATCATAAGTCTTGTGTCTGAGCCGTTGAGTTGCGACTCCACTTTGTCTCTGTACTGTACTGACGTGGAGGGTATAGCTGATTTTCACTTTCACTCTGGAACAGAGTGGTTTGGAACCGAGCAAAAAGTGTCAAAAGAACCAGACCCTCATTCCCAAACTGTAAGATATTTTCTTCTCAGTGCCATAGCAACTGATAGAGTGAAATTACATCTTGTCCAAACACAGAACATTCTGTACACAATACAAGCAATCCTACGCTCTCTGCTCTATTGTTCCCTTATGACTGATGAAAAATAAAACCTATGATGGAAAATAACATCTGTGCATGCAGTGAAAAAATAAGATTCCATTGTGTTTGTCTAAATGGCCAATGCCTATGATTGCATGGAATAGATTAAACAAATCAAATTTTCACTGCAGAAAATGTATAAAAGATGCATAATGCATTTTTGATGTCTTGTCTAATAGCACGTCATATTTGATGAAAGGAGATGAGCCATATTAAGAAGAGCCGTCTCTTTATGTTGGATGGGAAATGATGGTTACTAATATGAGTGTAGAGGTGAAGTTCTTCAACCACATCTTGCATAACCAATGACACCTCTTATCAACGGCATGATGTGCATAATGACTGTCAGTGATGTGCTGGATAGAGTCATGCGATCAGTCATCATTGACTACAATAAAGTCACAAGGCTGCAAAAATAGCATGGCTCAAATCAAACAGAGAGGCAAAAGACAGTTGTGGTTGTAATTCTGATTTTCTCCTTGGTTTAGGATTGCTGTGTCTTTTCCAGAGCTATGTGTTTACTGGTATGTGTGCCACCTGATTGGCTCTGTTGTGTTAATGAGGTTATGAGGGGCGGCCTGCCAAATCTCCATGTCTACGTGATGGCAAATAAAACACTTTCACCACGCTGACAGTATCTGAAATGTTGCAAATCTCATAGTCCCCAAATGCTTTCCTTTCTATTCTCCATCCCAATCTTACCCACTGAAATTGGATGGCATTCCCTCTTAATATGATTGATGTCCCTGACAATCTTATATGAACTGCACCATAGTATAGTGTATGTCTGCGCATGTGCCATTGTGCCCTGACAAATGTTTGTTTACCACTAAGAAAACACAGTTCACACATAACAAACACACACACACTTTGTGCTGCCTTCAAATGTATGTCCAGAAGGCAAGACACAAATCCTTGATAATCAGTCTAGTTTATGCATCTGTAACTGAAGAGCCCATTGCAACTGTATAATTTAACAAATGTGCAGCACAATGTTCAATTTAGACAAATTATACAGTTTATAATAAATGCAGTTTTGATAGGGGAAAACAAGCATTAGAACTGTGATATCTACTGAACAACAGTAAACAAACAATGCATAAAATATACAACTAGATGCATTTGAAGCAATTAGGAATAGCCTAGTCAAATAGTGGGATGAATCTCTACCAGTGTTGTACATTATTTTGTAGCAACTGGCTATCCTCCTCTTTAAGGTGATTTGCCTTATCTTCTTTTAAGTGAAACACCATTAAAACCATGTGAGAGCTGGGGGTTACAATCTAATAGGCCTCTTCCATACTCTCCCCCCTGCAGAAAGCAGATCACTGCCTGAGAAATAAGCAGCATGGGTAGGATGTTGGTTGCAGAAAGACCTTCAGAGAATGAAAGCATTAAGGTTTGTTCTTCTCTGTCTGGTATCCCTAGGCCAAAACTCATCAAATGACATGGAAAGAGTGGGCTCAGAGATGGCTGAGAGAATCCTACAGTATATAACTCTTCATCTGTGTCACACCAATTGGCTTCCCCTCTATGTGTAACAGACGTCAAACTGTTTGCTTAGTGAGTACCGCTTTCTTCCTGATTCGGCTCACAGAGGTTGAATCCAGGACCTCCATCGGGCGACATTTCAAGCTAGCTGTGGAGTGATTTTACGGTATGTTCATAACTACACGTAGACAAATGCTCCCTCATATACAAGTTTTGACAACCTGAAATACATGTAGGATAGATAATGAAGATATTTATACTTTAGCTGTATTCACAGCATTGAATGATGAGGTATTTATATCCCTCGCCAAGGGACTGGAGATGCATGTCATAGACAGTGCCTTATCCCATAGATTTTATACAGCCAAAAATAAATGATCATAATCCCACAAATCTGATCCACAGAATATTCTCTGTAACCCTCTAGATCCTGACAGTCAACTAATCACTTCGCCCTTAAGGGAAAATATCCTCACAGGAATAGCTCTATAAAGGGTCTCTGTAGATTAAGACGTGTGAAGAATTCCTGTGGGTTTATAAAATCATTCATGCATACCAAAAGTATTAACCAAGACTGAAATGCCCATTTGGGTATATGCTGGCCGTTGCGAACAAGCTATTCATACAGTCATGTTTTCATCTTGCATTCACGAGTAAAGAGAGAACACAAAGAGTGCTTCTATGTTTACAGTAAATTGCTAATTATGGTTTGTGTGATCTACTACAGTACATATCGGTGAACTGATTGAACTATACTCTCACTCTTGAGCCTATGCTCTTGAGACTACAAGGTGAGCTGCCTGTTCTAGAAAGCTTATTGTGTGTGTTGTGCTCAGAGTCTTGTGTCAGTACCATTTCAATCTCTGGTATGTACATCTAATATGGGCTGTTCCAGAAAGCCTATTGTGTTGTGCTTTCAATCTTGTGTCGGTACATCTAAGGTGGGCTGTTTTCGTTAACCTTGTCCGGTGCCATAAACCACAAAACGGGTCACCACTCAGGGGAGGTGATTAGAGAAAGGGGAAGAGAAAGGGGGATACCTAGTCAGTTGTACAACTGAATGCATTCAACCGAAATGTGTCTTCCGCATTTAACCCAAGTCCTCTGAATCAGAGAGAGGGGCTGCTTTAACCCTCTAAGGTTGATGTCCGCACCTGCACAGAAACCTAATTAGCATACTAAACAAATCCCCAAAAAACTCTGTCAGTTTAAGCTAGAGATATGCTTTTTGGGGGGCTCCTGAGTGGCACAGCGGTCTAAGGCACTGCATCTCAGTACTAGATGTGTCACTACAGACCCTGGTTCGATTCCAGGCTGTTTCACAACCGGACGTGATTGGGATTTGTCCGATCCTTAAGAGGTTTTAACTGACTTGCCTAGTTAAATAAAGGTTTTTAAAAAGCATTGGATTATTATTATTTTTTTTTTGCATTGGATTGAGTCCCAATCCATCGCATCAGCTTATGTCACACTTCCGCATCTGCGGTGAAAGGTGTCAGAGCTAGATCTGTGTTTGTCAGACCATGAGACATCCCGAAAATCGGTCTTCTCACAAAATCATCTGTAGTGTCCGAACGGTTTGAAATACAAACTATTAATTAATCAATGTCCACGTCACAGTGCCCGGGGAGCAGTTGTTGTTGGGAGTTAAATGCCTTGCTTAATGCCAGAATGGCAGATATTTCCACCTAGCCAGCTCGGGGATTCGAACCAGTAACCAGCCTAATGCTCTTAACCTCTAGGCTACCTACCTATTATACTCTAGCCTGGTTAATGGTCCTTACTGACAGCACTTAATGAAAATAAATGGAGGGCTGAAAGACTACACACAAGGAAGGAAGAGATTCTCCATCACTACGTGTTTCACCTTGTTTTCATGTTTAAGTAATCCCTTTTTACACTCAAGGGAATTAGGCCTAACACAAACAGAATGATCAGATTACTATGGAACCACAGGGGAATCAAATAGTAGGTCCTAGACATACAGTGCTTCCTTTCCTTTTTTAGTTTTCAATTGTACCACAGTGTGCTGGAGAAGGACTTTCTTTAATGTGACTGTAGTAGAGACAATAAGAATCTCCAACACTTCATTAGTTTTCCATTATTATATTTTGCATTAGGCGTATCAGCCAGAGTGAGTGCTATGATTAAATGTGCTTATTTCCATCAGACATAAACAGACTGAAAAATGACACGACTAGGGGGGGGGGGGGGTCATTTGGTTAATTGTGACTTAACTTGCCAATCATCCATGGATTGAATGGACACCATGGGCATGGTAATACATACGAGGTACATAAAAAGCAAGCACAACAACGATTGATTTGTTTTTAGCCTTTTTTTTCTTCTGTCTCCTCTGTCTTCATTTCTGTATTCTGCTTAACGTACATGAGAAAATGTCTGTTGGCGTAGCACTTAAGCTTTGAAATAGATGTATTCCTGTGTAATGAGTGTTGGAGGAAAAATAGTGAGGGACTTCTGCAACAAATCTTCACATCAACTGACCTGCTTATGATAAATAACAAAGTCAGGCACTTGGCTAAACTGTTCGGGGATGATAAATAACAAAGTCAGGCACTTGGCTAAACTGTGACTATATCCTTAGCTAACACACTACCGGGTGACTCTCACAGTGTAATTAAAAGACATTCCCTTGAAATCCTGTCGACTAGGGAAGCTGTCTATGAGATCATATGGGTGCCAGATTAACAATCCCTCCCTCAGCGAGCCTAGCTAAGTTGCATCCTCTTCTCTCCAGCTCTCTTCCCTAACTACTCTCCACTGCCAACCCCCCGTCGTTCCCACGCTCATCACCCCCCAAGCCCAACTTCCATCTCCCCCTCTCTTCTGCCCACACCCCAACAGCCCTCTGCATTATCTCGTTCCTTCTCTCGGTCTGGTATAGTTGGACAAGACTGCCCTCTAGTCATAACATTGGTTTCCTTCTTTCCTCTCGCTTGTCAGTCCATCCCCCCTCCGTGCTGCAGTCCCTGTGGGTCTTTAGTTAGGTGGAGCCAACTGTGTCGTGGAGAAAGACTGCCATCTACTGTCTTTAGTATTCTCTGATTGTTTCTGAGCTATTCTCTTTGCGATATGGCTTCAATAAGGTAGGACAACACTGCCACCTGCTGCATTTAAATATGACTAAATAAAGTAGGTAGTCCTTTCAATTGAAAAAACCCATTTGGTGGCTCTGCTTGTGTTAATTACTTTCCTATCGCTTCACAATGTCTGTCTTCATGGGGCATGTTTCATTGCCTGTAGATATATTGTTGCAACAAACTTCACATGGATGTGATTCAAATATGATAATTACATTGCTTTTTATGGAATATTTTATATTTTATGGAATATTTGTACCCCCAGTCAGAGGCACATTACAGCTAGTGAAGAATGTGCCCGAAAGAAGATGTTTTGTGAACATGCGTGTATGTGCTTATGCCTGGGAGGCCACCCAGTTACAAAGCCAATGTAGTTCTGCTAACCCGGTGAACTTGTGTATGGGCAATTCCATGGAAGATGAAAATATTTTGGGTATCTCAGATTGTTCTGGCAATTCTCACATAAAAACTGAATTAGGAGGTGTTTGAAATACATTTGTATCACAAACAATTTGAGAAAATCATGATGAAAGTAGCCATTTTAGAACCTTTTTAGACCTATGTCTCCTGTAAGACCCTATGATCTGTGAACCGTACATGATACAGACAACATATTGGTGTCATTGTCTTCCTTATAGTGTGCTCTAACATATGGAGTATGTCTTGATTCAAGAATTCAACACATTTTAAATACAACATGTTTTGTGTTTCAAGCACAAAACCTTTAGTATTTAAAATGTGTTGTTTATTTGCTCAATTGGAAATGTATGGGCCTATTGCAACCATCGATGAACAGATTAACGCCAGCAGATCTCTCATTACACCATCAAAACACTCCAAAATCAGCCGAACTGCTTCTTCTTCTATGGTATTATTGCGGTCAGAAAACAAATGATAGAGGTGCATGACGATGAAGCTGCCATGTAGTGTACTGGAGTTTGTAGTCAATCACAGTTTACAGACTAAATTAATAAAGAAACAAGCATTAAGAAAAACTAAACTCTCCTACCTAATCCTGTACAACTAAGAAGATATGAAAAGAGATCTACTACCTTCTAACAAACCGTCCCCCATCACCCAAATCCCTTCCAACCAGATTTTGCGCATTTTCCCACCAGAGATGTGTTCCCATCAAAGTATTTGCAGAAAAAAATAACTTTTACAGTCAATTCTGATGTACCAAATGAAAAATAGAAGTTAAATGGGTTTCCATTGCATTTTCAACTCTACTGATGGTTTTGTCACAAAAACTGTTGGGTTATATAGCAAATGTGCCTATTGTGGTCTTGACACATGCGCTCCAGCCAACAGCTCGCAGATAAGAGCAATATTATTTGTAAGCATCAATCATCATGTCCCCAGAATAATAGCACCATGTCAACGTAAATTTGGAGTCACGCGATGATATGATGTGTGGTCCTTCCACTACAACTCAGGAAACCATGCAGTTTATTATGAGGAGGTTGACAGCATGGTTTAAATGCATGCTTGGAGCTTGATGCTCCTTTCCAATAAATATCGAGGATCTTATTCTGGTGACATGATGATCGATGCTTGACTGCCGTTTGACAAAAAATATATATATTTTGCTCTTATCAATAATAATCTCATCGTGTAGACTAGCCAAACTGCACATTTTGTTATTTAAAGCAACAGTTTTTGTGACAAAACTATCGGTAGAGTTAAAAATGCAACAGAAGCACGTTAAAATGTTTATTTTTATTGGGTACATGAAAACTTAAGCAAAAAAGTACATTTTGTGTGCACTGTGTCATCACGCACTGATTTAAGTCCACAAAAAGTCCATTTGGTGGAAGCACCAATGTTGGGAAAATGAGCATATTTTCGTTATGGGGATTCTAGAAGAATCGCATGAAAATCGAGCTAATAACCAGATTTCCATTCAACCTTTTTATGGGAGTAAAAACAAAATAATCTAGAGAAGGTGGGCTCTTTTTGTGTCTGTAAAATTAATTATGAGAGAAACGCCAGTGGAAACGCTTTTATGCGCAAATATTGATATTGTCACACCCTGACCATAGTTTGCTTTGTATGTTTCTATGTTTTGGTTGGTCAGGGTGTGATCTGAGTGGGCATTCTATGTTGGATGTCTTGTTTGCCTATTTCTATGTCTGGCCTGATATGGTTCTCAATCAGAGGCAGGTGTTAGTCATTGTCTCTGATTGGGAACCATATTTAGGTAGCCTGGGTTTCACTGTGTGTTTGTGGGTGATTGTTCCTGTCTCTGTGTTTTGCACCAGATAGGGCTGTTTTTGGTTTTCCACGTTTATTGTTTTTGTTAGTTTATTCATGTCTAGTGTCTTTATTAAAAAACATGAATAACCACCACGCTGCGATTTGGTCCGCCTCTACTTCACCTAAAGAAAACCGTTACAGATATACTGTAATAACCATCATATTGAAGTAAACTTGGTGTCACGCGATGACATGTTGTGTGGTCCTCCCACGACAACTCGTCAGGAAAAGCATAAAATTTACTAGCCTACAGATTAAATAAATAATGACGAATTTCACAGGGTGGTGAAAGTGCAAAGTGATGAGCTTGATGCTCCTTTCCAAAAATATCGAGGGTCTTATTCTGGTGACATGATAATCGATGCTTGGCTGCCGTTTGACACATACAAATAATCTTGCTCTTTTGTCCATTATAATAACCTCATCATGTAGGATATACAGTGGGGAGAACAAGTATTTGATACACTGCCGATTTTGCAGGTTTTCCTACTTACAAAGCATGTAGAGGTCTGTAATTTTTTATCATAGGTACACTTCAACTGTGAGAGATGGAATCTAAAACAAAAATCCAGAAAATCACATTATATGATTTTTAAGTAATTCATTTGCATTTTATTGCATGACATAAGTATTTGATCAGCAACCAACCAGTAAGATTCCGGCTTTCACAGACCTGTTAGTTTTTCACTCATGTTCTCCACTCATTACCTGTATTAACTGCACCTGTTTGAACTCGTTACCTGTATAAAAGACACCTGTCCACACACTCAAACAGACTCCAAACTCTCCACAATGGCCAAGACCAGAGAGCTGTGTACGGACATCAGGGCTAAAATTGTAGACCTGCACAAGACTAGGATGGGCTACAGGACAATAGGCAAGCAGCTTGGTGAGAAGGCAACAACTGTTGGCGCAATTATTAGAAAATGGAAGGAGTTCAAGATGACGGTCAATCACCCTCGGTCTGGGGCTCCATGCAAGATCTCACCTCGTGGGGCATCAATGATCATGAGGAAGGTGAGGGATCAGCCCAGAACTACACGGCAGGGCCTGGTCAATGGCCTGAAGAGAGCTGGGACCACAGTCTCAAAGAAAACCATTAGTAACACACTACGCTGTCATGGATTAAAATCCTGCAGCGCACGCAAGGTCCCCCTGCTCAAGCCAGCGCATGTCCAGGTACGTCTGAAGTTTGCCAATGACCATCAGGATGATCCAGAGGAGGAATGGGAGAAGGTCATGTGGTCTGATGAGACAAAAATAGAGCTTTTTGGTCTAAACTCCACTCGCCGTGTTTGGAGGAAGGATGAGTACAACCCCAAGAACACCATCCCAACTGTGACGCATGGAGGTGGAAACATCATTCTTTGGGGATGCTTTTCTGTAAAGGGGACAGGACGACTGCACCGTATTGAGGGGAGGATGGATGGGGCCATGTATCACGAGATCTGGCCAACAACCTCCTTCCCTCAGTAAGAGCATTGAAGATGGATCGTGGCTGGATCTTCCAGCATGACAACGACCCAAAGCACACAGCCAGAGCAACTAAGGAGTGGCTCCGTAAGAAGCATCTCATGGTCCTGGAGTGGCCTAGCCAGTCTCCAGACCTGAACCCAATAGAAAATCTTTGGAGGGAGCTGAAAGTCCGTATTGCCCAGCGACAGCCTGAAACCTGAAGGATCTGGAGACGGTCTGTATGGAGGAGTGGGCCAAAATCCCTGCTGCAGTGTGTTCAAACCTGGTCAGGAACTACAGGAAACGTATGATCTCTGTAATTGCAAACAAAGGTTTCTGTACCAAATATTAAGTTCTGCTTTTCTGATGTATCAAATACTTATGTCATGCAATAAAATGCTAATTAATTACTTAAAAATCATACAGTGTGATTTTCTGGATTTTTATTTTAGATTCCGTCTCTCACAGTTGAAGTGTACCTATGATTAAAAAAATTACAGACCTCTACATGCTTTGTAAGTAGGAAAACCTGCAAAATCGGCAGTGTATCATATACTTGTTCTCCCCACTGTACGTGCGAACTAGATTTCTTCTTCAATGAGTCGGATGCAACAGACATACTGCTCTTCACAGAACAGGCCCAAATCCACATAATTTGTAAGAAGAGGCTGGCGAGCGAAATAACTGACAAAGGGATAATCCGCATTTACCCTCAATTCTATTGGCAAATGTACAATCACTGGAGAATAAACTGGATGAGCTCCAGATATTTTTGTAGCTGTCCTATTTACCAACACAAACCAATGCTGGCACTGACTGCACTCAACGAGCTGTAGAGGGCCATAAGCAAACAATACAATTATCCTAGTGGCTGTGGATTTTAATGCAGGAAAACTGAAATCCATTTTACCTCATTTCTACCAGTGTGCAACTAGAGAGAAAACAACTCTAGATCACCTTTACACCTTTACAAAGCTCCATTTGGCAAATCTCCTATTCACATACCGCCCCAACAGATCCACAAATGATCTCACATACACAAATATACAACAGACTACACCCAGCCTCCCCTCACTGGGCTTGGCAGAAGTCTGTGCTATAGGCTGATGGGCGCAATAGAACAACAGCTCAACATCCCGGTCAAACTGATGCCCTGCAGCCAGGCTGACCTGCAGTCAGAACAACATTAAGATGGAGACAGAGCAGTCTGAGAGGGAATTGAACAACTGATGGTTCATAATCCTAGTGAGAATGCATACACACTCGTTCAGTTCGCCTAGATGAGTTCGGCAGCCGTACTAAAGCATGCTGATGCCTTTACGGGCCTGTCCCAACAATGCAGAGAGAAAGAAAATATAGAAATAATAGAAAAGTAAAACGCGTAATGGTGAAAGTAGTAACACGCAAGAAGTAATGATAACTTGACTATATACAAGGGGTACCAGTACTGAGTTGATGTGCAAGGGTACGAGTTAATTTATGTAGATATGTACAAGAATAATGTGACAGATAGTAAACAGTAGGCCAATGTCAATTAGTGAGAGCAGAGAGTTGTCAAAAGGACAATACTCCTTCTTGAAGCCCCATAGGCCATAGACTGCTTGGTTAACCAACTGGGTATAGTCGGCCAGTAACACTTTACACCAAGTTGCTGGGTTGCTGTGTCACCTAGGCAAGGGGGTATGATGTTGAAAGACCCGAAACACCCGATGATCTCAGGTTACATCGCTGATGATCAGATTATGTATTTTTCAATCCGTCGAGAGGGCCCAACCAGTGACGACCAGGAACAGACTGGTTGACTATCAAGAATAGAGTTGTGATGGCTGGAGAGACAAGAAGGCAACTGGGGCAGCAAGGGTTGGTAGACCGATCTGCAATTTCTGAGAAGAAAAAAACGACACCAAGCTAAAGATCGACTTACAGAGATAAATCCCCAGTGGTGCCCTTGAGGGGGTAGGATGAGCACCCCAGCTTGACGGACCAAAGGACACCGACACTTGGCAAAAGAATAATGACTACGAGTACAGAACGTGTTTGCGGGAAAGACCACCAGGCTAGGATGAAATGCGTGCAGGTGGTGCATGAACCACTCCTGGTGAGACGCAGGAGGAATCATGGCCCGGAGTTACCCCACAGCAGTAGTGGAAAGTACTTAAGTGAAAATACTTAAAAATACTACTTAAGTAGTTTTTGGTGATATCTGTACTTTACTTTACTATTCATTATTTTTACTCTACTATTTATATTTTTGACAACCTTTACTTTTACTTCACTACATTCATAAAGAAAATAATGTACTTTTTAATCCATACGTTTTCTCTGTCACCCAAAAGTACTTATTACATTTTGAATGGCTAGCAGGACAAAAAAATTATCAAATTCATGCACTCATCAAGAGAACATCCCTGGTCATCCCTATTGCCTCTGATCTGGCAGACTCACTAAACACAAATGCTTTGTTTGTAAATTATGTCTGAGTGTTGGCGTGTGGCTGTCACACGCCAGAAAATAATGTGGTCTGGTTTGCTGAATATAGGTAATTTGAAATTATTTATACGTTTACTTTATAGTATTCTTAAGTATATTTTAGCAATTACATTTACATTTGATACTTAAGTATATCTAAAACCAAATACTTTTAGACTTTTACTCAAGTAGTATTTTACTGGGTGACTTTCACTTTTACTGGAGTCATTTTCTATGAAGGTATCTTTACTTTTACTCAAGTATGACATTTGAGTACTTTTTCCACTACTACCCCACAGTGCCCGGAACCTCCAAGTGCTGCAAGCCTCTAGCCAAACAGGAATACGAGTGGCTCCGGTTTGATGAAGATGCTAAAAGATCTTTGAAGCATCAGCCAAAAAAGTGAAGCAGATAGACATCTCCAGACAATGACAAGAATCATTGTTTCCCTGGCTGCAGAGAAGTTTGGCATGGAGGAGAAGATAAAAGAGAAGGCCCCATGCACCATAAACAACAGAGCAGCAAAGAACCACCAGATAAGGCAGGAGTTGAGAACAGTTCAAGGATGCGAGTGAGGGAGAAAGACTAGCTATGTCAGAGCTACGTAACATCCTCAGGACCTTGCAGGGAGCTGGAAAGAGAGGGCCAGGAAAAGGCGCAGGAAGGCGCAGGAAAGAGAGGGCCAGGAAGTGGCCTGCCTTTTTCGCAAATCCCTTTGGATTCACCAAACAGCTCGTAAGGCAGAAGCACAAGGAGCTGCTACAATACAGGGAGTATAGCAACACCGAAACTCTCCTAGGCCAGTACAGCGGTGAGGACAGGAAGGAAGTGGAGAGCTCAGAACGCAGTGAGCAGGCTGAGTCACGGCTACGGCACAGCATGCTGGTGTGTACAGTGACTCCTGGAAGAGCAGGCCTTGGTAGCATTACAACAGCATGCTAAGACAAGGCCCAAGGGAAAGACAGGCGGAAGCTGGTGCAGGAGGAAGTGTGAGCAGTAGTGGAGGAGGAGGGAGCCAGCAGGATGGTCGGAATGTGGTAACAAGGCAACAAGATGGTCCAAGCTATGGAAGGCAGAGCCCTATCGCATCAAGTTTTTGATCCAGACAGTCTACGATGTCCTGAAAAAGAAAAGGAGAGACCTTCTAGGACCTCAGATGCAATAGTTCATTAACCAACGTTTCGACAGTCAAGTTGTCTTCATCAGGGTATAGTCTATGATGTCCTACCAAGCCCATCTAACCTGTTCTGCTGAGGCAAGTTCGATTCACCATCATGCTCTCTGTGTCTAAAAGGAGGAGCACTTGAGTACATTCTCAGCTGTTGCTAAAAAGCCATAGGCGAGGGTCGTTATCGCTTGTTCTACAGCTTGGTGCTTAAAGCCATACTGGATACCATCTGCAGTGGGACCAGCCACTGCAAGCTATCTGGCCGGCTGGGAGGAACAGACCTACCTATCTATCTCACCAACCAGGAGGAGCAGACCTACCTAACTATCTGTCTATCTGGCCATATAGTTAGTTAGGTATGGTCCGGCTATCTGTCCGATCTGGTCGGCCCGATCTACCTAGCTCTCTGGCCGGACCTATCTATCTGACCTATCTATCTGACCGACGGGCCGGGCCTATCTATCTGACCGACAGGACCGGCCTATCTATCTATCTGGCTGGCTGGCCACACCAGACCTACCTTCCTATCTGGCTGGGAGGACCGGATCTCCCTATCTGGCCGGCCGGGAGGAACGGAGCTACCTATCTATCTGGACAGCGGGGAGGACTGGACCTACCTATCTGGCCGTTCAGGAGGACCTGACCTACCTATCTGGTTGGACCAGACCTACCAGATGGGAGCAACCCAACTATCTGGCCGGCAGGCTTGACCAGACACACCTATCTATCTGGCCAGACCGGACCTACCTATCTGGCCGGCTGGACCGGGCCTACCTATCTGGCCGGCTGGAGGACTGGACCTACCTATCTATCTCGCCGCCTGGGAGGAGCAGACCTACCTATCTACCTGGCCAGCCAGGAAGACCAGACCTACCTAACTATCTGTCTGGCCAGCCAGACCATACCTAACTAACTATGTGGCCGGCCAGCCGACCCCACCTATCTGTCCGATTTGGTCGGCCGGATCTACCTAGCTCTCTGGCCGGGCATATCTATCTGACCGACGGGCCGGGCATATCTATCTGACCTACGGGCCGGGCCTATTTATCTGACCAACGGGCCAGGCCTATCTATCTGACCGAACGGCCTAACTATCTGGCTGGCTGGCCGGCCGGCCGGCTGCACCAGGCCCAGCAATCTATCTGGCTGGGAGGACCGGACCTACCTATCTATCTGGCCGGCTGGCCAGGAGGACCGGACCTTTCTATCTGGCCGGCAGGGAGGACCGGACCTATCTATCTGGCCAGCCGGGAGGACCGGAGCTACCTATCTATCTGGACAGCGGGGAGGACCGGACCTACCTGTCTATCTGGCTGTTCGGGAGGACCGGACCTGTCTATCTGGCCGGACCAGACCTACCTAGCTCTCTAGCTAGACCTATAAGACCGACTGGCCGGGCCTATCTAACTGACCGGCTGGCCGGACCTACCTACAGTGGGGCAAAAAAGTATTTAGTCAGACACCAATTGTGCAAGTTCTCCCACTTAAAACGATGAGAGAGGCCTGTTTTCATCATAGGTACACTTCAACTATGACAGACAAAATCTGTCCTCCACTCGTTACCTGTATTAATGGCACCTGTTTGAACTTGTTATCAGTATAAAAGACACCTGTCCACAACCTCAAACAGTCACACTCCAAACTCCACTATGGCCAAGACCAAAGAGCTGTCAAAGGACACCAGAAACAAAATTGTAGACCTGCACCAGGCTGGGAAGACTGAATCTGCAATAGGTAAGCAGCTTGGTTTGAAGAAATCAACTGTGGAAGAATTATTAGGAAATGGAAGACATACAAGACCACTGATAATCTCCCTCGATCTGGGGCTCCACGCAAGATCTCACCCCGTGGGGACAAAATGATCACAAGAACGGTGAGCTAAAATCCCAGAACCACACGGGGGGACCTAGTGAATGACCTGCAGAGAGCTGGGACCAAAGTAACAAAGCCTACCATCCGTAACACACTACGCCGCCAGGGACTCAAATCCTGCAGTGCCAGACGTGTCCCCCTGCTTAAGCCAGTACATGTCCAGGTCCGTCTGAAGTTTGCTAGAGAGCATTTGGATGATCCAGAAGAAGATTGGGAGAATGTCATATGGTCAGATGAAACCAAAATATAACTTTTTGGTAAAAACTCAACTCGTCGTGTTTGGAGGACAAAGAATGCTGAGTTGCATCCAAAGAACATCATACCTACTGTGAAGCATGGGGGTGGAAACATCATGCTTTGGTGCTGTTTTTCTGCAAAGGGACCAGGACGACTGATCCGTGTAAAGGAAAGAATGAATGGGGCCATGTATCGTGAGATTTTGAGTGAAAACCTCCTTCCATCAGCAAGGGCATTGAAGATGAAACGTGGCTGGGTCTTTCAGCATGATAATGATCCCAAACACACCGCCCGGGCAATGAAGGAGTGGCTTCGTAAGAAGCATTTCAAGGTCCTGGAGTGGCCTAGCCAGTCTCCAGATCTCAACCCCATAGAAAATCTTTGGAGGGAGTTGAAAGTGTTGCCCACCAACAGCCCCAAAACATCACTGCTCTAGAGGAGATCTGCATGGAGGAATGGGCCAAAATACCAGCAAGTGTGTGAAAACCTTGTGAAGACTTACAGAAAACGTTTGACCTCTGTCATTGCCAACAAAGGGTATATAACAAAGTATTGAGATAAACTTTTGTTGTTGACCAAATACTTATTTTCCACCATAATTTGCAAATAAATTCATTAAAAATCCTACAATGTGATTCTCTGGATTTTTTCTTCTCATTTTGTCTGTCATAGTTGAAGTGTACCTATGATGAAAATGACAGGCCTCTCTCATCTTTTTAAGTGGGAGAACTTGCATAATTGGTGGCTGACTAAATACTTTTTTTGCCCCGCTCTGGCCGGCAGGACCGGCATATCTGACCTGCCAAAGAGCTAGGTAGGCTACCTATTTGGTTGGCTGGCCGGCCAAACCTACCTATTTGTCTGACCGACTGGACCTACCTTTCTGGCCTGCTGGACATACCTATCTGGCTGGATGGCCTGCCAGACCTAGCTATCTCGTCTGCGGTACCTACCTTTCTGGCCGGCAGAACCTATCTATATCTATTTGGCTATCCGGACGGCTGGACCTACATAACATGAGATAATTAGTACAATTCCCTTTCCTAATAAACAACTATGGAAAGGTACATCTCCCTTATCTCACATACCCTTAATATATAAAACAATCATTCCCTAATATATACAAGACAAGATGATAAACAACAGGCACCAAAAGGCAGACAAAATGCTAGCATTTCCTTCTCTTTCACGTAATATAATCTTACGACTCACTTTCGAGACATGCTACTATTTTTTCAGTGAGAACTTGAAACTACCTATGGAGGTTATAAGATTCAAATTCTTCGGAAGACTATTCCAAAGAATGGCAGCTGAGTATAAAAAAGTTTAGTTCCCCATACCAGTTTTAAATCTAAAAGGAACAACGTCAGTTTCACTCCTTCTAGTGGAATAGCTACGGTTATCCTGTACCAAGTTAAAGTACTTACAGTACATAGGTAACTGGGGACCATACTGTGGACAATCTTATGTACAAGACACAATTTAATCTGAGAGACTCTCTCCTCCACTTTGAGCCATCTAAGGCTTTCAAAGTGGGAATGGTCAAAATGCGTAAGTACTGGAAGTTTCAGTATAATCTTGACTAAAATGTCTATCTTGGGGGCGCTATTGTACCAGGAAGAGCACGCATAGTCAAAGCCGTACCTGTTGCTGACAGGTGTATAAAATTGAGAACGCAGCGATGCAATCTCTAGACAAACATTGGACGTAAAATGGCCTGAAGAGCTCAGTGACTTTCAACGTGGCACCGTCATAGGATGCCAGCTATCCAACAAGTCAGTTCATCAAATTTATGCCCTGTTATAGCTGCTCCGGTCAACTGTAAGTGCTGTTATTGTGAAGTGGAAACATGTAGGAGCAACAAAGGCTCAGCCGCAAAGTGGTAGGCCATACAAGCTCACAGAATGGGGCCGCTGAGTGCTGAAGCGCGTAGTGCTTAAAAATAGTCTGAAACACTCACGACTAAGTTCCAAACTGCAACTTCAGCAAAATAACTGTTCGTCAGGAGCTTAATGAAATGGGTTTCCATGGTCTAGCGTCAGCTGGAGTGGTGTAAAGTTAGCCTCCATTGGACTCTGGAGCAGTGGAAACACGTTCTCTGGTGTGATGAATCACGCCGCACCATCTAACAGTCCGAAGGACGAATCTGGGTTTTGCGGATGCCAGGAGAATGCTACCTTCTCATTTGCATAGTGCAAACTGTAAAGTTTGGTGGAGGAGGAATAATGGTCTTGGACTTCTTTTCATGTTTGAGCTAGGCCCCTTAGTTCCAGTGAAGAGAAATCTTAACGCTACAGTATGCAATGACATTCTAGACGATTCTGTGCTTCCAACTTTGTGGCAACAGTTTGGGGAAGGCCCTTACCTGTTTCAGCATTACAATTCCCCTGTGCACAAAGCGAGGTCCATACTGAAATGGTTGACTTGCCTGCACTGAGCTCAGAACTCAACCCCATCGAACACCTTTGGGATGTTTTAGAAATATTTAGGACTAACTTACTTCTCGCTACCTATTCTGAAACTGACTGCAGTGCTTTGTGAAATTTTGCAGTAATTTCAGTCGCTGTAGTAGCTGACGTGTAATCATGTGCCCAATGAACCAGAGTTGCACTGAGGCGGTGTGCCCGAGTAGGAAGTCCACTGTATGCAGCTCACCCTGCCCTATCAGCTCAAACATAAATAATATTGTCATGTCTACTTCTGATAAACTTCTCTGTAAAGCAATAAAAACAATCCCAGAAAAGTGCTAAAAATAGAACACATTTACATATTTTGCTTAAGAAACAAGGTTCATGAAATCAATAACTTGCTAGTAACAGATAGATAATACATTTGATGATACAGTTGTAGCAATAAAATCTACAGAAAAGACATAAATGCCTATATTCAGAGCCACATTCCTGTAAAGGTTCGAATATGTTAAATACGGTTGAAGTAATATGGCTACAGGTTCATCTGCCTCACCTAAAGCCCATTCTTGTGGGAAGCTGCTATAGACCACTAAGTGCTAACAGTCAGTATCTGAATAATATTTGTGAAATGCTTTGTAATGTATGTGATATCAACAGAGAGGTATATTTTATAGGTGACCTTAATATTGGCTGGCTTTCATCAAGCTGCCCACTCAAGAAAAAGCTTCAAACTGTAACCAGGGCCTTCAACCTGGTTCAGGTTATTAGTCAACCTACCAGGGCATGTACAAACAGCACAGGAATTAAATCATCAACATGTATTGATCACATCTTCACTAATGCAGCAGAAATCTGCTTTCAAGCATTATCCAAATCTATCAGATGTAGTGATCACAATATACACTAGAAGCCATATCTAGGAAAACCAAAGTTCCAATGGCTGGGCCTAATATAGTGTATAAGAGGTCATACAAAAAGTTGTGTCGTGATTCCTATGTTGATGATGTAAAGAATATTTGCTGGTCTGTGGTGTATAATGAGGAGTAACCAGGCGCTGCACTTGACACATTTATGAAATTGCTTATTCCAGTTACTAATAAGCATGCACCTGTTAAGAAAATGACTATAAAAACGGTTAAATCCCAGTGGATTGATGAGAAATTTAAAAACTGTATGCTGGAGAGGGATGAAGCTGTAACATTCATTATAATGAGTGGACCAAAGTGCAGCGTAAGTAAAGTTCCACATATTTATTGAGGTGAAACGTAATAAATAAATAAATGAACATGCAGTTCGTAGCGCACATAGCACTAGACAAAACAATATCCCACAACGCAGGTGGGAAAAGGACCACACTAAGTATGATCCCCAATTAGAGGAAACGATCATCAGCTGCCTCCAATTGGGAACCATACTCATGCCAACATAGATATTAAAGACTAGAACACCCCCTAGTCTCTATGGTCAGTGTTAGAGGTTGACCGATTAATCAGAATGGCCGATTAATTAGGGCCGATTTCAAGTTTTCATAACAATTGGAAGTCAGTATTTCTGGACACCGATTTGGCCGATAAAAAAAATGCACTCCTTTATTTAATCTTTATTTAACAAGGCAAGTCAGTTAAGAACACATTCTTATTTTCAATGACGGCCTAGGAACGGTGGATTAACTGTCTCATTCAGGGGCAGAAGGACAGATTTTTACCTTGTCAGCTCGGGGGATTCAATCTTTCAACCTTACAGTTAACTAGTCCAACGCTCTAACCACCTGCCTCTCATTACACTCTGTCACGCCCTGACCGTAGAGAGCTTTATATGTTTCTATTTTGGTTTGGTCAGGGTGTGATTTGGGTGGGCATTCTATGTCCCTTTTTCTATGATTTGTATTTCTGTGTGTTTGGCCGGGTGTGGTTCTCAATCAGAGGCAGCTGTCTATCGTTGTCTCTGATTGAGAACCATACTTAGGTAGCCTTTTTCCCACCTGTATTTGTGGGTAGTTTTCCATGTATAGTTGCCTGTGAGCACTACATTGGCTTCACGGTTTCGGTTGATGTTTATGGTTTTGTTGGCGACATATTATTAATAAAGAAGTATGTACGCTTACAACGCTGGTCTCCTCCATATGACGACCTTGACAGAACTACCCACCACCAAAGGACCAAGCAGCGTGGAAGAGAGGACTGGACATGGGAGGACATCCTGGACAGCAAGGGATCCTACACATGGGAGGAGATCCTGGCTGGAAGGGATCACCTCCCATGGGAACAGGTGGAGGCAGCCAGGAGAGCGGAGGCAGCAGGAAAAGGGAACCAGCGTTATGAGGGAACACGGCTGGCAAGGAAGCCCGAGAGGCAGCCCCCAAAAACTTTTTGGGGGGTGCACACGGGGAGTGTGGCGGAGTCAGGTTGGAGACCTGAGCCCACTCCCCGTGCTTATCGTGGCGAGCATGTGACTGGTCAGGCCCCGGGCTATGGGGTGATGCGTAATGTGTCTCGGCCGAGCATTCACAGGCCAGTGTGCTCGGTGCCAGCGTCCCGCATTTGCCGGATGGAAGTGGGCATCCAGCCAGAACGGGTGGTGCCAGCTCTGCGCTCGAGACCACAAGTGCAACTCCACGGCCCAGTGTATCCGGTGCCTCGGCCAAGGAGGAGGCCTCCTGTATGTCTCCCAAGCCTGGAGAGTCCTGTGCCTGCTCCTAGAGCCAGGTCTCCTGTGTGTCTTCCCAGCCTGGTGAGTCCTGTGCCTGCGCCCAGCCCTGAGCCTCCAGAGACGGCCTCCAGCCAGGGGCTTCCAGCGTCGAGAGGCGCCCTTCGGTCCGGAGCGTCCAGAGGTGCTATGATCCCCAATTAAAGGCAATGATCATCAGCTGCCTCCAATTGGGAACCATACTCACACCAACATAGAAATTAAAGACTACAACACCTCCCAGTCACGCCCTGACCTAAAATACTATAGAGAACGTGGGCGTGACAGAGGCAAAGGAATGTCAAATAAATCTGGCTGCACAACCGATTGGCAAACAAACTGCAATTGAGAAATCATGTGACTAAACTGAATAAAAAGAAGAAGAAACTATACAAAGAAAACAAAGATCAATTATATAAAGAATGATATTCAAATTTTGGAGCACCTTAAATGACATTTTGGACAAAAAGGCTAACTCAGCTCCATCATTCATTGATTCAGATGGCTCATTTTTTATCACAAAACCCACTGATATTGCCAACTACTTTAAGGATGTTTTAATCTGCAAGATTTAGGCATGACATGCCAGCAACAAACGCTGAAATTACACATCCAAGTATGACCGACCAAATTATGAAAGACAAGCACTGTAATTTTGAATTCCGAAAAGTCAGTGTGGAAGACATAAAAAGCATATTGTTGACTATCAACAATGACAAGCCACCTGGGTCTGACAACTTGGATGGAAGATTACTGAGGATAATACCTTCGCTTGGATACTGGAACTATGGTGGACATCTTGTAGCAAGTGGGAACAGCCATCTGGCCCAGCAGCCCTGCGAGGGGCCAGTAACTTTTGGCTACTGGCCCATTACTCTAGAATGCCCCATAATGACAAAGCAAAAACGGGTTTATGGAAATGTTTGTAAATTCATAGATATTAAAAAACATAAAAGCCTTATTTACATAAGTATTTTGACCAAATCATGGTTTTAGCCGCCCCCAAAATAGGACGTTTTTTGTGACAATGTAAAATGTGCTATTTTATAGGCACCCTTTCTGTTTTTTACAATCCATGACCTTGTCTGTCTAACTGATGATTTATGGTGCTTTCAAGACGACTAAGAACTCTGGGGGAAAAACGAGGTCAAATCATGACATCAGTGATTCTCAGGTTGAAAAGTGGAGAGTTTCCGACTTGGAATTCCCATATGTAAACGTGACATACATATTTTAATATATGATCATATATTTTAAGAACATATATAATAATCACTTTGAGTCTGATTTTGTCCGACCTCAATTCAACCTATCAGAAAACCGGGCTTGCCCATCTTGGTAAGGGGCCGGCCGTTGCCCACTGTTCAGCCAAAGGCTCATTAGAGATTGGGGCAATGGGTAAGGTTATGGACGTCACCAGGATGCTGAATAATATACATGATAATAAGAACTGTGCGTCCCATCAGTGGGTGTGTCCCCTCTGGTTATACCGCCCACCGTTTCCACTCAAGAGGCGGGTTATGATGATGTCATGTGGGATGCGGTAGCGCCATTTTGAACTGTCTGTGGATGGTGGGTGTCGGAAGGGTGGGAAGACTTGTCCGGGAGGCTGTGTGAGTGAGCGAACAAGCCCGAACGTCTCGGTCTCACGATTCAGTTTCTTCATTTGAGAGACCGCTTGCACGAGTCATAACCTGACAAACAAGCTCGGGAATCCCTCTAGCCATGGCAGGTAAATGGAAATAGTAACGCGTTAGCTGCTAGTAACTCTACCGGTGGCAATAACGTTAGCTAGCGACCTTAACCAGCTAGCTTGCTAGTTATATACAATACTGTATTTAGACGTATATGTACGTCTAGCTAACATTGCTAAAGCTAACTAACTCATGTGTCACTGGGCCTCACCAATCATCTTAGCTGGGGACGTCCAACTTTACAGGCTAACGTTAGCTAGATGTGGCTAAGTTATAGTTAGCCCCACGTTCCTCTCAACCACATACTGTTCGCTGTTATTTCGTGCAAACTGTTAGTTTGAAGCTGTAACGTTAGCTACCTAACTATGCCAAAGGCCATACTTTCCTTTTAGTGAGTTAGCCAGCCAAGTAGTATTTCTGGTAGTACTACTGGTAGCTAAATTGTCCTTAATGTGGCACTGTCGCGCTAGCATGACCGGTGAGTTGAGCGGGAGTCTTGATGTGAAAGATGGTGGGGTGGGTGGATGATGACTGGCTTCTTCCGAACGGCACCTGTAACGTTACGATGTCCACCTTTAATGCCACACCATTATCGATTTAGCCATGAGTCACGGTTCTATTGCTGGATGTGGGCTTTGCTTTAATATTTATGTGTGCTTGAACATGAAGATCACCGTGCCATTTCCCTCAGGCTGGGATTGCATTGCTAGGTGGGCCAATAATGACTTGGCTGAAATCAATGCTAACCATCTATGACTCAGTTTATGCGTGAGATTCAGTGTCTGTCGAAAGTATGCAGCGCCCTAAATATAGTCTTCTCAGATTCTATTGCAGTGGTTGTCTGATTTATTTTTATTTAACTAAGCAAGTCAGTTAATAACAAATTCTTATTTACAATGACGGCCAAACCCTAACGACGCTGGGCCAATTGTGCGCTTCCCTATTGGACTCCCAATCATGCCCGGTTGTGACACAGCCAGGAATCGAACCACGGTCTGTAGTGACTCTAGCACTGAGATGCAGTGCCTTAGACCGCTGCGCCTCTCGGGAGCCCAAATAATGGGATATGGTATTACTTGTTGACAGAGGGCTCCATGGTGCTTGTATATCACTTTTTGCAGAGGCAGATGACAACCTAATTTAGCACTCTTACAATTGTGATCACTTGTAGTCAGCCAAGTTACATGCTAGATGTATGAGGTTTCCCATTGTCTTTTATTGATGGGACATTTAGGCTTCACCCTCTACATTGACAACATTCTATTCATACCTGCTCCTCCTACAGTTAAAACACACCCAACCACACTACACCCCAGACATGTTTTTATCAACGAATCTAACCGGTTCCATTGTGCAATAACATAAATTATTACTTGTGGAAATTTTCAACTCAACCTGTTTCATTGTGCAATTACCGTTTATTATTATCGAGAACCTTTCTGGATAATATACCTGTAATAACCCAGCCAGAGAGCTGGGCTAGAACTAGTTGACCTGTTTCAATGGTTATTTACACATCTTTGTGGGAAATGTCTATTCCTTATTCATTATATAATATTGTAGTAGTATTTCCCCAGCCTTGACCTAGTGTATGATGTTTGATGCTAACAGCTGTTGAGGGTGGCAGGTAGCCTAGTGGTTACAGTTTTGGGCCAGTAACCGAAGGGTCGCAAGTTCAGATATCCGAAACGACAAAGTGAAAAAGCTGTCAATGTGCTCTTGATCAAGGCACTTAACCCTAATTGCTCCGGTGTTGCTGTTGATAATGGCAGACTCTGGCCTTGACCCCACTCTGAGGGTTTGTTGGGATATACAAAAAACACATTTCCAGTGGGGCAAATAAGCACCCACCTAATTATTTATTATCTTACGCTGTGCCAGAGGGTTCTCTCTTAACAATGGTATTATCAAGAGACTGTGGAAGTACAGTCATAGGTCTCCAAGGACTCCTGAGGTTGTTGGTGTTCATATTGACTGTTCTCAGTCCATGTAGTATCAGATGTTATCAAAGACAAATGAGCTTAATGCACAAGATGCGACCAAGACAGGTCATTTTGTGTCTGGCAGTACACAGACTTTTTTTGTGGCAATAGTCAGGTCACTGTCAGATTTGTAACATAACCAGTCATGACCAATATCTCGATCAGTAACTGTCATTCTGCCATTCAGGAGCTGGAGGTGGGAGCAATGACGTGCAGTGGTGCTTCTCACAGGTGAAGGGGGCCATTGATGACGACGTTGCCGAAGGTAAGAGCTCTTCACAGGTCATAGTTGTTGCAGATTCATCATGGCTTCCTGGTATTTATTCATATTTCACAATAAATTGTGTTGTGCTGGATAAATGGTACTCAATGCAACACGCTTGTCCAGTTCTCTTTCATTCCCTGGCGGTCACCCATGACTTCTCATCTCCCTAAATGTTACACTACTAGCCTCGCAGACAGTCCGGTGCTATGTGTAAGAGTGGCTGCATAGTCAATTTCTGACACACAACGGCCTGCTTGCTGCTTTCTCTTTTGTCCTGTCGCCTCATGCTGACACAGTCTGTCTGAACATCCAGTATGGTGCGCTGTACGCTAGGGCTGGAAATTGCCAGGGACCTTACAATGCGATATCACGATACTTAGGTGCCGATAGGATATGTATTGTGATTTCTATTGTGATTCGATGTTCCAAACACATTGCTTACCATATGTCTGCTGCAGAGGGACAAGAGAGCCTTGAGAAAACAGGTTTTGATCAGTCATGGAAATAAGTGCTGAAAACAAATTGGCTCCCTATTTAAAAAGATGGAGAACAAGCTATGAAGGGGAAACACTGCCGTTTTGGTGTAGGCACAGCCAAGTAGTGCAAAAATAACATTACGACATGATCAAAATTATACGATATATTGTAAAAAAAAAAAATACGGTGTGTGGCTCACACACAGAGTACCAGTCAAAAGTTTTGTTTTGATTTATTTTTACTATTTTCTACATTGTAGAATAATAATGAAGACAACTATGAAATAACACGGAATCATATAGTCACCAAAAAAGTGTCGAACACAACATATTGTGATGTGTTTGAGATTCTTCAAAGTGTCCACCCTTTGCCTTGATGACAGCTTTGCACACTCTTGGCATTCTCTCAACCAGCTTCATGAAGTAGTCACCTGGAATGTATTTCAGTTAACAGGTGTGCCATGTTAATTTGTGGAATTTCTTTCCTTAATAAATTTGAGCCATTCAGTTGTGTTGTGACAAGGTAGGGGTGGTATTCAGAAGAGAGCCTGATTTGGTAACAGATCGAGTCCATATTATGGCACGAACAGCTCAAATAAGCAAATAGAAATGACGGTCCATTACTTTAAGACATGAAGGTTAGTCAATCTGGAACATTTTCAAGAACTTTGAAAGTTTCTTCAGGTGCAGTCGCAACAACCAAGCGCTATGATGAAACTGGATCTCATGATGAACGCCACAGGAAACGAAGACCCAGAGGTACCTCTGCTGCAGAGGATAAGTTCATTAGAGTTACTGGCCTCTGAAATTGCAGCCCAAATAAATGCTTCAGAGTTCAAGTAACACACATTTCAACATCTGTTCAGAGGAGACTGTGAATCAGGCCTTCATTGTTTACTTGCTGCAAAGAAACCATTATTAAAGGACATCAATAAGAAGAGACTTGCTTGGGCCAAGAAACATGAGCAATGGATATTAGACCAGTGGAAATCTGTCCTTTGGTCTGGAGTCCAAATTTGAGATTTTGGTTCCAACTGCTGTCTTTGTGAGATGCAGAGTAGGTGAACGGATGCTCTCCGCATGTGTGGTTCCCAATGTGAAGAATGGCGGCGGTGGTGTGGGGGTGCTTTGCTGGTGACACTGTCTGTGATTTATTTAGATTTCAAGGCACGTTTAACCAGCATGGCTACCACAGAATTTTGCAGTGATATCCCATCTGTTTTGTGCTTAGTCCCATTATCATTTATTTTTCAACAGGACAATGACCCAAAACATACCTCCAGGCAGTATAAGGACTATTTGACCAAGAAAGAGAGTGATGGTGTGCTGCATCAGTTGACGTGGCCTCTACAATCACCAGACTTCAACCCAATTGGGTTGAGTTGGACTGCAGTGAGGGGAAAGCATCCAACAAGTGCTCAGCATATGTGGGAACTCCTTCAAGAGAGAATGCCAGGAGTGTGGTCAAGGCAAAGGGTGGCTACTTAGAATAATGTCAAATATAAAATATAGTTTGATTTGTTGAACCCTTAAAAAAAAATGTACTATGTGATTCCATGTTTGTTTTGATGTCTTCACTGTTCTACAATGTAGAAAATACAAAAAAATACAAAAAAACCTGGCACTGGGCATATGGATGACAGGAATCAACAACTAGATTAGCCACAGGGTGAAATTTTCACTGGTCAGGGGGCCGGAACATGATTTACAAATAATTTGTAGACTGCAAATTGACTGCAAGAAGCCCAAACAGATATATTTGACTAAAACGATAATTTCAAACCTTAAGTTATGAGCTGGCACTGGAGGAGAAGGCAGACGTTTTACGTGCCCCTGCCATAAATTTTGTGTATATATATTTTTTTAGTTTATTTGCATTGAATGCTATTCATTGACTACAGCTCAGGGTTCAACACCAAAATGCCCTCAAAGCTCATCAATAAGCTTAGGACCCAGGGACTAAACACCACCTGCAACTGGATCCTGGACTTCCTGACAGGCTTCCCCCAGGTGATAAGGGTAGGTAACACTTCCGCAACGCTGATCCTCAACACATGGGCCCCTTAGGGGTGCATGTACTCCCTGTTCACTCATGACTGCACGACTCCAACACCATTACATTTTCCGACAACACAACAGATGTAGGCCTGATCACGACGATACAGCCTATAGGGAGGTCAGAGACCTCACCATGGTCAAGACAAAGGAGATGATTGTCGAAAGAGGATTGAGCATGCCCCAATTCTCATCGACAGGGCTGCAGTGGAGCAGGTTGTGGACGCCAAGTAACTAGAAGCCCTCATCACCAACAAATTAACATGGTCCTTGCACACCAAGACAGTTGTGAAGAGGGCACGACAAAGCCTATTCCCCCTCAGGAGACTGACAAGGTTTGGCATGGGTCCTCAGATCTTCAAAAGGTTCTACAACTGCACCATTGAGAGCATGACTGACTGCAACCTGACTGGTTGCATCACTGCCTGGTATGGCAACTGCTCGGCCTCTGACCGCAGGGCACTACAGAGCCGTGTGGAAGGAAATTTGCAACACAAACAAACATGGTGTTAATCTGCAAAATTGTATTTATTCGCCTACCTCCTCATGCCTTTTGCACACAATGTATATAGACTTTTTTTCTGCTGTGTTGACTTGTTAATTGTTTACTCCATGTGTAACTCTGTTGTCTGTTCACACTGCTATGCTTTATCTTAAACACGATACACACTTACATGCCCCAGGGTGTTTAGCCCAGCCTCCTGCTGCAACATTTCTCAGCATTGTCTTTCTGCTCGAATGGGCAACCAGTGGGTTAAAGTCTCAGCTTTTGTCTACAAAGCCTCCATACTGCTGTTGGGGGAATGTGCTGCAGCCTGTAGGAACTTGGTTACTGATCATTGTCTGCTTTGGATGCCATCACATCCTCAGTGGAATGCTATGGCCTACATTCACCCAGATACTCATCCAGCCCTAAGACTCCAGCTCCTGGATAGCCGATAGACCTCTAAACAAATCCAGTGCTAGTAATGCTAACTGCTGTCTCATGGATACAACCATCTGAAACAGGAACAGTGGCTTAACTGCCTTGTTCAGGGGCAGAACGGCAGATTTTTACCTTGTCAGCTTGGTGATTCGATCTAGCAACCTTTCGGTCACTGGCCCAACACTAACCACTAGGCTACCATCTTTAGGTTTTCTCATGACTTATAGAAGTCCAATCGAAATTAATTGCATCTGTTTTGTGTTCAGCCGACATCATATCTACTGTGGAGTTCAACCACTCAGGGGAGCTGCTAGCAACAGGAGACAAGGGTGGCAGGGTAGTCATCTTTCAGCAGGAAATAGAGGTAAGACTGGAAGTTTGGAGATTTTAAATTCAAAATCAGCATTTTTATATTTTGATTTGCTTTTGGATTTTTCTACCCTCTCCCTCCTCCATTCCTTACTCCTTTTTCTTTCTCTTTGTCTACTCCCTCTCTCTCCCCCAACAGAATAAGAGTCAGCCACAGTGTCGTAGTGAGTACAATGTTTACAGTACTTTCCAGAGCCATGAGCCCGAGTTTGACTACTTGAAGAGTTTAGAGATCGAGGAGAAGATCAACAAAATCCGCTGGCTGCCCCAGAAGAACGCAGCTCAGTTCCTGTTGTCCACAAACGGTCAGTCGGTTTTCACTCTGGTGAACTTTCACTTATGTGCATCCCATCACTGAGCTTTGTTTAACTGTTAAATATATTTATCTAGTCCTGTGTTCTGATTGTCAGACAAAACCATAAAGTTGTGGAAGATCAGTGAACGAGACAAGCGACCAGAGGGCTACAACCTGAAAGAGGAGGATGGACGCTACATAGACCCCAACACTGTCACTGCACTTCGAGTACGTGCTTAGCTGATTACATGCTAGGGGCTAAAGTTGGGGCCCTGTGTTCTGTGCAATCATGTGACAGTGCGATTTTTATTCTGTATTTTAAGCTCTAGAAACAAGTATTGCACACACCAACAAAAATCTGAGGATGGTGCTGGACCAGCTGACAAAAATAAAGTGGGACAGTTTGATAAAAATCCAGGCATGTCAAATAATTGCCGTAAAACAGGGCCTTAGTTATAGTATAGAGAAACACTAGTCACTGTGGGTGTAGCCTATACCCTTAGCACCTCACCCACTTACTACCTTCTGTACCCTTGTAGGTGCCTGTGTTTAGACCCATGGACCTCATGGTGGAGGCGAGCCCTCGCAGGGTGTTTGCCAACGCGCACACCTACCACATCAACTCCATCTCCATAAACAGTGACCATGAGACGTATCTATCCGCAGACGACCTGCGCATCAATCTCTGGCACCAGGAGATCACAGACCGCAGTTTCAGTATCCTCGACAAGCTGTTAATTATAGGATGGTTGAGGGAAGGGACAGAGGGGGGTGTGTGTGTTTACGTTTACCCCCGGTGTGTCACAAATCTCTTCTCAGTAGGTGTGCTAGTCCCCCTTGACTCTAGCCCCTCCCAGACATTGTGGATATAAAGCCAGCCAACATGGAGGAGCTGACAGAGGTGATTACAGCAGCGGAGTTCCATCCACACCAGTGCAACACCTTTGTCTACAGCAGCAGCAAGGGCACCATCCGCCTCTGTGACATGAGGGCGTCTGCACTATGTGACACGCACTCCAAATGTGAGTACCTATGATCAACAGGCACCTAGTGGCCACTGCAACAACCTCTGTATAAGGGGTTTTCACGTTAGAAAATGGCTTGACTGAATTCACATCGCTGCATAGTTAGACATGTGGGAATAGCTTGTTTTCACATTAGATGGGAGGTGGGGGGGGCTAGCACAGCAACATGCACCTTATTATCTCTAATAGTGGTTAACTTGAACTAACTTGACCTCTCCAGTGTTCGAAGAGCCGGAGGACCCCAGTAACCGCTCCTTCTTCTCTGAGATAATCTCTTCCATCTCAGACGTCAAGTTCAGCCACAACGGGCGCTACATGATGACCCGGGACTACCTGTCTGTCAAGATTTGGGACCTGAACATGGAGAGCAGGCCCGTGGAGACGTACCAGGTGAGACTGGCAGAGGGAGTGTGGGGACTTAAAGTTTGAGAAAGTCAACAGGCTGTTTTAGTGCACGTTTTTATCAGGGACTGACCACACCTCATTTCCTGCATGTAGCTTCAGATAATGTCCGCTAGGGGGACTCTACGTCTGTTCTTGCCAGACTGCTGCACTATCACACCCTGAAATGAGAAGTTTTACTTTGAACTTATGTTGTAGGCCATTTCAATCATCTTAACCCTCCTATTCAGAATATTTTTCCCTAAATGACTCATAAATACCGAGTTGACCGCTGAGGTTCGTGTATGTGACACCATGTTGATTAACTCTGGCCTGTCTTTTTCCCTCATGGCAGGTTCACGAGTACCTCAGGAATAAGCTGTGCTCGCTCTATGAAAACGACTGCATCTTCGACAAGTTTGAGTGCTGCTGGAACGGAAATGACAGGTTAACGTTCATTGCCAAGTACTCAAATTGTATTCATAAAAATAACAAGCCCTAGGTTCTTCGTTTCCTTGTTTTAATCCCCTAATTTTCCTTTCCAGTGTGGTGATGACGGGCTCATACAACAACTTCTTCCGGATGTTTGACCGGGGCCAGAGGCGGGACGTGACCCTGGAGGCGTCCCGGGAGGGCAGTAAGCCACAGCAGGTCCTGAAGCCCCGCAAGGTGTGTGCCGACGGGAAGCGGAAGAAGGATGAGATCAGTGTAGACAGCCTGGACTTCAACAAGAAAATCCTCCACACTGCCTGGCACCCTCAGGACAATGTCATCGCTGTGGCAACCACCAACAACCTCTACATATTCCAGGACAAAGTGAACTAGATGTTTTCTGTGAAGGCAGACATCCACTACCTTCAGCCTTTAATTTTAGTCAAGAACAAAATGTGTGACAACATCGCCGTCAACAACAACTAACCTGTCATTGGACAAAACAGACTTTGCCATGTTTCCAGGTGTGGGAAACTGAAACCATATCTTGCCCACCATCAGCCTCTGTGGCACAGTGACGTGTCACTCACCATGATATTGTTTTGGTGGTGATGTGCCAATCTGTGTGTCGGCTGCCCAGTATCGCCCAGCCCCAGGGCAACATGGGTAACTTGTTTAATTTATATGTATGTCTGACAAGCACACATTCTTTGGGGGGGGGGCTAGTAGAAAAACCAACACTCTGAGAACCATCCCTGCCCCTTCAGCAGCACCTCTCATTGTCTGGTGCCATAGTCATGTTTTTTTATTAGTCAACTGCCAAACTGTTTTAATTCAATTACAAGAACTGGTGTTCTGTTTCTATTGTTTCTCATACCACATAATTCTCCAAGAGCCTCCATCTCTTACTTACACACAGAAATATTCAGACACACATTTATCAAAGAGCCTAGCTGCTGTTGGTGAACTGCTGCACCTCAGAGGAACAGTCTAAAGCATCTACTGAGAGCATGTTGTATGTAGTATGACTGGTCCTACACTACATGACCAAAAGTATGTGGACACCTGCTTTTCAAACTTCTCATTCCAAAATCATGGGCATTAATATGGAGTTGGTGCTATAACGGCCTCCGCTCTTCTGGGAAGGCTTTCCACTAGATGTTGGAACATTGCTACAAGGACTTGCTTTCATTCAGCCACAAGCATTCGTGAGGTCGGGCACTGATGTTGGCTGATTACACCTAGCTCGCAGTCAGTGTTCCAATTTATCCCAAAGATGTTTGATGGTGTTGAGCTCAGGGCTCTGCCGGCTCGTCAAGTTTTTTTTTCTCGCTGATCTCGACAAACCGCATGCATGGGGGCATAGTCATGCTCAAACAGGATACTGTTGCCACAAGTTGGACGCACAGAATCGTCTTGAATGTCATTGTATGCCGTAGCGTTAAGTTTTCCCTTCACTGGAACTAAGAGGCCTAGCCCGAACCATGAAAACAGCCCCAGTCCATTATTCCTCCGCCACCAAACAGTTGGCATTATGCGTTAGGGCAGGTAACATTCTCCTGGTATCTGCCGAACCCAGGGTCGTCCATCGGACTGCCAGCTGGTAATGCGTGATTCATACTCCAGAGAACACGTTTCCAGCGTCCAAAGGTGGCAAGCTTTACACCACTCCAGCATTGCACATGGTGTTCTTAGGCTTGTGTGCAGCTGCTCGGCCATGGAAACCCATTTCATGAAGCTCCCGACGAACAGTTATTGTGCTGACGTTGCCTTCAGACACAGTTTGGAACTCCATGAGTGTTGCAACTGAGGACATACGATGTTTACGTGCTTCAGCACTCGGCGGTCCCGTTCTGTGAGCTTGTGTGGCCTGCCACTTCGCGGCTGAACCGTTGTTGCTCCTAGACGTTTCCACTTCACAATAACAGCACTTACAGTTGACTGGGGCATCTCTAGCATGGCAGAAATTTGATGAACTGACTTGTTGAAAAGGTGGCATCCTATGATGGTGCCACGTTGAAAATCACTGAGCTCTTCAGTAAGGCCATTCTACTGCCAATGTTTGTCTATGGAGATTTGCTCGCTGTGTGCTCGATTTTAAAATACCCGTCAGCAACGGCTGTGGCTGAAATAGGCAAATTCACTTATTTGGAAGGATGTCCACATACTTTTGTGTGTGTGTGTCTGCACACACTACTAGCTCCACAACCAGTCTGTCTGGCCAAGTGAGGACTCCTTATAACTGCTTGGGAGAGACTTTACTGAGTCTGGCAACCAGGGAGTTCTTGCTGTGTCTCTTTAAATAAAAAAAATCTTGGTTTTCTGTTGTCAAAGAGACAGACATTCTGAGATTTGTCATATTTATAAATGGAAGAAATGTAATAGCTGTTTTATTAGTTTTCTTTAAGGTGAAGTGACTTCTCTTGAAGATGTATTTTATATTGTCGGGAGTATCCCCTTTTCATACCTCGCTTAATTATCTTTCTATTGCAGAAAAGCAATACTTAATTATAAGAACCTCAGTCATTCCAAGTGCTATACAGTGTCATACTTGATCTGTGTCATAGTACTCCCAATATTATACATAAAATTACATAGTGAAACGCTAAAGATGTGTGTAGCATTTCATGAAGAACTGCCATGAAATAGGCAATGTTAAAAAAAAATGATCTGAATCGGAGTGAAGTGGAACTCACTCACCAAGACCATGCTCTATGATTTTGCTTGTCAACTTATGTCTACACACAGTGCAATTTGACAGTTGAAATCATGATACCTCCAATCATGTTTGACAATAATTACAAATATAATACAGCTGTTGTAAGTCTATAGTGACAATGACAGGAATAAAGTACTTTATTTTAATTAGATTTTTTTTACTAATGTGTCATGCCCTGGTCTTTACATTTTAATAGAGGGTAATAGTAATGGAGTCTTTTTGTAGGAACTAACTGCCAGGGCTCGTCTGTGTTTTGGATAAACGCTGAAAATGAGGTCTATGGTAAACACAGGCTTTGGAGATCATGTTTTGTTCTATGAGGATCTTCAACCCTCTTTTGGGGAATTTTGACTTGTTTATGTAATCAAAACAAGCACATAAAGGCTTTCCTAATTCATAAAGATCACATTAATATATCTTATAGAACATAACATAAGATCACCTAAACCTGTGTTAAACACTGAAATAAGCTCTAAAGGGGTATCCCAAACCCCTATTAATTCCCCACCTCCCCCATAGGAATGGCTGAACGAGCAGAGGTAACTCAGTTCCGTTTTTTAGGACTATAAACTGACAAACTCGATGCCACTTCAGATTGGAGCATATTCATGCCTCGTTTAGTCCAATGTTGACATCCCTCTGATAACATCCACTTTGAAATAGGAGTGCTGGCTGTTTATGCCCCAGGTACATAAAGTTCTTGACATTTTTATTTGTTTATATAAACAAGTGCCAAACTGTTAAATAAGTGTGAGGTGAACTTAAGTTGTTTTGAGGGTTTTATTGCACAATGCAACATTTTGTACCCACGCATAGGAGTATCCTTTGATCAACTACACACAACTGGGTATTGAGGGATGGCATTGGCATCTTGGGGTACGTGCCGATGTGCGCGATCTCAAATGAAGATTCTTTCACGTCTTGTAAATATACAGATGATGCTTTTACAGAGTTGTGAAAGTAGTGAACTACAATTTTATAATTTATTCCTGTTATTTTCTCACGATGTGGTGTCACTGATGTATAATACAAACGGGGGTGGTCAATTTCCAGTACGTTACGTAATGTTAGTCTGCCTATGCTTTTTGCCTGCCTTTGTTACTAAATAACTGGCTCATCTGACGTCATCACAGAGCTCCAGGAAGATTGCAGTGCTCCTAACCACTGGTTCCAGATCAGCTAACAGAACACATTTTAACTGTTGGCGGTAGCTATTCTGCAACAAAGTCAAGGCGACTCAGGTCAGTTTTGGTACGCGGATGCGCGCACGTCCGAATGTTTGGAGGGAGTGTGCGTGTTCGATTGACAGTCATATGCAAGCCACCCTGCACACAGTCACGATGTCTGAAGCTGCTGCTGTAGCTGAGAACAACGGAGACGCTGGACTAAATGGTATGATTCGTCGAAATGCTTCGCTATATTTTACTGTTATTGTTTATTAGAAAACGTGTCAGGTAATTTGAATCATTGTCTTTTGATACTTTACTATTTGACTTTGAGTGTATAAACAATATCTAGTGAGTTTTGGGTTGGTTTTCTATGTAGTCATGGAGAAGGGTTGTGGAAGGATCTACATTGTGCTACTCCTGTTTTCTGTATTGACAGTATCATGGACCAATGTGATTTTAAGAGGCTGTATAAACCGTAAGATTGACCAACAGTAAAACCAATCGTTGTTGCACGCGGTGCTGAATAGGCGGGATGAAGTGGATGTCAACAAGACGAGATGGAAGAAGTCTTGAGAGCTCAAAAATGGGGTTAAATTAGATGTTCGTAAATTAACATTTTAGTGCACATAGGAAAGGGGAAAGAAGTATTACGAAAACCTAACGAAAAGTACTTGGAATATTAAGTGTTTTTATTAAATGCATAGTCAGCTAATTGTGTAATAGATATGTCTTCTTGCCGTGGATGTAAACATAGCAAACTGGCCTAGTTAATCTGACTGGGTTTAAATATAGACCAGCAAAGAGTAGCGGATAAAACTACTCATGCACCTCTAAACACACCTGCTGCACTCAGTCTGGTCAATTTGTATGTAGCAGCCTGATACTTCTGGGTAGCCTGCTACTGTGAAAATACTAATACAATACGATCAGTCTAATGAACTGTTATACCAGGTATATGATAGTTTGCTTGATTATAGGTGTATTCACTATCAATCCCTAACAACAATTTAAACACAATTTAGTTCTGAACAATTTAGTGATATTTTTGGGGGTAGTTTGGTTATTAAAACATAATCATGTTTTTTGATTTTGTTGATTTATTTTTATACATTCAATGTATTGTGAAATAATGGAAATGCCAAATAATGAACATTACAACTATTCCATTGCCTCTGTCAGGTAGATTAGGTAGACCTCAATAGAAAAATTACAATGAAAGAAAAGTCTCTTATTTCTTCTTGGAAGGTTAGTTTAGCTGTATCGCGCAAGTTAAATGCGCCGCTGCTCCTGTTTTTCGGGTTGCATCTTCCCAGGTCCTGGTAGGGTAATCAAAACTCTGAGTTGTGTGTACTGTCAGTCTGTCACCCAACAGCCTGTGACCTATGGGTCAGAGTGCACATTGGGATTCCTTGTATTGTGCTGATTTAGCCCACCAGTTAGCGTGTGTGTGTTGGCCACCGTAGCCTGGCGCTAACCTTTTCAAGATATCCGCCACTGCTTTGCTCGTTATCAAGGCCACCGGGCACTAGTCATCCTTTAACTATTTAAAACTCAACCGAGTCACTTCCCTAGATAACCGCTTCTAAGAAGGTTGTTAGCCTAGCCAGCTATAAAACATACCAACTCAACCTAGATGCCACTGTGTTTTCAGCTTGGTTTACCATAAATAAGCCTAAATTTAAAAATAATTTTCCTTCTCTAGCTCTGTGGTCATAGCTAGGCTCACCTGAAATTATTTGCGGGTGCTATGCAACTCCCGTCAGATTATTGTAGCTCTCTACCTTTACTGTGTATTGTGGTAGCTGTTGTAATACATTCTCCCGTTACTATTGTTAGTTAATTTGATTAATCAGTATATCACATAAGAAATATGATATATTTATGTCCTTTTTAACCGTCACGTTCTGAGCTGTGAGAACACCGCAACACCATGATGCTGGGCATTCATGGCTGTTCCTCTTGTGGAGCTGAACTACAAGTAGAAGATGGTCATGACCTGTGCCCTGCTGCCTAGGTGTTAGCCACCTGCGTGTGGCCCTTTCAGACCTCTGCATTAACTGCGCCATTCTGCCTGTGAGGGAAGCGCGGCTAGGCAGAGTTGAGGCATCTACACCGTTCAGTGTACCACCTTCACCGGCTTTTCTTACAGAGCTTCAGAGATGCTGGGCCAACCCATGGGCTCTCGCCCACCACACCAAGGATAGTAGGATGCTATCTGCCATGCGCGACGCAAAACATTGGCTGGACCATATGCCTAAAGTGGATGAATGCATAGCAGAGCTGATGCTCTACCCCAGATAAAGTCCTGAAGGAAGATGCCCGCTGCCCCAGACCTCCGTGCATGGCCACAGATGAGCTACTGTCATGGGTCTACGACACAGCTGCCCACGTTGGGAACTCTCTGTGTTCATGCTAGCACAGAACGAGATGCTCCAGCTAGACCATGCGAACCTGAATCTCTGCAACCTGAATGATGCATTGCATCAAGCTTTTGCGTTCATGACCAGAGAGCTAGGCAGACTGATGTTCACCCTAGTTGTGACTCGTCACCAACTCGTCACCAGGTCTGGCTTGCCCAAGCCCCAGTGTCCAATAACTCCAGGCGGACAATGAGAAAGCTCCTAGTGGTCCTGGGACTGCTCTTTGACCCTGCGGCAGAGTGGGCCATCGAACATAGAAAACAGTTGAGTCAGGCTACACTGCTGTGGAAACCAGGCATCACAGAATCGTGGCAGAAGGAGGCCCGACGCGTGCGAACCTAGCCACTCTCTCCTACACACGCCCCTGGCCCTACCACCAGCCTAACACGTGCTTGACGGCAATGCAGCCAGCCCCAAACACCACAAACCGGGCGTGGGGGTAGAAACTGAATGGGGGGGGTGCGGCTGTCTGCCGATTTACCCAGCAGCACTTGACCTACAAGGCACTTTCCAAATGCCTGCTTCTGGAAGGCTACCCAAAACGTTTGACCCAAGTTAAACAATTTAAAGTCAATGCTACCAAATACTAATTGAGTGCATGTAAACTTCTAACCCACTGGGAATGTGATGAAAGAAAAGCTGAAATACATCATTCTCTCTACTATTATTCTGACATTTCACATTCTTAATATAAAGTGGTGATCCTAACTGACCTAAAACGGGGAATTTTTACTAGGATTAAATATCAGGAATTGTGAAACTGAGTTTAAATGTATTTGGCTAAAGGTGTATGTAAACTTCAACTGTAACTGATTCTACGAACACCTGGAAGACCGTCAGTACTTTCCTGTCACTTGTCATCTTTTTACGGGAAGATTCCCGGAGACAGTGCGTTGTCTGACGTACGGTTTTATATGAACCGTGGGTACGTCCTCCCATGCTCTCACATCACAGGTGTGACTTTGTTCATTTTACTCTACCTGCGCGGAGTTCAGTGATATAAATAATTACTTTCAACCGTACTCACGGTCTTCAAGGTATTCGTACAACCATAGTTGCATTCTGTTCTTCAAAGTAGATAAGGTATACTTTCACAAACTGTCTCTGTCCCTCTCGTCATTGTGTTGTGTACGTTCCTCTCTCATGCAGTCTGGGTGTGTAACGGCCAAGATCCTTTTAACGTGTAAATTTGGCTAGCCAAGCTTGCTTCTCCTTCATGTTGGTGCTAGCCTGCTTGTTAGTTGCTATGCATCAAAAGCCAATTCAGTAGGGCCTGGAAACGATAGTGAACTTCGATTGGTCAATAGCAACACCATGTTGCGGATTATTTGCATAATGTTCAGCAACGGGGCTCCGCTGTTTAATCTCCCCCAATGTGTTTGGTGGATTTCCGGATTGGAGTTTGAAGTCACAACATAGCAGGGATGCCTTTAGCACTGAGATGCAGTGCCTTAGACCACTGCACCACTCGGGAGACCCATTAAAGGGATTCTTCGGGATTTTGGCAATTAGGCCAGTTATCGATTTCCCCAGAGTCAGATTCACTTGTGGATGCCATTTGTATGTCTCTACAATTCCCTTCAAATTGCACAAACTAGCACTAGCACAACTGGAAGTTTATATGTAACGCTAGTTAGCATTGGCTCGCAAAACTACTTCTAACCTCCTTCATGCTGGACACATAAGAAAAATGGCATGCACGAGTTAATCTGACTCTGGGGAAGCAGATAAATGGCCTCATTGCCAAAAGGTTGACTCTCAGGCAGGGTGAAAACGACTACATCGACCATGATCTTTCGCTAGTTACGCTCACTTTCACCATGATCTTTAGGGTTTTCTTTTTTTTGGTGCCATTCAGCAATATGGCACGCTTCAAATTCAAATACTTCCGGCTTCATGCACCATCTAAAGTTTTTCATAGGAATACAAAGAATTGTAGAATAATAATGAAGAGATCAAAACTATGAAATAACACATGGAATCATGTAGTAACCAAAAGTGTTAAAATAATAATCAAATATATTTTAGATTCTTCAAAGCAGCCACCCATTGCCTTGATGGCAGCTTTGCACAGTCTTGGCATTCTCTCAACCAGCTTCATGAGGTGACTCATGAGGTAGTCACCTGGAATGCATTTCAATTAACAGGTGTGGCTTGTTAATTTGTGGACTCCCTCTACCATCCCCTCCAACCCACCCAAAACATGCGCCAACAAAAAGAAGAAAAGAGAGGAAAACAACAATGCAAGAAACAATAGACCTCAAGGACAACCAAAATCTAAACAGCCAGGCCAGCTGTATGCGTTTGAGTGCATGTGTGGCACTATTTGATTGTTTGTGTACACATGCACCTCTGCGGCATCAGCCTCAGGGAAATGGACATTGGATGTAACAGCGTTCCCCCTTTGTCATTCAAGCTAACTTTTTTAAAATGTATTTTTTATGGTCATTGTAGTTAAGTACCATGTTTCTGAGCTGAACTCTGTTTTAAAATGACTGTTTTCAAAATGTTTTTTTGACGTCATCGGATAGTTCTATTTAACTTTAATATATATTTTTTCTACAAATGCAGAAATGCATCGTTTTCACATGTAGACACTATTGTGCTGGCGATAAGCAAAATGAGGTTGAAAAGTTGTAGAATTTCCCTTTTGCGTTGTGTTCTTCCTTTGTCATAGCCTTCTAAATCAAATCAAATTTTGTCACATACACATGGTTAGCAGATGTTAATGCGAGTGTAGCGAAATGCTTGTGCTTCTAGTTCCGACAATGCAGTAATAACCAACAAGTAATCTAACTAACAATTCCAAAACTACTGTCTTATACACACAAGTGTAAGGGGATAAAGAATATGTACATAAAGATATATGAATGAGTGAAACTTTGTCATTATGATGGTGCCTATATGGATATATCCTGTTAGCAAATATTGGAGTATGTGCTCAGTCTGGAATTAACTGAGGGATGTATATTTAAAGATCTCAGTGTGCGTGGGTTGCAAGGGGAGCAAAAGGCATGTTCATCAGTGTCACACATAGAATGCCTCTAGAGGAAGTACACAGTCAGCACTGTGTTGACCTCCCTTTATGGGGGCTGCTGGGTATGGGCAGATGTGATCGAGCATTACCAAGCCCTGAACGGAGTGAGTTGGCATGCTGTGCTATTTCTGGACACAGTGACGTGGAAAGTGCAGAACGTTTTTCAGGACACAGTAGGGTGGAGTAGGAAAGTGAGGGTCAGGAGCCTTTCATTCGGAAGTTTGAGCGTACATGTTGTCAGTTACATTCCAGCTGCAGTGCGAGCCAGGGAGGGAACAAGGTTTGTTATTGTTAGACAGAGCTTACTCACTCTGTCTATAAATAAGTAGATACTCATTTTTGCTGTGTAATTCTCAGAATTGAGGAAAGCTTTGTGTCCACTGCAATGTCATTGTCTTGGATAGGATATCTCAGTCCCATCCACACAATGGGTATATTCAGTTTACCTTACTCTTCTTTGGTGATTATGTGAGTCTTTGGAGCCATTGGTTAGGTTATACATACTGGTTCTTATTACCATAAGATACGTTTCCATACAACAGCTGATAACAGCTCCACGACAGAGCGAGCAGCAGCCAGAATGTTCGGCTCAACGCTGGCGTCATGGCAACCTTGTTTAGGCCATGGAGCACGGACAATGGACTGTCGACAGTGGCTTTGCTCAGGCCACTGTGTAATCCTCGGGATGAGCCTGGGGTGCGGAGTTGGACTTTGGGTTAGGGGCTGCTGTCATTCAATGTTTGGCCAGTGAAACTGACTGAGAGACTTAAGTCAGCTAGGCTGACTGTCACATGACCAGTGTGTTTACTCTCTCTGCTATGAGATCATGTGCTCTGCTTGTGAACCCTAGCTTCCTAAATTAGGGGAGTATGTGAGACATTTTAAGATGGGGAAACCAGAGCGAGAAAGAGACTGGATGTCTCTCCAGTGTCAGTGTGACTCCCTATAATTTGTATCCTAGCTGTGATTGGCAGTCTCCCCTGTAGCGAGTCCCTGCCTGGGCTCATGTAGTAACATGGATCAGCCAGGCTAGGCCATGGCTCGTATATAACAGCAGGTGCTGTAAACAGACAGCACAGCATAAAATGATATTCTAGACAATTCTATTCTTCCAACTTTGAGACATCAGTTTTGGGAAGACCCTTTCCTGTTTCAGCATGACATTGCCACCAAAGCGAGGACCATACAGAAATGGTTTGTCGAGATCGGTGTGGAAGAACTTGACTGGCCTGCACAAAGCGCTGACCTTAACCCCATTGAGCACCTTTTGGAGGAATTGGAACACAGACTGTGAGCCAGGCCTAATCGCCCAAGATCAGTGCCTGACCGCACTAATGCGATTGTGGATGAATGGAAGCAAGTCCCCGCAGCAATATACCAACATCTAGTGGAAAGCCTTCTCAGAAGAGTGGAGGCTGTTATAGCAGAAAAGGGGGAACGAACTCTATATTAATGCCCATGATTTTGGAATGAGATGTTTGACACGTGTCCACATACACTAAAAGTATATCGCCTGATGTCACCAGGCAGGCCAAAACTCCATCCCACCTAAACAGACACATTTCAGGCGGTCTTTTCAAACAGCTCTTACACTTAAAGGGAATGATCATTTTCATGGTGATAATTCACAATTATTCTAACCTGGAAATATACATACAGTTTTTGTAAAACAGGATAATCAAGTTTTGGACTGTGCTGGAACTGTCTCTGCCAGTCTCTCTGACTGTGTTTCTTTATCCCCCTTATCATATCGTTCTAGGTATGTATTATTTTTTTTGTCATTAGGCTATTCGTTCAGCATAGAGGCACAATTTTCCATGGTCTGCAAAACATTTTGACAGAACATACAAGATATACAAAAACATGGAGCGTAATCATGTACATGTAATAAGTTGTGAAGTTTGATAAGATTTGCTAAGTATCCCAACTGACAAATGTGACCAATGTCATGTACTGTATGTACTTGTCCTGCAGGGTCCTGGGTGGAGTTGGAGATGAACAGAGCTGCGGCCGCAGCTGCGGCGGGGTTGTCCCAGTCTACCTCCACCGTTGGCCAGGCTCTGGGTCTGCTCCCCCTGCCTCAGGTGGTGGTGGAGGAGGTGGTGGAGGCCATTGTGGGGGGCCTAGAGCATGTGCCTTCCTCTTCCTCCATCCATAACGGAGACATGGAAAAGATTCTACTGGACGCTCAGCATGAGTCTAGCCGCAGCAACTCTTCCTGTGACAGGTAGGGGGTGCTACAATGAGGAAGAACACAGTTCAGCTTGGCCTTGAGAACTCTGTACAGATAATAAAAATCTAGAACAATTCTTAGAAATCACCTGTAACTCTTTTCAATTCACTGTTGAGGTCACCTACTAGCCCAAAATCAATGTAGATTTAATCTCTGGATTGATATAGTACTGTATGCTGTTATGGGGATGTAAATATAATCCGTTTGCAATAGTAAACAACATCTTCATCACCTGTGTGCGCACAGGGGGAGGTCATTGGACTTAAATCCACTCACACCTCTGCTTTCCCTACCCTCTGAGCCATGAGGTTGCCTGCCATAAACACAGGCTTATCTGGTCGCCCGGTCAGCTGAGTCCGTCAGCTGTCAATGAGTCACCTGAGAATGTTTACCAGGAGTGTTTCTACAACAGCCTACTAATGGTGGAGCTCACAGACAGACTCATCCATCCACTTTGAGGTGGCAGGCTGACAGGCAAAGTGAAAGCCTAATCGAGGCATGATTCATATGCACATTGAGCCATCAGAGGCGAGGTCTCTTGATTAATGCATTGGGAATTTGAGCAAGCCCCAAATCTTCAACCTGGTTACTGCATACAAGTGTACATTCCTATGCACCAAGGGAGAGAATACTTGGAGTGCAGTGATTGGCTGTGACTGTTTTTATTTTGTTGTTTGATCCTCCCCACAGTCCTCCCCGGCCTCCTAGTCCCCAGGAGGATGATCATGATGGACAGATCATCTTTGATGTGGACGTGAGCAGCAGAATAGATGGCCAAGTAAGAGTTATTACTTGGTGTGCCTGAGCTACCTACGTCACATGTATGTTTCCATGGTAATATAACCTGCTGCTTCCCTCAGTCTCTTGTGAATGTCAACCATAACCTTTGTTACAATGGCGATGGCAACAGGAAACACTAACCCGGTGGGTTTGAATCCATGTACACGGCAGTAGCCTCCGCTTTAGGTTCCATTACAGTTACACACACACACTCTGTCAGTGTCTGTAACCATGGCAGCCTCACACTGGGTTTATTGTATTGTATGGGCGGTCAGCCATATTGTCTCTGCCTCCCCCTGTTGTCTGTACTGAGCTCAGTGTCCTAATGCGCAGCATGTGTCCCTTGCAGTCAGAGGAAGATACCCTGGAGAGGGACATGGATATCCTGATGAAGGACTCAGACTGGGTAGCAGACTGGTCAAGTCGGCCCGAGAACATTCCTCCTAAGTGAGTGATGTACACAGTCCCATTGCCCCTAAAACATAGAAGTCTTATTGTATCTGGTCTCCTAGGTAAATCCTAGTGTGTTTGTGCATACAGTAATACTACTTACAGCTGAATATTTCCACATGATAAGGAGATGATGGATAATACTGTAATGAATCCACAGGGGGCTGCTGATGGGAGGACTACTCATAATAATGTCTGGAACGGTGCACTTGGAATGGCACCAAACACTTTGAAAACCCTCTGTTTGATGTATTTGATACCATCTTCCCCGATTAGGGTGCCACCAACCTCCTGTGGGACAATGTTGATGAGGAAGATGGTGACGTTACTGTATGATAACCATAATTTTTCCTGGCCTGTAGGGAGTTCCATTTCCGCCACCCCCGGCATTCAGATACACTCAGCATGAGAAAGACCGGGGCGATGAAGAAAGGAGGTGTCTTCTCTGCAGAGTTCCTCAAAGTGTTCATCCCCTCACTGCTACTGTCACACATCCTGGTCCTGGGACTGGGGTAAGAGCAAACCTAGGACACTTTTGTGATCAACCTCCGTTAGGTAATCATTTGTGTTATAAGTAGGATAATAGCACTTTTTTTATGGAAGTGAAAAAGCCAAGTGATGACATTACGGAAGGCTTGTTTCAACCCATCAATGCGTCTGCATTGAGAATAACATTTCCATTATTATAGTCATTAGCTGGCGAAGTAAACACTTCCTTCACAGATTAATGTAGACAATTCCCACATGGAATCTCCTGAACAGCTTTCAATTTCCTTCTGTTTACAGTTGTTTACATACAATTAGAAGAACCCCAATCAGATCCAATATATCATGTTTTGTTTACTGGGAATCAGATATCCCTGGAACAAAACTGCATGTACAGAAAATGATTACAGCAGAGGGCGTGTGGTGGCAACACAGTGGGCAGCTGCAATGCTCGAGCCCTGTGTATATGTCTGGGTCTGGATAGTAGAACAGCTGCTGCTGGGATGGATTGACACCTGCTGCGCCACACCCTTAACACACACTTTGACAGCACACATGACACGGCAGGGACAATCCACAACTCCATCTATCACTTATCAGCTCACTAGTTAATGACTCGGGGTGTAACTGCTCTCTCTCTCCCCCTCAGGGTGTACATTGGGAAGAGGTTGAGCACGCCCCCTACGAGTTCTTTCTGAGCAAGAAGCTGAACGAGTGCCTGCGGGAGAAATGACGCTGTTGTATGAAGAATGCCCCTCTCTCCTCAAACTATTCCTCCTTTGCCCCCTTTTTCTCTCTCTGCTTTCTCCCACCTACATCATTTCCTCCTCCTGTAAACTGCGCAGACCTGAACCGTGCTGTGTTCTTAGGACAGATGTGTTGCCTCCAGCCCCCCCTCCCCCCTTCCTTCCTCATTTGTATTGGTGAGGTCATGAAAAGTGAGGTCATGTTCCCTTTTCCTCTTGTTTTGGGTGTACTTGTTTATAAAGTGTGTTTTTGGGGGAGGGGGCAAAGCAAAAAACCAAACTCCTCTACACACTAGCTCCAGCACTCTCATGCCTGGTACAAGAAAGAGCTGTCTGCCCCACAGATTTACAAAATAGAAGTAGCCCAAGATTGTGCCATCTACAACGGTGGTTGGGTGACTCTCTCAAGCCCGTCACTTGACCCTGAAAGGGTCTAACTAATTTCATAAAGAAAGAAGCTAACCTGAAAATGTGAGCATGCCTTTGAAAGTAATCATTTTGTCTATAACTATAAATACAATTTACTGTAGATGTTATGGTCTTTTTTTAAAGTATTTTTACCACCATAATAAAGCCTGAGTTTTGATTAAGGATGTTATCAAATTTATTTGGCCATTGTGGCCATGTCAAATCCACAACCACCAGATGCTGTGCATTGGAGAGAATCCGCTTGGCCTGTGAGATGAGATGTGTCCAGTACGTGTCATTGTTTTGTTTCTGTCTTGATTTCTTTACGATATACCATGGGCCTAGTTATTTAGGCTTGGTTCAATGGGTAAACCTCTGATATGCCTGCGCAACTGACGGGTCATCTTACACACTTGTACAGCATACACGCAGACATTTAAGAATGAGTTTATGTAGGTTGTTAGTCCAGCTGGGGATTAACCCTGATGTTTCACCACACTGATGGCTGGAGTTGGATTGGAGTCCAAAGGCAGATTAGTTTTAGAGGTACAACTACATGGACAAATTCAAGCATGCTCTGAATGTTACTGCGACCTACAGTACATCACTGTGCTCTGAGGGACCGCAGTGTTTCAAAGTTGAGATTTAAGATGGGGCTGTTTGTACTAACACTCCACCGTTGGATATTGACATCAACCTCTTTATTTCCCTCTACACATCTGCCAAAAGGAACTGAGGTCCACCTTGAACCTCAACTCTTCTCAGTAGCCACGTGCCTCACCTCTGTTCCCAAGACTCCATTGTGGTTCTGTTGGTCAGTGTCTGTCTGATCTGACACCCGGGCTTCTCTATGGTTTGTTCCAGTGAGTTTTATTGTCTGTATTGTGACATTGGAGTCTGAATGCACAGAGCAGGAGGTATAGCTATGATAAGACTGAACTCATCAGGGATTTAATGAAGATTGTTAGAGATATACACTTTGCAGGGACCATTTTTGAAAAGGAAAGTTTAAAAATGATTCCCCTCAGACTGCTATGGTAACAATAGTTATTGTAATCATACACATCCTTTTGATTTAATTTGGTTTTTTCCCCTCATTGTAAAATGGAAAAAAGGTTTTGTCATTAAAATTTCCTCAATCAAACTGAATTGTTAAGAATTCTTTTGTACTAGTTTCACTTAACTATGCAAAGGGAAGGGATCACCTCTTTTCCAGCAAGGTGCATGAATTGAGGAAAAAAGTGGATAGGAGATTCAGAAACTCTTGCAGGACAATGGAATTGATAAACAAAATCGTATTAAGTAGAAACGACATGAAAGGCTTTTGGTCTTCAGGTTTTTTTTAACCTGAAGAAGGCCAAAAGATGTAATGTGTTGATTCTACTTTTGACTGATTACCTAGAAACACACACAGACTAAAATGCATAATCTCCCACTGCATCAGAGCCAGCAGGGAGAAGGGAGGGTGGTATGACTACTAGCCAGTCCTCATACCTCAGCCTATAACATGCAGTCAGTTCTCATATTCCAGAGCCTTAAAACACAATATTTAACTGAGTGTGTACCTCCACAGTCATTTGTCATGCAATGGAGCTTGTCCGGTCACTGAATGTCCCCAGGGAGGCCACAGGCTTGGTTCTGCTGACTGGCACTTCAAATCAAACTTTATTTGTCACATGCGCCGAATACAACAAGTGTAGACTTTACTGTGAATTCTTACTTACAAGCCCTTATCCAACAGTGCAGTTCAAGAAGAAGAAAATACTAAGTAGACTGAAATAAAAAGTTATAATAAAAAGCAACGCAGTAACAATAATGAAGCTATATTCAGGGGCACCGGTACCGAGTCAGTGTGCAGGGGTACAGGCTAGTTGAGGTAATCTGTACATGTAGTTGGGGGCGAAGTGACTATGTATAGGTAACAAACAGCGAGTAGCAGCAGTGTATAAGAGGGGATGGGGTGTCAATGTGAATGGTCCGGTGGTGATTTTATGAATTGTTCAGCAGTCTTATGGCTTGGGGGTAGAAGCTGTTGAGGAACCTTTTGGTCCTAGACTTAGCGCTCCGGTACCTCTTGCCGTGCTGTAGCATAGAAAATATAACTTGGGTGACTGGAGTCTCTGACAATTTCATGGGCTTTCCTCTTACAGTGATGGACTGGGCCGTTCGCACTACCCTCTGTAGCGTCTTACGGTCAAATGCCGAGCAGTTGCCATACCAGGCAGTGGTGCAGCTGTAGAACCTTTTGAGGATCTGGGGACCCATGCCAAATCTTTTCAGTGTCCTGAGGGGGGAAATGTTTTGTTGTGCCCTCTTCACGACTGTCTTGGTATGTTTGGATCACGATAGTTTGTTGGTGATGTGGACACCAAGGAACTTGAAACTCGACCCGCTCCACTACAGCGCCATCGATGTTAATGGGGGCTTGTTCGGCCCACCTTTTCCTGTAGTCCATGATCAGCTCCTTAGTCTTGCTCATATTGAGGGAGAGGTTGTTGTCCTGGCACCACACTGTCAGTTCTCTGACCTTATCCCTATAGGCCGTCTCATCGTTGTCGGTGATCCGGCCTACCACTGTTGTGTCGTCAGCAAACTTAATGATGGTGTTGGAATCGTGATTGGCCACGCAGTCATGGGTGAACAGGCAATACAGGAGGGGACTAAGTACACACCCCTGAGGGGCCCCAGTGTTAAGGATCAGCGTGGCAGATGTGTTTTTGCCTACTCTTGCGACCTGGGGGCGGCCCGTCAGGAAGTCCAGGATCCAGTTGCAGAGGGAGGTGTTTAGTCCCTGAGTCCTTTACTTAGTGATGAGCTTCGTGCGCACTATGGTGTTGAATGCTGAGCTTTAGTCCATGAACAGCATTCTCACATAGGTGTTCCTTTTGTTCACGTGAGAAAGGGCAGTGTGGAGTGCAATTGAGATTGCGTCATCTGTGGATCTGTTGGGGCGGTATGCGAATTGGAGTGAATCTATGGTGTCCGGGAGGATACTGTTGATGTGAGCCATGACAAGCCTTTCAAAGCACTTCATGGCTACCGAAGTGAGTGCCACGGGGCGGTAATCATTTAGGCAGGTTACCTTTGCTTCCTTGGGCACAGGGACTATGGTGGTCTGCTTGGAACATGTAGGTATTACAGACTCGGTCAGGGAGAGGTTGAAAATGTCAGTGAAGACACTTGACAGTTGGTCCACGCATGCTTTGAGTACACGTCCTGGTAATCCGTCTGGCCCAGCGGCTTTGTGAATGTTGACCTGTTTAAGGTTTTGTTCATCGGCTACCGAGACGGTTATCATACAGTCATCCAGAACAGCTGGTACCCTCATCCCGAGGGGGTGTACTACAAAGCAGGATCAATGAGTTAGCTAGCTAACATGGTTAAATATTCTTAAATAACTTTACATTTTTCAGAAAGAGAAGCTTTCATGGTGTAATTGACTCAACAACCAATAACACATATGTTTAGCTTTCTTGATTTCTTAATGAACCAAAAAATCAATAGTTATTTCTGGTTGTTTATTAAAGTTAGCTGCCTAACTCACTGAACCTACTTTGTTTAGCAGTAACTCAGTTTACCCCTCTGGACAATATCCCACCCATGTTGTTTATCATATTGCTGTGTTGATGCTTGTAACATGATTGTGGATCTCTTTATAAGCTCCATGACTGTAAGATGACTACCCTGAGACTTTCAAAACTCAGATACTTTCATGCCCCCCCCTTCTCTCTCTCTCTCTCTCTCTCTCTCTCTCTTTCTCACACACACACACACTCACACTCACATTCACACTCACACACACACATCCTGTCTGTCACTAAAATGATTGGACTTAAATTATCCAGCCTGGTCTCATAAACTAGATGTAACATATTTAATGTAACTCCGGGAAACTCAAATTAGTATGAAATGTAATGCTTGGTATGGTTACATTAGACAAAAGGAGGGTGGTTGGTCGGGGTGGATGAGTAGATGTATAACGCGAACGTCTAGCAGCAACTTAAGGTTGCGTGTTCAAATTTCATCACAGACAATTTTAGCTGAATTGCAACTACTTGCTACTTAGCATGTTAGCTAACCCTTCCTTTAACCTAACTCCAAAACCTAACCCCTAGCCTAGTTAATGTTAGCCACCTAGCATACGTGAACCACAAGAAATTGAAATTCTTAACATATAAGTTTCGCAAACACTTTGTACGAGTTACAATTCGTAGCATACCACCCCGCATACCACTGCTGGCTTGCTTCTGAAGCTTAGCAAGGTTGGTCCTGGTCAGTCCCTGTACGGGAGACCAGATGCTGCTGTTGGAGGGCCAGTCTTTCCTCTGGTCTAAAAAATATCCCAATGCCCCAGGCCAGTGATTGGGGACACTGCCCTGTGTAGGGTGCTGTCTTTTGGATGGGACGTTAAACGGGTGTCCTGACTCTCTGTGGTCATTAAAGATCCCATGGCACTTATCGTAAGAGTAGGGGTGTTAACCCCTGTGTCCTGGCTAAATTCCCAATCTGGCCATCAAACCATCACGGTCACCTAATAATCCCAGTTTACAATTGGCTCATTCATCCCCCTCCTCTCCCCTGTAACTATTCCCCTGGTCGTTGCTGCAAATGAGAATGTGTTCTCAGTCAACTTACCTGGTAAAATAACAGATAAATAATATTGTACAAATTTCAATTCGTAACATATACAAATGGATGAAGGACAAATTAATACATACCATATGAAAAGTAAGATATCATACTAATTGGAGTGTCCCAGATTTACATTTACTATGTTACGTCTACTCAGGTTGAATTATCAATCAGTGAAACCCTTTTAGTGGCCTCTGCCTTCCTGTAGGCACAGCACAGATATAGAGATCTCAACAACAACTGGTGAAGAACACTCTCCAAGAGCTGCTGTCAGTCAATACCCCATGCTCCTAGCTCAGTCATTCTGACCCTTAACCCCACGGCCATGATTCTTCCCGGCATGTAATTGGAATAGAACCCCTGCCTGGGACACCAATGGAAAGCATTGCTTTTGTGCGATTTGAAGCAGTTCACAGATGCCACACAGGAATGAGTTGTCTCGGTCTGCATGTGGTTTAGCAGTAACTCAGGAATTAAACAGCTCCAGTGAAAGACGTTTGATTTGTAGCACGGACTAAGCTGAGGTTTACATCGTTTCTGGTTCAGTCCCTATAAAGAATAGCTTACTGTCCTCTAGTGGTGAAGATATATATGAGGCATGCCTGTATGCTTTGTGTATTTGGGAAGGCTGGGGACGTGTAGTGTGTCTATGTATGCTTGTTACCTATATGAAATCCATGTTCAATAGAAATGACTTCTATGTATCCAGATGGTTAAGTTATGCAATCCTTGTACACTCTGACAATACAAATGACACAGACACTGAGAGTCAGACTGTAAGGTGCAGTGTAACTTGATCTTAACACAATTGCACTGAACCCTTTGATCCTCTGTCTGGCATGTGGCAAAGTGGCTGAATTGGATAAACAGTCAGGATGGCTAAATGAGTCAGAATGCTGTTGAGCAGTATCCAAGAAAAGTACACCCTCACTCCCATTCTTCTCTAACCAGTGGTACATGGGGCAGAACAGTAATTGATGGTAATCCATGAAGGGGGTATTTTATATGGCATTCCAGAGATACAAATAGAACTCCTGCCAGAGCTCTCAGCTCACCTGCCACTTGTGCGGCAGACTTGCCCAGTCACACAGAATGGGGTGGTGCTGGAAGGAAAGCTCCCTTCATTGTAGAGCTGGTTGTGAGGTAGCAATCTGTGAGATATGCTCTGACTGCCTTTTGACCCCATTCTGCAGACTTGTTCAGAATTAAAGTTTTCAGTTAGCCACAATTTAACCCAATACAATAGTTAAATTAATTAAAGTTGTTTTCTCACCACTAACCTCTCAGGTACAAATCATAGTAGGACCAGTGTATGAGGCTTTTGATTGACACCATAGTGGCCATACCCCTCTAAGTAGTAGGCTACACTTCATCGATAGGGGCAACAGATGAGATTTGATTGACAAAGCATTGTCGTATGCCAGTGAGTTCACTGTTCATTTTTGAGCATCACTTCCAGACATATGGCTTTACTCTGATGTCCTCGAGCCATATCTGAGCGCCAGTCACTGTGGAGGAGTTTGCTTGCAGCTTAAAGGTATACCTTCTCAGCATCTCTCAAACACATTGCCCATTGGGTTAGTGAGAAATTAGGATATATAATAGGTTGAGAATGTTATTAGATCATTTGTTCATGTTTTGCATTTAGGCTACATGGGTTATATTTTCTATCTACACGAGTGCAGGTAAGCAATTATCTGAGTGTAACAGGTTACACCTAGTCTCAAAATCGTATGGTGCCATGAAAAGGATAGAAGCTGGTGAACATTTTGTGCAGTCTGAATGTACTGCATCTCTGAGTCATTGCTTGAGATGAGCTAAGTAAATAATTGTACTTGAATATTTTTCGTTTTTTTTACAGATTAAATAATTTCTAATTTATGATGCATGTTTGTCTCCCTTTCAACACTGCATACAGATACAGCATTTTCATTCAGCACTGATATCCTTCAAGGTGAGGCTACCGCTATCAACCGGCAAGGCGGAGGCTGTCCAAGCTTAGAGATCGCAATTTGCAAGTCACGCTACAAAGGTTCAGAACTCAGCAACCGCACCGTGGAATCATGTCGACAACCGCCCCTGTCTTCTTCACGAACATGGGCTCAGGTAGCCCCAAGCCACGGCAGAAATTCTGTGGCATGTTCTGTCCAGTTGAAGGCTCTGGCGACAGCAAGACGTTGGAATTCCAGTCACTGCCGGGGGGCAGTAGCAGGAGTGACGGACATCTCCCTGCCAAGGGTCAAGATACGGGAGAGCAGAGGAAAATCAGCCCTGCAAAACCTAAATGACAGGGTAAGAGAGCTGCAGATGTTTCTGCTTTGTCACCCTGGATGAAATTGTACATTTTTGTAATTTAGTAGATGCTCTTATACAGAGCAATTTACAGTAGTGAGTGCACACATTTTCCTACTTTTTTGGGGGGAGTGAAAATAAATGAACTGTATTTCTCTGTAGCATATGTCTGTTTGCCTTGCACAAATAAATCAACACAATCATGCAGAAATGAGTTCATTGGGATCTCTAGAAACTTGCCAATCAGTAATATAGTCAAGTCTCTTTCCAAACCATCCAGTTGCATAAAGTTAGTTGATTTTTTAACCATTGCCTACCAAGCCTAGAGGATTAGGTTCTATATGGCAATGCATGTTAGTGATGTATGGATCATTGACTTTAGGGAAAGCAAACCCAGAGCAGGGCTAGCACCTAGCTGATATCCTTCACATCACTCTTCAATGGACTGGACATTGTCAGGTCGAGTTTGCCTACATTTCCCATGAGGCTCTGTGATGCAATGGGACGTTACTTCCTGTGCTGTGCTTGGTGGAGGGAGAAGTTCCTGTAGTGAGCTGGCCAATAGGACAATGTCAATGTTAGAGTGCATGGCTTTCTGTAGTCTTTAGCAGGGTTTCCTGTGGTCAAACTGCATCAGCCCAGCTTTTTATCAATCAAATCCCCACCTCTGGTCATTATGCATTCACAGTTAGAGTGGCAGGAACCTCACAGGATGTGTGTGTGTTTCCCTCCCACATATGCCATACCTATACACCTAGTGCAGAGGGACACTATATGGAACATCAATCTCAGTCAGCATCTTGGCCAATGCTCATATGACTTGCTCTATGCATAATGAAAACTGTGTACTGTCAGAAAATTACTCATTGTGTAATTTAGACTTTTATGGTTTCTGCTCCTGTGTTTCTTCCTCACTAAAACAGAGTAGATCATGCTACTTCTCATTCTCTCTTCAGTGTCTTGGCCTCTTTTGACTCCCTGCTTAAATGCATGTTAAATATATTTTTTTTTAAATATAAAAATAGGCCTGTTATCTAAGATCCTCTTTACTGTTTCATGTATATTGTAGTGCCTCTGTGCTCTATCACTTATTATTGTCACGTTCTGACCTTTATTTCCTTTGTTTTGTATTTATTTAGTATGGTCAGGGTGTGAGTTGGGTGGGCAGTCTATGTTTGTTTTTCTAGGTTTTGGGTATTTCTATGTTTCGGCCTAGTATGGTTCTCAATCAGAGGCAGGTGTCATTAGTTGTCTCTGATTGAGAATCATACTTAGGTATGGGTAGCCTGGGTTTCACTATGTGTTTGTTGGGTGATTGTTCCTGTGTCTGTGTTTGCACCAGATAGGGCTGTTTAAGTTTTCTCACATTTATTGTTTTGTTAGTTATTTCATGTCTAGTTCCTTTATTAAAGAACATGAATAACTACCACGCTGTATTTTGGTCCGCTTCTCCTTCACCACAGGAAAACCCTTACAATTATCTTCATTAGAATAAATTATTATTATTTTAAGGGTAAAAATAAAGAACAGAGTAGCAGTAGGATATGATGAGTGTGAAAGTCTGTGTGCTATCTGTGTGGGTTTTGTGTGAGAGTGTCAGTGTCAGTGTAGTGTGTGTGTGTGTGTGAGTGTGTATATACAGTGCCTTCTGAAAGTATTCACACCCCTTGACTTTTTCCACATTTTGTTGTTACAGCCTGAATTTAAAATTGTTTAAATGTAGATGTAATTTGTCACTGGCCTACACACAATACCCCATAATGGCAAAGTGGAATTATATTTTTTGACATTTTTACAAATTAATTCAAATCTTAAATCTCTTAAGTGAATAATTATTTGACACCCTTTGTTATAGCAACCCCAAATAAGTTCAGGGGTAAAAATCTGCTTAGAAAGTCACATAAGTTGCATGGACTCACTCTGTGTGCAATAATAGTGTTTAACATGATTTTGAATGACTACCTCATCTCTGTACCCCACACATCCAATTATCTGTAAGGTCCCTCATTCGAGCAGTGAATTTCAAACACAGATTGAACCGCAAAGACCAGGGAGGGTTTCCAATGCCTCGCAAAGAATGGCACCGATTGGTAGATAAAAATGTAAAAAAAGCAGACTTTGAATATCTAATTAAGCATGGTGAAGTTCTTCATTACACTTTGGATGGTGTATCAATACACTCAGTCGCTACAAAGATACAGGCATCCTTCCTAACTCAGTTGCCAGAGAGGAAGGAAGCTGCTCAGTGATTTCGCCATGGGGACTTTGAAACCGTGACAGTGTTTAATAGCTGTGATAGGAGAAAGCTGAGGATGGATCAACAACATTGTAGTTGCTCCCCAATACTAACCTAAATGACAGAGTGAAGAGAATGAGGCCAATACAGAATAAAAAATATTGCATACATGCATCCTGTTTGCAACAACGCACTAAAGTAATACTGCAAAGCAATTAACTTTTTGTCCTAAATACAAAGTGTTATTTTTGGGACAAATCCAATACCACTCTTCATATTTTCAAGCATAGTGGTGGCTGAATCATGTTATGGGTATGCTTGTAATCGTTTAGGACTGGGGAGTTTTTCAGTATAAAAAAACTGATTGGAGCTAAGCACAGGCAAAATCCTAGAGGAAAACCTGGTTCAGTCTGCTTTTCACCAGACACTGGGAGATGAATTCACCTTTCAGCAGGACAATAACTTAAAACACAGGCCAAATCTACACTGATATTGCTTATCAAGAAGACAGTGAATGTTCCTGAGTGGCCGAGTTACAGTCTTGAGTTAAATCTGCTTGAAAATCTATGGCAAGACTTGAAAATTACTTTCTAGCAATGATCAACAACCAATTTGACAGAGCTTGAAGAATCTAGAAACAAATAATGGGCAAATATTGAACAATACAGTTGTGCAAAGCTTTTAAAGATTTACCCAGAAAGACACAGCTGTAATCCCTGCCAAAGTTGATTCTAACATGAATTTACTCAGGGGTGGGAATGATTATGTAACTGAGATATTTCTGTATTTCATTTTCAATCAATATGAAAACATTTCTAAAAACATGTTTTCACTTTGTTATTGTGTGTAGATAAGTCAGATTTTTTTAAATAATTAAAACTGTGACACAACAAAATGTAGAATAAGTCAAGGGGTGTGCATGAAGTCAATGCAAGAACGGGTCAATGCAGATAGTCCGTGTAACCATTTAATTAAATATTTAGCAGTATTATGGCTATTTAGCAGTATTATGGCTATTTTGCAGTCTAATGGCTTGGGGGTAGAATCTGTCTCGGAGCCTGTTGGTCCAAGAGCCGATGCTCCAGTACCGTTTGCCGGATGGCAGCAGAGTGAACCGTCTATGGCTTGGGTGGCTGAAGTCTTTGGTAATTATTTGGGCCTTCCACTGACACTGCCTAATATAGAGGTCCTGGATGGCAGGGAGCTCGGCCACAGTGATGTCTCTTTTCAGCCTCCTGAGATGGAAGAGGTGCTGTTGTGCCCTCTTTATGACTGTGCAGGTGTGTGTGGACCATGTTAAGTCCTTAGGGATGTGGACGACAAGGAACATGAAGCTCTCGACCCATTCCACTACAGCCCCATCGATTTGAATGGGGTCGTGCTCTTGCCTCTTTCTCCTGTAGTCCATGATCAGCTCCTTGTTCTTACTGATGTTGAGGAAGAGGTTGCTGTCCTGGCACCACACTACCAAGTTTCTGACCTCCTCCCTGTAGGCTGTCTCATCGGCATCAGTGATCAGGCCTACCACTGTCGTGTTGTCTGCAAACTTGATGATGGTGTTGGAGTCGTGGGTGAACAGTGAGCACAGGAGGGGACTAAGCAGACACCTCGGAGGGGCACCTGTGTTGAGGGTCAGCATGGTGGAGGTGTTGTTGCCTACCCTCTCCACTTGGGGCCGGCATGTCAGGAAGTCCAGGATCCTGTTGCAGAGGGAGGTGTTCAGACTCAGGGCTCCAAGCTTTGTGATGAGTTTGGAGGGGACCATGGTGTTGAATGCAGAGTTGTAGTCTATGAGCAGCATTCTCACATAGTTATTACCCATCGTTTCCAGGTGGGAGAGGGCAGTGTGAAGTGCAATTGAGATTGCGTCACCTGTGGATCTGTTGGGGCGGTTTGCAAATTAGAGTGGATCCAGAGTGTCTGGGATGATCGTGTTCATATGTGTCATGAGCAGCCTTTAAAAGCACTTTATAATTACAGATGTGAGTGCTACAGGGTGATAGTCATTTAGACAAGTTACATTTGAGTTCTTGAGAACCCGGACAATGGTGATCAGCTTGAAACATGTTGAGATTGGTACAAAGAGATATTGAAAATGTCTGTGTAGACACTTGCCAGCTGGTCTGCGCATGCTCTGAGAACATGCCTTGGTATTCTGTCTGGCCCTGCAGCCTTGCATTGTTAATCTGTTTAAAGGTTTTACTCAGATCAGCCATGGAGAGCAAGAGTCATCAGGAACAACAGGTGCTTTCATATAGGACGGTTTTGTTTTCCTCAAAGCAAGCATTAGTCATTTAGCTCGTTTGAAAGTTTTTCTGCATTGAGCATCTCACAGCTGGCTTTGCAGGGGTGTAGCTAAAACTGTAGCCTACTGTACTCCCTAATTCAGATTGAGAAATGCATAGCATAGTTCCTGATTTCTCAATGGATCAGGGCGGGGCTCTGCGCATGCACGTAGGGCTTCGTCAAGAGTGTCTGTCCCTCCCTCCCTCGGTGTGTGAGTCCGTCTGGCAAGGTTTGGCGCATCAGCGGAGAACAGGAGAGAGAGAGAGGACGTGATTTGGAGCTGCGGTTCTTTCCCTAGATTCTGCGAGCGGTGGCCTCCCGCTTTAGGACGCACGACTCCTTTTGGAATTGTACACTCTCTTTGCTGCTAACTTCCTTGCCTATTCCACACCGGCCTTATCCACCCGGCAAACCGCACTATTCTGAACACCCATTCCATTGATAGCGGTCCATTAAGCGCAGCAAGAGCAGAACAGCGAAGATGTCTGGGCAAGGCTATCAGGGCAAGAAGAACATTCCCCGCATTACAGTGAGTTAGGAAAACATGTATTCATTGCATTGAACATTGTGCATGTATTGCTACAACTATCCGGCAAAGATGTGCATCGCTAAAATGAGGCTTGTGATCCGAATTATTTGAAGCTCTCTCGGGTAGCTTTAGGCTACATCTCAAAGGTGAACGACCTGTTTGCATAAACTGTGAAATGCATTCTGCACGAGCTCTTGGTGTAATTAACGGGGTCTTTAGGATTAACATGGAGAGGCCACATTTTTTAGACTATGTAAAGAAATGATCTTTCAAATGACAATGGGCTAAAATGGGCTATTACAGTTTTGTTTATTGGGTCAACACGCGTGATCGTTCAGAGCATAGGCTGGCTTTCAAGGACTTAATTAATCTCAATTGTCTTTATTTGACAAGATGAGAGCATGAGGCTAGCCGGCCAACTTTGGATGAGCCAAATCACATCTGGCTCTTGTAAGACTCCTTGAAATCAATGTTGTCCTTGAATCATTTCCACATGTACAATTAATTCAGTCGCACGGCTGTGGTTTCGCGGACCCACATTATAGGGGACATTTCCATGCCGATGTTCTTTGTCAGAGAACAGTATCTGGCCGGTTATCACCGTTCGCCAACGGGTGGAGCAAAAGCATTAGCTTTCTCGCCTGTGCCCATCCGCTGCAATGTCGGATTAGTTTTTCTGGACAATTCCAACTCCGGTGAATTCGGTAAAATTGTTATTTATATATAGCCGGGTTTAGGACATATAACCCGTTATTGTTTACGGATTTTGTGTGACTCTGGGCAAGGCAGCAACCATGTCTCGCCCAAGATTTTAAATCATGGCGAGGAGAGAAAATCATAGGATAATGACAAGAGAAGAAGAATGAAAGGGGGGCGGCAGAGGCTCCAGTTTCCTGCCGTGTCTCTCAGCCTCTACATTAATGAAGGGAAATGGGCAAAAACGACTATATACTCCCGCATGTCTTTCCATATTTATATTGCTGAACTGCTTCATTTATAGGTTTTCGTCTCCAGTGGTCTATATGAACTCCCCAACTATTAATCCAACATTCATGCTTCCCAACCACATTGCAATGAACCTATGCTTCAATACACAGTTGAAAAACACCTTTTGGCCTTTGTCTTAAGACCATAGGCCTACTTCTCCATGTAATGGATGTCCTGAAGATCTATAACAGTCTAAGCTTTTATGGGAAAAGTGCCTCTCTCCTCATTGCGTGTGCATGTGAGCTTATTTTGTGGACAAAGAAAGCAATTTGAAAGGGGCTTTGGCTGGCATCCCGGTTGGTTACTCCAGCAGGCTGTCAGGCTGGCTGGGTCTGACAAAACTGATGCAGGTTTGGCCTAAACCCTGTCACATCCCACAGCCTGCTCATATGGATACGGCAGCCGCCAGCCATGACCTGGTGAAGGGAGCAGTCTAGGGATAACCCACCTAATGATCTATTCACATAGTCACACACACTATCATTCTGCGATGCTCTGCCCCTTCTACTGAGCTGTCCTCATCCCTCTCTGAACTCCTGTTGCTAAACTCAGCCATTGTCCAACATGAGGATGATGGGAGAGACAGAGAAAGAATAGAGGTACGCCTAAAGTAGCCCATATTTCAGACTGCAAGAGATGAAAGAGCTAAATGGATAGACAGACAGATAAACAGGGGTGACTGAGAGTGCAGTACCAAGGGTGACTGCGAGTGTAGTACCAAGGGAGCAGCCGCAGTTGTGTGTATGTGTGCCACACCCCTATGGCAGGGAGCAGTGAGCACACTGTGTTGTCTGCCTGTCATGTAGACAGCCTGTCACACACACATTTATGGAACCAAACAATCCCCTTCCCCGTACAGTCCAACAATCTTCTGCTTATCCAGGTCATATCCTTGTTATTTCATGCATTTATCAATTATCATAACACAGGATCAGCAAGCCAGGGAGTGTCGTCACTGTTTCAAGGTAGATGTACATCTATGTGTATATCATATGTGTATGAATGTGTTTGCGGTTTTAGATCAGTTTATCATCCTTGCGCTCCAGGCTTTGCCCTGTCTTCACCCAGTTCCGGAGTAGATTCCCTGAAGAGCCTAACAGTAAGTGTTAGATCAGAGGATCAGGAGCCATAGTAGCCCTAACAGCTAACTCAGATATAGAACATATACTCTGTGTCAGGGGAAAGAGAACATGAGGGCAGATAGAGAGAGATGAATGAAAGAGAAACTGAGAGAGTAAGAACAAAGTACAGTCAATCTCACACACTAAAACAATTCACTGCATAACCAAACACACGATCACTATAGATACACACAAAGAATGTGCTTGCATGCTACTTTCTGTCTTTCATGTTAAGTCAATTGTGATTTTTTTTGGTTGGGTGATTATGACAAACACCCCCCACAGAAACATAGGCGTACACACACACACACAGTTGTTGAGATTGGAAAGTCAAAGGGCAGCAGGCAGGCTGCAGTACGAGGCTGTCGTCACCAGCTGGAGTGGTCAGCTGCAGACTAGGAAGCAGCACACCTCAGAGACGCCTCATCAAATATGAATGTCATCCTAAAATCACCACCTGGGGCTGCATTCAAAAGATTACTCATCCAACTCTCTCATGAATATGATTAGGTTCATTTACAGTCACACACTCACTCACTCAAAGTTACCATTGGAAAATGTGGAAACAGAAATAGATTTTTGGATTTATTGTTATTTAAGGGGAGGACTCTAAAGGGTTCCTGTATAAAACTGATGGACTTAACTGCAGGACGGACATATCATGAATACTTTAATGAGAGAGGTCTTCCTGTTGTTCCCAGGCTCTGGGGTCAAGAGTTCAGGAGTCAGTGGAATACCTGGGATAGGGCCACTGTGGATGCCATTTTATCCAGAAGCCTCTGGCCGTGTCCGAATACCCCTAGCAGCATTCTAAATAGTATGCATTTTGGGTATGCGAAAATACAAGATAAAGTATATAGAATGTGAAATTCAGTATGCCTTAAATGCCATGATTTCATACTCATTTCATACTCATTTCGGCTTTTAATTTAGTAGAGTTCGCTGCATTGAGGAAGAGAATCGTCTTTCGAGACTCGTGTTTTTGTCTACCGCTGATAATCAGACAAGGGGACGCAATCTACCAAAATGAACAAATGGTGGGATTCAATGCAATTGCACATTATATGACACCTTCACAGTATGGATGAGACTAGTATTGATATTTGTGTGTACTGCATTTGTTTTTTACTAAACGGTATGTTCTAAATAGTATGTAGTTAGAACGATTAGTACACAGTATGGAATTGAAGTAAGCAGTAGGCAAGCCAGATTTCAGACACGGCCCCTGAATCTTCCTGTTAGATCAGTCTCTGTTACTAAAGACAGTCCAGCCTGGTGCTGCTCATCTCCAGCCCGCCATTCTCCCACAGTAATCCCATTATGCACTGTGGCCTGGGGAATTCCGTGTTCACACATTACACAAAGCACACTCTTAGTTCTAAGGGACACTGACTGCCTGCCAATAACACTTTTTTCCCTTCTACACTGTGAGATATAATCAGGCATATCCCCATTCATAAACCCTCCAATGTGAGATAGTGTTTATTTATGTCCACTTCAGCAGCTGGGCACAGGAAGATAGGGGAAGGAATGGTGCCCCAGTGCAACCTGGGATTTTTCTCTGACAAGCAAGGTTTCCTTTTTCTTTTAAGAGGATCCGGCGGCCGCTACACAGTACAGATGGTTGGCTCAACAAAATCCATGCTTCTAAATTGGAGCGTCTGTACAGTAGCAGTCAGTCTGTGTGTCTTAAACCAGACAGCCACCCAGCAGCTCCTGCAGTCTTTGATCAGGGGAACTGTGGCTATTCCAGATCCAGGAGACATAGAGCTGACGGGGCCTGAGGGCAGTTTCCTGTTCACCCATCCACTGGAAAGAAACTATTGGATCAGTAACTATTTGGATTAGGCGTGCTTGATGCTTCTCCACCCCAGCTCCAGCACATGTTCCCCGGGAGTTTTCCACTGGGAGAGAACAACACATGCTGTTCCTTGGTTACCTCATTTGACAGCGTTTTGTCGTCGATCGAGGAAGGTTGCTCAGGCCCAGTAGAAATGGGCCCTGTCTATTGCTTTCATGCAATGTGTGAATAACGTCTTTGCCCTAATGGTTTCAATTTTAATGTTTGATGTCACGTCTTCAACTACACGTCAGTAGTCTTTCATTCGAGCCCTCTAAAACATGATACATTGGACTGATCTGCCACACAGCGTGGAGAGAGGATGGTTCAATGCAACATCAATCCATCAGTCTATCTCTGATTGACCTCTAACCTAACCAGGCTCTAGTCTGGTGCTGGGCCTGGTTCAGATTTGTTTTTGCAGTTTAGGGAATTTCTGAAAACGGCTTCTACACTTAAATCTCAATTGAATCATTTGTATTAGGTCTGTATTAGTTGGTCAGAGATGAATTACCTGTTGTTGATATTAAACATTGACCAACACCCTAGGCATATTATTTGTCTAAGAGTTAAAAACCCCTGTTCAATTGAGTCAATATCCTGTTTGTGTGTGGATAGAACTGGTTCACTGTCATGTTTGGCTCAGGTCCAGAACAATCAAAAGATAGATGCTCTCCAAAAACATGATGCCCGATGGACGATCACAGGCCAAGAAGATTGGGTACTGACTTTGACTTGCAAATGCTTCTTTAAAAACAAGAACCGCTAAGTAGGTTAAAATAAGAAGAAGCATGAAATAGGCGTGCACGTTTATAAACAAAACACAGTAGATTGAGTTTAAAAGCTCTTGACTGTTGTTATCATTGGACCTTTACTAAGAGTGACAGAGAATGACTTGTAATCCTGACACAGGACCACATTTTTCTGGAACCTTTCTTGCCGTTTTTGGTAATGTAAGAGTATCTAAAAATGTAATTCTAATTTTTAGATCATGGCTGTCTCACACATAGTTGTATGAATGTTTATGAATGGATTTCGGTAAAGGCCTCCAATTTTATAGTGCATTTGGAATGTATTCAGACCCCTTGACTTTTTCCACATTGTGTTACAGCCTTATTTTAAAATTGAATAAATTGATGAGGGGGAAAAAAACGATCTACACACAATACCCCATAATGACAAAACAAAAACAGGATTCTACACATTTTTGCTAATGTGTGTGTGTGTGTGTGTGTGTATATATATGCACTATAAATGCACTATAAATATTACATGTTACATTTACATAGGTATTCAGACTCTCCAAGCGAGCTGTCATGTGCCTTTTACTGAGGGGTGGCTTCCGTCTGGCCACTCTACCATATAGGCCTGATTGGTGGACTGCTGCAGAGATGGTTGACCAAGGCCCTTCTCCCCCGATTGCTCAGTTTGGCCGGGCGGCCAGTTTTAGGACGAGTCTGGGTGTTTCCAAACTTTTTCCATGTAAGAATGATGGAGGCCACTGTGTTCTTGGGGACCTTCAAAGCTGCAGACATTTTTTGCTACCCTACCCCAGGTCTATGCCTCGACACAACCATGTCTCGGAGCTCTACGAACATTTCCTTCGACCTCATGGCTTGCTTTTTGCTCTGACATGCAACTGTCATCTGTGGGACCTTATATAGATGTGTGTACCTTTCCAAACCATGTCTAATCAATTGAATTTACCACAGGTGGGACTCCAGTCAAATTGTAGAAACATCTCAAGGATGATCAATGGAAACCGGATGCACCTGAACTCAGTTTCGAGTCTCATAGCAAAGGGTCTGAATACTTATGTAAATAAGTTATTTCAGTTTATTTTATTTTATGCATTTACAACAAAAACACATCTCAAAACCTGTTTTTGCTTTGGCGTTATGGGGTATTGTGTAGGTGGATGAAGAAAAAATCATTTTAGATTAAGGCTGTAACGTAACAAAATGTGGAAAAGGGGAAGGGGTCTGAATACTTTCCGAATGCACTGTATATGTGAAATGGCACGACAAATAATGAAATAGTGATAGTCAACCACTTGATTTTTGTTCAGTGAACAGTTGCTAAAACAGGGTGGAATCATGTAGATGTGAGAATGGACTGGGTTCATCACTCCTGTCACACGAGTTATTCAAAATGTCCTGACATAGTCATCACCGATAATACATTCTTTGGGGATTTGTTCAAAAGAGAGGAGAGAAATGTGTGTGAGCGTGCGTTTCTGCGTGTGTCTTTGTTTTATAGAATGTTTGTCAGTTGGCAGGGAACAAGTAACCACTTTTGTTGGGGAAAAAATATACCAAAGCATGTCAATGTCATAGAGATGAGTTTTCTATTCTTTAGTCCAAATGCATTTCGGGCGGGGCATTGTGAACCCCGTTGGAAAGCATTTCTGCTTGAGGCCAGGGCTTCTAGCAGGGAAACACGCTAGAGGCTGAAACTCAAACAGAGCAACCTTTGTTTGTGGAGGGGGCTAAATGCCTCGTGACCAGAATTGTGCCTCTCCACTTTTGTAGAGTAGGCCGTCGCCACTGGGGCAACACAGGGAGGTGCCAGGGGGCCCGGCTCTCCCTCTCTCAGTCTCGCACAGAAACAAGTGGCCTGGTGACAGAGGTATGGAAGACTGATTCCCAGTGAGGATGCCGGAGGGGCGTGTCCTGTGGCGTGCTCTGCTGCTTGTCATTGATTCATCAGTGCATTCCTCACCCTCATTTTGAGCCATGCTGGTATCATCCTACCTAGTCAATTATCCATTCGAAGATGCATGTTCCATATTTTGTTCCTGGTCACGACATGCTGTATTCAGCCATCTGTAATAAGCACACTGTACATCTGCGTTCCCTTTCTCCCTTCCTGTATTAAGATGTGCATGAAGCATTGATCACGCAGTCTCTCTTTAAGACTCATTCCAGGCTGCTGCTCAACTCCGATCCTCTGTGTCTTTGGTTCCGATTGAACTCCCGTTCCCTCTCTCCTATTGCTCTGCTTCTCGATCTCTCTCTCTCTCTCTCTCCTTTATTCTTACAATCCCAAACACTTTCTGTCCGTTCTCTGTCCCATTCTCTGTCCCTGCATGGAACTGCTTCTTCCTCTGTGGTGTGTGTGTGTGTGTGTGTGTGTCTGTGTGTCTGTGTGTGAGAGAGAGAGAGACTTACAACACAAGCCATCCATAATCAAATAGATCATGCCAGCCCAACACAACCAGTTGGGGCAACCATAAACATTTTGGGAGGATAACTTGTTCCTTATCATCACAGAACTCACTTGGACGAAGCCTAATATCCCCATGACGCAACAAGGCAGAACATCAGATAATGCTGTGACAGTGACACATGATGTGACACTGCCCAATACAGCAGAGAGGCAGTCGGAACGTCCCACCATGGTGGGGGTGATGGGACATGTAGGGGGGTTAAGTCTTTTGGCTTGTCTTTAGTATTTTACGTGTCTGTATTTAGTATATTAATAGCACAGTGTTCGCTGATGCTTCCTGTAAAGAAAGTGGCTGGTACTGCGGTGGTGCCAAATACAATACTCACCATCATGAGCTCATTTTTATTAGGCCATATAAATGACCAGGACGTTCTTTGTCCGTTACATTCTGGTGTCTGCTTTCCCACACTGACATTAAAGGCTTTTCCTAAAGGAACGCTTACTTCACTGTGTTAACTCTGTGAGAATGAAGAGAACTGGATATGTGTATACTAACGAATGAATGAATGAATGAATGACAGACAGTTGGCAACCCATCCCTTACAGGATGAATTGACACATAAAGAAACATTACCTTGATTCACAGTGAATTCTTCATCCAATAATATATATTTTTTAAATGATCTTGTAGAGTGACCGTCTCCTGATCAAAGGGGCGATAATCGTGAACGATGACCAGTCCTTCTGTGCTGACATCTACATGGAGGATGGTCATATCAAGTGAGTTTCACAACGACGACTACATGCTCTACTTCTGAGAGGTTAACTACCTCTGCACCATCTTTACCATGCGTTAGACTTTTAACACTGGCCTGTAGTTTGCTTTTACAGACTAAATTGCAGTCTATAACTCTATAACAACTCTCTCTTTTTCTCTTTCTCACTCTCTCTCTCTTGTTTTCCCTTCTCTCTCTTTATCTCTCTTCCTCTGACTTCCAGACAAATTGGCGAGAACTTGATAGTGCCCGGTGGGGTGAAGACCATCGATGCCCACGGGCGCATGTTGATGCCAGGGGGCATTGATGTGCACACACGCTTCCAGATGCCCGATCGGGGCATGACCTCGGTGGACGACTTCTACCAGGGCACCCGCGCCGCTCTGGCAGGGGGCACTACCATGATCAGTATGTACACTACCACCTACCCACTTTCTGTCCTCCCCCTCTCAGGGCACAGTGCCAGCTCCATCTATGGCAGCACCAGGTCCTGAGTCCATAAAGTCTCATCTGCTACAGACTAGCGTGCCACCAAGTGCTGCTGAGTGCTGTGAAAAGTGGACTAGGGAGGACATTCAGAACTTTTTTCAAGTTGTTTATCCACTCTCCTCCTTATTGCTCAGTAATAGCATGGCCTGCCTGCAGCGTTCCTAGAGTTCTACTGAATATCCTAGCTGCCTCAGTAAAGGTCCATCTCCCTGCTCAGCAGTTACACAGACTCCTGAAGAGTAAGGTGGCTTTATCACATCGGGCAGAATGCTGACTTTTGCTGCTCTGCACTGCAGAGTCCACAGAGCCATCTCTGTAAATGGGTCACGTCACGAAACAGAGGCTTACTGGGTCACAGTGCAGTGCAGTACAATCTGGTGGATGAAACATGATGCAAGATCCTGATCTAGGCTTTCAATCTGACCTACTGCATATCATGGTTGAATGCGACCAGAACAATAAGAATGAACCAATTTACTAAACAATTGTATGTGTGTGTGTCCACTAGTTGACCACGTGGTTCCGGAACCCGGGGTCAGTTTGCTGTCTGCCTTTGAGCAGTGGCGTGAGTGGGCGGACAGCAAGTCGTGCTGTGACTACTCTCTACATGTGGACATCACTGAGTGGCACAAGGGAGTCCAGGAGGAGATGGAGGCCCTTGTCAAGGACCACGGTACAGACACATCCACATTAACATCTCATAATGTGATATAGTACATTTTGATTGGTTGTGTTCATGTTTTCTATTTCTGTATGGTTGCTAGATTCCCTACATGTACAGTACCAGTCAAAAGTTTGGACACACCTAGTCATTCAAGGGTTTTTCTTTATTTTTACTATTTTTTGAAATTGTAGAATAATACTGAAGTCATCAAAACAATGAAATGGAATCATGTAGTAGTCAAAAAAGTGTTACAAATATAAAAACATGTTTTAGATTTTAGATTCTTCAAAATTCCCACCCTTTGCTTTGATGACAGCTTTGCACACTCTTGGAATTTTCTCAACCAGCTTCATGAGGAATGCTTTTCCAACAGTCTTGAAGGAGTTCCCATATATGCTGAGCGCTTGTTGGCTGCTTTTCCAAACTCTGCTGTCCAACTCATCCCAAACCATCTCAGTTGGGTTAAGGTCAGATGATTGTGGAGGCCAGATCATCTGATGCAGCACTCCATAACTCTCTTGGTCAAATAGCCCTTACACAGCCTGGAGGTGTGTTGGGTCATTGTCCTGTTGAAAAACAAATGATAGTCCCACTAAGCACAAACTAAATGGGATGGTGTATTGCTACAGAATGCTGTGGTAGCCATGAAGGTTAAGTGTGCCTTGAATTCTAAATACATCACCTACAGTGTCACCAGCAAAGCACCATCACATCTCCTCCATGCTTCACGGTGGGAACCACACATCCGTTCACCTAGTCTCACAAAGACAGGATGGTTGGAACCAACAATCTCAAATTTGGACAATTTATACTCATCAGACCAAAGGACAGATGTCCACCAGTCTAATGTTCATTGCTCGTGTTTCTTGGCCCAAGCAAGTCTCTTCTTATTATTGGTGTTTTTTAGTAGTGGTTTCTTTGCAGCAATTCGCCATGAAGGCCGGATTCACGCAGTCTCCTCAGAACAGTTTGTTACTTGAACTCTGTGAAGCATTTATTTGGTCTGTAATTTCTGAGGCTGGTAACGTTAATGAACTTGCCCTCTGCAGCATATGTAACTCTGGGTTTGCGACTGCACTTGAAGAAACTTGAAGTTCTTGAAATTTCCGTATTGACTGACCTTCATGTCTTAAAGTAATGATGGACTGTCGTTTCTCCTTGCTAATTTGATCTGTTCTTGCCATAATATGGACTTGGTCTTTTTCCAAATAGGGCTTTCTTCTGTATACCCCCCTACCTTGTCACAACACAACTGATTGGCTTAAATCCACAAATGAAATCCACAAATGCACACCTGTTAATTGAAATGCATTCCAGGTGACTACCTTATGAAGCTGGTTGAGAGAATGCCAAGAGTTTGCAAAGCTGTCATCAAGGCAGAATCTCAAATCTCAAATATATTTTTATTTGTTTCACACATTTTTGGCTACTTCATGATTCCATATGTGTTATTTCATAGTTTTGATGTTTTCACTATTATTCTACAATGTAGAAAATAGTAAAAATGAAGAAAAACCCTGGAATGAGTAGGTGTGTCCAAACATTTGACTGGTGTACTGTATGTTCATATGTTACTGGTCTCTTCGCCTCTCTTTGTTTCTCATCCCAACTCTGTACCTTCCTTTGACACGTGCTCTCTTTCCTCAGGTGTCAACTCTTTCCTTGTCTATCTGGCTTATAAGGGTGTTTTCCAGCTTGCTGACTCTCAGGTAGGACTTACCTTATCATATGGTAGCTTTTTTTTTTTACGTTGTCTCCCTGTTTGTCTTACAGGAAACACACATCGATCGCTACCGCCACAAAGGACATGAATGGTTAAAATAATCTTTAAGAAAAAAGTATGAAAGGAATTCACCTCTTTTTGCGCCACATTAACTGTACTGTTGAAAGTTATGGGACAAAATCACACTGAATACTCAATTACATGCACTGTAAGACTTTATATACTGTAGCTCTCCAGCCCTCCCCACCCAGCATATCCCATGGCCTGCTCTGGGCTGAGTTGAGGGGGGAGGTTGAGGCATTCATTGTGTGTGTCTCCAGTGTGAGTAAGGGACAATGAAAGAATGCACCAGTCCAAGTCTTTGTGTCTGACTCATGGTGAAACAGATTAATCTTGGACTGGAGGCTCCTTTGAAAACGACCCGCGTTGGTCTTTGCACCTGTGTGAGGAATGCATTCAGGCTGCTTGGCCAGAGCATTTCATTCTGTTTTGTGCAGGTCTCCCAAGGCAACCTATGGTAGCTCTTTATTATATTTCTGGCTTTTGGGAGATGACTCATACAAGACTCACACATCGCTCATACATCAGTAACAGGTTCTCCTCTACCACTGTTGTATTTGAGACCTTCAGAGTGAGTTTGCATGGTGTGAAATTGGCATTATTGTTCACTTTGCTCAGCTATCAGAGTATCCTCATTTAACTTTAACCTGTCTGTTCTATGACCCATCTGTGGTTGTCTCAGGCTGCTGACATGGTTATTTCCTGTAGGTCTATGAGGTGTTCAGTGTGATCCGGGACCTGGGGGCCATCGCTCAGGTCCATGCTGAGAATGGAGACATTGTGGCTGAGGTAAGACCTGAGGCTAATGGGGTAAGGCGGTTTTCTCTCTCTAAAATGGCTCCGGAAGAAATGGCAGCAGTTTTACGGGCGCCCAACCAATTGTGCTATTATGTTGTTGTTTTTTTGCGTTATTTGTAACTTATTTTGTACATAATGTTTCTGCAACCGTATCTTACGGCAAAAAAAGAGCTTCTGGATATCAGGACAGCGATCACTCACCTCAGGTTAGTATTTCTTCTTCGACACCAACATCTCAGTTATTGTCAAGAGGAAGAGACGCAGGTATAGAGGACACAGAGTGGGGTGCCCCCAGAGTGGGGTGATTCGCAAAAGGCGAGTTGGAAAGCTGCCGTTACCATCGATATTACTCGCCAACGTGCAATCATTGGACAATAAATTAGACGGCGTACGATCACGAATATCCTACCAACGGGACATCAAAAACTGTAATATCTTGTGTTTCACGGAATCGTGGCTGAATGATGACATGGATATTCAGCTAGCGGGATTTACACTGCACCGGCAAGATGGAACAGCACACTCCGGTAAGACGGGGGGGGGGGCGGTCTGTGCATATTCGTAAACAACAGCCAGTGCATGAAATCTAAGGAAGTCTCTAGATTTTGCTCGCCTGAAGTAGAGTATCTTGTGATAAAATTCAGACCACACTATCTGTGTGGCTGTTTATTTACCACCACAGACAGATGTTGGCACTAAGACCGCACTCAGTCAGCTGTATAAGGAAATAAGCAAACAGGAAACCGCTTATCCAGAGGTGGCGCTCCTAGTAGCCGGAGACTTAAATCAGTTCTACCTAATTTCTATCAACATGTTAAATGTGCAACCAGAGGAAAAAAAACTCCACACACAGAGACGCGTCCCTCGCACTCCATTTGGTAAATACGACCAAAATGATATCCTCCTGATTCCGGCTTACAAGCAAAAATTAAAGCAGGAAGCAACAGTGACTCGGTCCATAAAAAAAGTGGTCAGATGAAGCAGATGCTAAACTACAGGAATGTTCTGCTATCACAGACTGGAACATGTTCTGGGATTCTTCTGATGGCATTGAGGAGTACACCACATCGGTCATTGGCTTTATCAATAAGTGCATCGAGGACCTCGTCCCCACAGTGACTGTACATACATACTACATACCCGAACCAGAAGCCATGGATTACAGGCAACATTCGCACTGAGCTAAAGGGTAGAGCTGCACCTTTCAAAGTGCGGGACTCTAAGAAATCCTGCTATGCCCTTCGACGAACCATCAAACAGGCAAAGCGTCAATACAATGCTAAGATTAAATCATACTACACCGGCTCCGACGCTTGTCTTATGTGGCAGGGCTTGCAAACTATTACAGACTACAAAGGGAAGCACAGCCGCAAGCTGCCCAGTGACCAAGCCTACCAGACGAGCTATGCTTGCTTCGAGGCAAGCAACACTGAGGCATGCATGAGAGCATCAGCTGTTCCGGACGACTGTGTGATCATGCTCTCCGTAGCTGATGTGAGTAAGACCTTTAAACAGGTCAAAATTCACAAGGCTGCTGGGCCAGACGGGTTACCAGGACGTGTGCTCCGGGCATTTGCTGACCAATTGGCAGGTGTCTTCACTGACATTTTCAACATGTCCCTGATTGAGTCTGTAATACCAACATGTTTCAAGCAGACCACCATAGTCCCTGTGCCCAAGAACACGAAGGCAACCTGCCTAAATGACTACAGACCTGTAGCACTCACATCCGAAGCCATGAAGTGCTTTGAAAGGCTTGTAATCGCTCACATCAACACCATTATCCCAGAAACCCTAGACCCACTAATTTGCTTACCGCCCCAACAGATCCACAGATGATGCAATCTCTATTGCACTCCACACTGCTCTTTCCCACCTGGACAAAAGGAACTTCTATGTAAGAATAATATTCATTTACTACAGCTCAGGGTTCAACACCATAGTACCTTCAAAGCTCATCACTAAGCTAAGGATCCTGGGACTAAACACCTCCCTCTGCAACTGGATCCTGGACTTTCTGACGGGCCGCCCCCAGGTGGTAAGGGTAGGTAGAAAGACATCTGCCACGCTAATCTTCAACACTGCAGCCCCTCAGGGGTGCGTGCTCAGTCCCCTCCTGTACTCCCTGTTCACCCATGACTGCATGGCCAGGCACGACTCCAACATCATCATTACGTTTGCAGACGACACAACACTGGTAGGCCTGATCACCAACAACGACAAGACAGCCTATAGGGAGGAGGTCAGAGACCTGGCCGGGTGGTGCCAGAAGAGCAACCTACCCCTCAACGTAACTAAGTCTAAGGAGATGATTGTGGACTACAGGAAAAGGTGGACCTCAGCATGCCCCCATTCTCATCAACAGGGCTGTAGTGGAGCAGGTTGAGAGCTTCATGTACCTTGGTGTCCACATCACCAACAAACTAGAATGGTTATGTTATTTTTCACTGTCTTTTTTTACTGTTGTTTTTATTTCTTTACTTACCTATTATTCACCTAATACCTTTTTTCCGATGTTGGTTAGAGCCTGTAAGTAAGCATTTCACTGTAAGGTCTACTACACCTGTTGTATTCGGCGCACGTGACAAATAAACTTTGATTTGATATTGTCACACTGACCTTCTCAATATTGCCGACTTAGTACACAAGGGGTGCCAAACAAACCCAGAATGCTAACAAAATTAGCACAAGTAATAACACATTTCCAAGGGGGTTGCTAGCTAAATATGCTAACGAGCGAAAATGAAAATAAGCGATTTGCAAAGACAGTCAATCCAGCTCGTGTGTGTGTGTGTGTGTGCAATTTTTGGTGAGTTTGGACATTTACAAGCGAATGTGAACGAGAGACATTGTGCAAATTGTGGCAGCCCAGGGGACAATAAATAGGACACACAATAAATAAGACAGCGAGAGTCGGTTTTGCCGGTGCTTAAAGAAAAGTTGTTCTTTAATAAAGGTTGGGGGGAACGAGGAGGGGAGAAATACATCTGAAAGACTTCTCAAGTAACGGGTGGGTCACTGTTCAGTGTGGCTGTTCCTCGGACCGTCTGTGTTCATTTAAAAAAAAATATTTCACCTTTATTTAACCAGGTAGGCCAGTTGAGAACAAGTTCTCATTTACAACTGCGACCTGGCCAATATAGAGTAAAGCAGTTCGACACATACAACAATACAGAGTTACACATGGAATAAACAAACATACAGTCAATAATACATTAGAAAAATCTATATACAGCATGTGCAAATGAGGTAGGATAAGAGAGGTAAGGCAATTAAGGTAAATTAATTACAATATAGCAATTAAACACTGGAATGGTAGGATGTGCAGAAGATGAATGTGCAAGTTGAGATACCGGGGTGCAAAGGAGCAAGATAAATAAATAAATACAGTATGGGGATGAGGTAGATTGGATGGGCTATTTACAGATGAGCTATGTATAGGTGCAGTGATCTGTGAGCTGCTCTGACAGCTGGTGCTTAAAGTGTCCATATGAACAAAAAAGAGAGTGGGAGTGCTGAGTCTGGGGTTTCAATACTTGCGCCGGGAGTCGTTGTGTCTGGGAATGGTTCCTCTTTCTTTGGGCCCAAAGAAAAGGAAGAGAGAAAGTTGAGCCAAACATTACCTAGTATCTTCTTTGTCGTCTGATCGAGGTGCTTATCATACTCACTGCTGTTTTTCTGGGGTCTAGGAGTACCCTCTGCCTGTCTACCCAAGCGCCCGAGTGACTGCACCTCTACTTATACCCATTTGGGGTAACGAGGGAACGGTGGGACCAATTCCAGGTCCAATTGGTTGCAGCACCTGGACTGGGTAGTATGGGTGTTGAATCACCAGCCCCAGTCAGTGCCTATAGAGCTGTCCATGGTGCTGACTCACCTTGGCCTCTGTAGCCCTCTGGAGCTGACTAAGAACCTGCTCTTTCCGTGTAGCTCCCTGCTTTGTTTTGACGCATGCTTGTCTAAAGGAGAAACTGTACTTGTATACACACTGTGTCTGTGGAGTCTGGAGTTGCTAGGGCAACGGGCCTGCCTGCTCTGCTCAGAGAAGAGGGGGGGAGCAGACGGAGAGGAGAAAAAAAATCAAGATAGCAAGGAATCAAGATAGCACTGGCAGCTGTACAGATAACTCATCCAAAGGGCTTTGACTTCTCAAACACGGCAGATGATGCCTCGTCACCTTATTATTTCAGCCACTTACTTAGATAACTAGCAAGTTAAACTTAGGGGTCGCGTTAACTCAGAATTCTTTCACGCAGAAAGAAAAGATAATACACAATAAATATATTGCTGCGTTTTGTAAGCGCTCATCTAAAATACTTCTTATTGTAATTTCTGCTCGGAATTTGACAAATGTTGTGCTTCAGTTTCACTTCTCTACTCGGATGAGAATTCACAAACAGGCATTCTATCACCAGACAGCACTGACTGATGTGTAGCTACTTTCCTCCGGTACTTTTCTCTGTGTAGCCAAGTTTCACTTCAAGCGAAACATTAGCAAATGTACCTGGCTACATTCTTTCTATGATAAACATTAGAAGTATAATGGCCATGCATCGTTTTTGCAAAACGTACCTTCTTTTTTCATTGTAAGCTTAATTACTTGTGTGGCTGCCAGCCAAATAGCTTTGCACTTGTGTTGTCATCTGATGAAAATGAAGCTATTTTCTGCTGAAAGTGTTGCACTAATGTATTTTTTGTGAAGGAAACTATAGTTGCACGTCCCTGATCACTCTATTGCACTCTATCGCACGTCCCTGATCACTCTATAAAAAACGCTGTTGACTTTCAAAATAAAACGCGACCCTTGTCAATACACAGCCGGACAACACAGCTGGGCTCACCTGCACCCACTTTATCCCGTTGTGCTATTTACAAACAAACAGGTGACTGGCTTTCAACAGTATTGACAGTATGGAAAAACCATCCCGTGGCTATTCCCAAATACCCCGGTATATACAGTATACCGCCAAAGCCCAGCTAACAATACACCATTTGCTGGACTATCAAAACCCGATCTATAATATCAAACACTGGACATTTTTAAAGCGTACCTGTTCTGTCCATTCAGGAGCAGCGTCGTATCCTGGAGCAGGGCATCACTGGACCTGAGGGACACGTCTTGAGCCGTCCTGAAGAGGTATAATGCATCAGCATTTGACCTCAGAGTTCTTACCTCTCTGTTTTTATCTTCCCTTTCTATTTTCAAAACGCGTCCTTGCATGGTCACCTTGACCTCTGAACCCTGGGTGTGTCTTTCAGGTGGAGGCAGAGGCTGTTAATCGTTCGGTGACAGTAGCCAATCAGACCAACTGTCCCCTCTACGTCACTAAGGTGATGAGCAAGAGTGCTGCTGATGTCATCGCTCAGGCCAGGAAGAAGGGTGAGAGACTGTTGCTAGGCTGTTGCTAGGGTACAAACATACAGAAAGATGAAGGGAAGATGCACATGTGTGAGCCAAAAGAAGGGAGAGGCACCATAATAGGTCAATAACATCATTCATTTTGTAATCACATGATGTTTCTGATTGGCCTTGCAGGCACGGTGGTGTACGGGGAGCCAATCACTGCCAGCCTGGGCACAGACGGCTCACACTATTGGAGCAAGAACTGGGCCAAGGCCGCCGCCTTCATCACGTCCCCGCCCCTCAGCCCAGACCCGACCACGCCCGACTATCTCAGCTCCCTGCTCTCCTGGTGAAAGCACTAACTCAGCACCATTACACTGAATTGGGCCATATGGACCAATATCCATATTCATATGGTGTAAACTGTTATCATGGTGACAAGGTCAAGTAGGACAATCATCCCACTCAGAGTCCAGGTGGCACAGTCTAATCTCTTGTCCTGTGCCTTCCTCCCCAGTGGAGACCTTCAGGTGACTGGCAGTGCCCACTGCACCTTCAACACTGCCCAGCGCGCCGTGGGCAAAGACGACTTCACCCTCATCCCCGAGGGTACCAACGGCACTGAGGAGAGAATGTCCCTCATCTGGGACAAGTGTGTGGTGAGAGACTACATGTTTTATATATATATAGAACATACAGTATACTCATATACAGTACATAATATATACAGTAGAACCTACAGTGTACATCATGTGTAGCGGCAGTGTAGCCTAGTGGTTAGAGCATTGGACTAGTAACCGAAAGGTTACAAGTTCAAATCCCCGAGCTGACAAGGTATCTGTCGTTCTGCCCTTGAACAGGCAGTTAACCCACTGTTCCTAGGCCGTCATTGAAAATAAGAATTTGTTCTTAACTGACTTGCCTAGTAAAATAAAGGTAAAAAAAAAATTCACACATTCGCACATTCACACAACAATTGCGTACACACTCATCTATATCCATAAAAATGTGATTTTCTCCCAAAGTTAACTGCCCCATTCTCTGTGTTCCCCTGGCTCATCCAGGTGACAGGCAAAATGGATGAGAACCAGTTTGTGGCGGTCACCAGCACCAACGCTGCTAAGATCTTCAACCTGTACCCCCGTAAGGGCCGCATCGCTGTGGGCTCTGACGCCGACCTGGTCCTCTGGGACCCAGACGTCACCAAGATCATCTCAGCCAAGAGCCACAACTCGGTCAGTCAGTCACACACTCACTACGCACAAATATTATATCTTCAGATAAGCACAGTCTACTGTATATCCAGCCATATGGTATTACACCACAGATTCATCTTCGGGAAACTGCCCTAAAGTAAATAGTTAAACTTTGAACATTCAAGTGAACTTGAAGTTGAATTGCAATGGTTCTATGAAATTACCATATTGGTATTTGTATGGTCATCTGACTCCTGACCACACATGATTGGTTGGGTTCCCCAGCTCTAGGGCGTGGGCATTATGGTAACTCAGAGGAGTGATGTCACCCCCAAACTCTGCCAGAGTACGGGAACATGTCATTTCTGATTGTTAGCAGCCAAATCACAGTGTGCGTGCGTGTGTATGTCCGTGTGTGTGCTTTTGCAATCTAATTGCTCTAGCTCTCTGTGTTCTATGGTTTCTTTCTTTCCATTTGGTCATGAAATTGACTAATGTACATGGGGAAAATTGGTAATTCAGAGAGACATAGTGTGTGTGTAATGGGTGGCCCAGCCTCTTGGTGATCTCATGCTTTTTCTAAGCCCTGTGGAGCCCACTAAATGGCCATGACCTCAGTCCTAGTCAGCCAGTAGTTTTTACGAGGGTGGTCACACTCCACACTGCTCTCCACTGCCCACACCAGCCTTGTAAGTGCCTGGTAACTCTGCTCCTCGCTGCCTGGCTAAATCAATGGTCTGTGGTGTTCAATGATGCTATCTCAGGAGGGGTTTTCAATTGCCATTTATCTATCCTTTTCAAAACCCATAGGGGACTCTTAATGATTTGAACATTGGCCCACTATAAAACAGCAGCGCACTGGCAAAGGATGGAGGAGGAGGGAGGTCCTCCACACTAGTACTAAAACCAATCAACTCACACGTATCATAAGAAAAATGATCTATTGTACTACATTCTGTCTCTCCTCCTCTCTCCCCCTGTCACCCTTCCAGAATGTGGAGTACAACATCTTTGAGGGTGTGGAGGTGCGTGGCGCCCCCCTGGTAGTGATCAGCCAGGGTAAGATCGTCCTGGAGGAGGGGAACCTCCACACCACCGAGGGGTGCGGCCGCTTCGTGGGCCGGAAGCCCTTCTCGGACTACGTCTACAAGAGGATAAAGGCCCGCAGCAGGGTAAGGCACTGTTTTGGAACTGTGTCATCGTGGTGTGCTGTCTTTTGCATTGATGTGTTTTATATCCAAGGGAGTGGGTTTCCTTTTCAAATACCCTGTATCATGTTAACTTACTGACTCATGATAAGAGGAGGGTATTGGCTGACAAGTTGGATGTTGCGTTCCAATATCAGTAGCAGTAGTAGTGTGTTACTGATGGTAGGCTTTGTTACTTTGGTCCCAGCTCTCTGCAGGTCATTCACTAGGTCCCCCCGTGTGGTTCTGGGATTTTTGCTCACCGTTCTTGTGATCATTTTGACCCCACGGGGTGAGATCTTGCGTGGAGCCCCAGATCGAGGTAGATTATCAGTGGTCTTGTATGTCTTCCATTTCCTAATAATTGCTCCCACAGTTGATTTCTTCAAACCAAGCTGCTTACCTATTTGAGATTCAGTCTTCCCAGCCTGGTGCAGGTCTACAATTTTGTTTCTGGTGTCCTTTGACAGCTCTTTGGTCTTGGCCATAGTGGAGTTTGGAGTGTGACTGTTTGAGATTGTGGATAGGTGTCTTTTATACTGATAACAAGTTCAAACAGGTGCCATTAATACAGGTAACGAGTGGAGGACAGAGTCGCCTCTTAAAGAAGAAGTTACAGTAGTGGAGTTTGGAGTGTGACTGTTTGAGGTTGTGGATAGGTGTCTTTTATACTGATAACAAGTTCAAACAGGTGCCATTAATACAGGTAACGAGTGGAGGACAGAGGAGCCTCTTAAAGAAGAAGTTACAGGTCTGTGAGAGCCAGAAATCTTGCTTGTTTGTAGGTGACCAAATACTTATTTTCCACCATAATTTGCAAATAAATAAATAAAAAAATCCTACAATGTGATTTTCTGGATTTTTTTTCTCATTTTGTCTGTCATAGTTGAAGTGTACCTATGATGAAAATTACAGGCCTCTCTCATCTTTTTAAGTGGGAGAACTTGCACAATTGGTGGCTGACTAAATACTTTTTGCCCCACTGTATATATATTGTTTAATCAAATTGAAAAGGACTGGAGCTGGTCAAACTCGCAGTTTAATGTACAAAATGATCATCTTTCCCTAAAAGCTTTTTACATGAAAGGGGAACTTAATTTAACCCATGCGGTAGGTTCGGGTTGTTTGATCTTGACTCTTGATTCTGCCTCCTCCCTGTTCTCCAGCTGGCTGAGCTAAGGGGTGTTCCCCGGGGGCTGTATGACGGGCCTGTCTGTGAGGTGTCAGTCACACCCAAAACTATGACTCCTGCCTCCTCTGCCAAGAACTCTCCAGCCAAGCAGGCAGTAGCCGGGGCCCAGCCTGTCCGCAACCTGCACCAGTCAGGGTTCAGCCTATCTGGTGAGGAGCACTGGGGTGGATCCATGAATCCATTCACTAGAGATATCTATCTGACATTATACCTATCTTTTTTTTTTTTAAGTCTTTTTTTTTACCCCCCTTTTTCTCCCCAATTTCGTGGTATCCAATTGTTAGTAGTTACTGTCTTGTCTCATCGCTTTAACCCCCCTAAGGACTCGGGAGAGGTGAAGGTCGAGAGCCATGTGTCCCCCGAAACACAACCCAACCAAGCCACACTGCTTCTTAACACAGCGCGCAGCCAGCCGCACCAATGTGTTGGAGGAAACACCGTACACCTAGCCCGCCACAGGAGTCGCTAGTGCGCGATGAGGCAAGGATATCCCTGCCGGCCAAACCCCCCCTAACCCGGCCAATTGTGCACCGCCCCATGGGCCTCCCGGTCGCAGCCCGGCTCCGGAGTCTCTGGTGGCACTGCGCCACCTGGGAGGCCTATACCTATCATAGTTTTGATGATAAACTATGATATGTTCATAACAATGAAAATGTCATAATACAGTGATATTGACTTCCTCCTCCTCTTCTGTACTTGTAGGTGCTCAAGTTGATGACAACCTTCCTCGGCGTAACACCCAGCGCATTGTGGAGCCACCTGGTGGCAGGGCCAACATCACCAGCCTGGGTTAACCCCTCCCATTGGCCACCAGGGGAAACGAGGGCTTGTGGAGAGGGGCATCAGGGACTAGGGGCCATTCCACCAGGAGCCAAACCAATTCTCCCCTCCTCAATCTCTTTCCCCCGTCTGCCGCTCCGTACATCTCTCCCCCGACACCCCACTATAAAGGAGACGCCTATAAAAAAAGATTTGCCTCATTGGAAGAAAAAAAAGAGACGAAAACAACAGCCCATATTTGAGCACTTTTGACTGTATTATTTAGTGTTCTCTACTGTACTTTCTTCCTGCCATGTATCATTCAGTTTATTTTTTGATGTTCATGTCATAGTAGTGGGGTCAAGTGAGACTAGACTGAGCAGTTTTAACACGGCCAAAAGGTCAAGACAGTGCATGTCGCATTTGCATGGAGGAAGTCGAATCTGTTTCCGTTTGTCTTTTTTCATTTTCAATGTAGGGTAAATGAAGTACGGAGACACATGGGTAACATGTTCTACATCAGATTAGTTGCGCTAACATTATGTAGTAAACAAACATGGAAGAGATAAGTCGCTTATGCTTTCCTCAATATTGATATTTTCACTGGTTTGTGTTTGTTCTCTACTGTTTATACAGCCTTGCCCTCCACTGTGCTCGTCCTCTCCCACACGGTTAAGATCAGTACAGCACTGGCTACCATCAACACAATTTATTGACTTGTCTTTTGTTATTGTTTAAAGCTGTCAGTATGCCATCCTCGTCCTCCGGGTTACGGGATGAGGCATGAGATTAGTAGTAAACTGAACCACTGTTGAAAACCTGAAAGGAGCTTCTCACTGGTGCTCATCTCATGTCATCCCACCAGTAGCTTTGTTTAAAGGAATAAATGGACTGAAAAAACATGGTCCATATTTGGAAGCTGCTGGTGAGCCAGGAAAGTCCAGTAGATTAGAGGAGAAGGGGTTTTGGCAGGCTGTGAATAGAGCGCTGTATTTCTCCCAGGGAGAGGCCATCATGGAACTTAACGGCCCATGAGAGGAGATGTGACTCAAATCTAGGATGTTGGGAGGAGTGTAACCGGGTCGGCAGCGAAGGAAGGGAGATTTGTCAGAATACTAGGGAATGCCCAATTTTTCATAGCCTCGTTCAACTCACCCTCTTTGCAAGATGGTGCCACACTCGTACTCAGCTACGCTATAGTACAGTATGTGCCCATATACCTCGCCTGAAGGGGATTGTGATCTATCACTGTAATGGGATCTTTGAGATTCATACACCATTTAATTGACAGTGTTGCAGGCAGCATCCCTCCCTCCTGTTCTAGAATGTCCCAGTACCAACCAGTGCATTCAGAAGACTGAATGTCTTTCTGCTCCCGGCCTCCTCTTTTTAATTAATGCACTCCTCTTTTCCTTTTAATCTCTTTATGTGCCTGAACCCACAGAAGTTGTACTGATAGTTCGATTTTCTATTATTCTTATGATGGTAAGATAAAAATGTCAAATAGCTGATGTTAACCGATACAAAGGTGCCAGATGTTGTTATTTCGTAATCCACGGATAGTGCTCCTTTAAAAACAACCATGTTTACTTAATATGTTCTAATGTTTTCGTTTTTAACGGTTCTTATATTTGGTGTCATTCTGTACGTAGTGGCCTGAGGCTGAACACTATTCATCTGAGCTTGAAAGTAGACATGGAGTAATGTATATCTATCTAGTAGTGCAGTGTTAATGTGTAAGGGATGGGACACACACTGGTCCCAGTGCACCACTCCTTGGGTCTCAGACCTGGAGTGCTGGTAATGGCCCTTCGTTTTGCACGGTCTGGTTTTCATTAAGGCAAAGCAGTCTGGCAGCTGTTTTTCTACCTTCACTCGCATGTCAGCGAGATCCTGGCCTAAAAGTCGCTGTTCTGCAGTGTTTCGACTTTTCCTCTCCATGACTCAACACAGAGCAACACACTCACACTGTGACAGACGCACTCACTCACACTGTGACAGACGCACTCACTCACACTCTGACAGACACACTGACTCACACTGTGACAGACGCACTCACTCACACTGTGACAGACGCACTCACTCACACTCTGACAGACACACTCACTCACACTCTGACAGACACACTCACTCACACTCTGACAGACGCACTCACTCACACTCTGACAGACACACTCACTCACACTCTGACAGACACACTCACTCACACTGTGACAGACACACTCACTCACACTGTGACAGACACTCACTCACACTGTTAGACACACGCACTCGCACGCATGCACTCACAGAACAAGGGGTGTCTGTATGTCCTTCCAGCACTGTGCTGTGTCTTGGACCCTTGGTTTTCCTGGCTGTGTTAAGGTCTCATAGGAAGCCCTTAGAAGGTAGAGTCTCTTTCAGGGTAGTAATGGTATCTGTGTATAAGGAATCTATAGCAGGGAAATTAAAGTTTGACACTTCAGTGTGACCGCCTACAGGGAATGAGATTAGACGGGGATGGGAGGGAGGTCTGCTTGTTAGTGTTCAATCACTCAGGTGAAAGAGTCATTCCAGTCAGGGTTTGGATGATCTAATGCAGCCAGATGAATTGTGTATATGCATACAGTACCAGTCAAAAGTTTGGAGACACCTACTCATTCAAGGGTTTTTCTTTATTTGTACTATTTTCTACATTGTAGAATAATAGTGAAGACAACACAACTATAAATAACACATATGGAATCATGTAGTAACCAAAAAAGTGTTAAACGAATCAAAATATATTTTATATTTGAGATTCTTCAAAGTAGCCACCCTTTGCCTTCGTGAAAGTTTTGCACACACTTGGCATTCTCTCAACCAGCTTCACCTGGAATGCTTTTCCAACAGTCTTGAAGGAGTTCCCACATATGCTGAGCACTTGTTGGCTGATTTTCCCTTACTCTGCGGTTCAACTCATCCCAAACCATCTCAATTGGGAAGAGGTCGGGTGATTGTGGAGGCCAGGTCATCTGATGCAGCACTCCATCACTCTCCTTATTGGTCAAATAGTCTTTACACAGCCTGGAGGTGGGTTGGGTCATTGTCCTGTTGAAAAACAAATGATAGCCCCACTATGTGCAAACCAGATGGGATGGCATGTCACTGCAGAATGCTGTGGTACCAATGTTTGTTAAGTGTGCCTTGAATTCTAAATAAATCACAGTGATTTAGCAAATCCAGCAAAGCACCATCACCCCACCTCTTCCATACTTCACAGTGGGAACCACATATGCGGAGATCATCCGTTCACCTACTCTGCGTCTCACAAAGACATGGCAGTTGGAACCAAAAATTGCAAATGTATACTCATCAGACCAAAGGACAGATATCCACCAGTCTAATGTTCATTGCTCGTGTTTCTTGGCCCAAGCAAGTCTCTTCTTATTATTGTTGTCCTTTAGTAGTGGTTTCTTTTCAGCAATTTGACAATGAAGGCCTGATTCACGCTGTCTCCTCTGAACAGTTGATGTTGAGATGTATCTGTTACTTGAACTCTGTGAAGCATTTATTTGGGCTGCAATTTATGAGGCTGGTAACTCTAATGAACTTATCCTCTGCAGCAGAGGTAACTCTGGGTCTTCATTTCATGTGGCCCCCATGAGTCAGTTTCATCATATCACTTGATGGTTTTTGCGACTGCACTCAAAGAAAAGTTCTTGAAATTTTCCAGATTTATTGACATTCATGTCTTAAAGTAATGATGTACTGTCGTTTCTCTTTGCTTATTTGAGCTGTTCTTGCCATAATATGGACTTGGTCTTTTACCAAATAGGCCTATCTTCTGTATACCAACCCCTACCTTGTCACAACACAACTGATTGGCTCAAAAGCATTAAAATGGAAATAAATTCCACAAATGAACTTTTAACAAGGCACACCTGTTAATTGAAATGCATTCCAGGTGACTACTTCGTGAGGCTGGTTGAGAGAATGCCAAGAGTGTGCAAAGCTGTCATCAAGGCAAATAGTGGCTACTTTGAAGAATCTCAAATATAACATATTTTGATTTGTTTAACACTTTTTTGGTTACTACATGATTCCATATGTGTTATTTCATAATTTTGATGCCTTCACTAATATTCTACAATGTAGGAAATTGTAAAAATGAAGAAAAATCCTTGAATGAGTAGGTGTGTCCAAACTGTACTGTCTGGCACGTAAGATTAAGGCTGGGACAAGTCTCCGCCCTCACATGTGAAGAGTAGGCTACATGGCTAAGCAAAAACTCTCTTTATTTTCTCTTTGCCTCTTCACTTTTATATCATTCTCATTGAGATATTACGGTCATCATTATTCAGATTTAGGTTATTGTTGTGATTATTTTTGTCATTATTATTTTACTGTGATGACTAACAATATTTAAGATTTTAGATTCTCCAGTTGTTCTTCTCATCCCATGGAAAACCCTGGCCAATGTATTGGTATTTTTTCAGCGTGAGTCTCTTGCTTGCTTGGTGTTGGACTGCATTTCTCTCAAACGGAGGGGGACGCAGGGTTAACATGATTCATACCTCTATTCCCATAGACTGGAGGGTGGAGCAAGGGGCCTGCCAAAGCACAAATAAGATCTGTCAGCCAGGAGCGCATGAGTTCTCCTGAGACTCAAAGTATGTCTGCTCTTTTCTACGCCGCTATTTCTCTCTCCCTCTTTCTCTCTCTCTGTGTGTCTCTCCCTCTTTCTCTCTCCCTCTCTCTCTGTGTCTCTCTCTCCCTCTTTCTCTCTCCCTCTCTCTCTGTGTCTCTCTCTCGCTCGCTCTCTCTCTCTCTCTCTTCCATTGTTGCCCTCTGTTGCCTTGACTACGAGGCCCTTGAGTCACCCTAGGCCCCGATTTTTGTTTGTCATGGCAACGCTTGTAAGATTGGAATTTGCCCATAGCAACCCCTCCGGACCTGGTGCTACTAGAAGAGCATGGTGTCTGTGGCAGACTAGCTGTATGGAAGCCATAAACTCTGTAGAACTCTTTCCACACACACGTTTTCTTCCCAACCCTGCTTTTCTAAAAATGAACTGCTGCTGCAGAATCACACTGTTTCAGTGTGTCACCGTCTGTATATAAGCTTTTGGTTAGTTGGGTGGGATCCACATACCTCTGCTGACCCAGGCTTCGTTGGCCCTTGAATTGCGTCTTTAAGGGCACCACAAGCTTCACATCACAGCATTTACGCAGAGTTCCTCTACAAGGCCACAGATATCTACCAGTCACCCAACGCTGTGGTGGAGCACCCATGCCTAAAGCATTGACTCAGATATTATTGTGTCCCGACAATATACTGTATACACACAAGCCCCATATACACACAAGCCCCATTTTATACCTGGTTCTAACTTTTGTCCTGATCTTGTACACATTCAGATTGTGCTCACATTTGTTGACAGGTGTCTGGATATCTTACAAGTGTAGACAGATCTAGACAGAGAAACCAACCATTTTGAAATCATTGACAGTTGGCAGCATTGACTGATTACATCAAGTTATCATGATTACATAAAGTAAGGGACCAGGAAATCTTGTCACAATGCAGACACAGTGGACAGATAACAAACACATTGTAATACCATGTGTAGACACATGTCTGGAGATGTGGGCACAATCAGAATGTAGACGAGATCAGGACAAAGCACCCATGTTAGCTCCAGGTATAAACAGGGCTATAGACACACACATGCAAGCATTCACACAGACACACACATTCCTTCTTCTTGCTCTGTCAGTTTGGATGTTTTTACATGCCACACTAATATGTGATGTAAGCGAAACACAGATTGAGAGTTTTAGGTTGGAGGTTGATAATGCTGTTCAAATCCCACCCCACACCCCTTTCCTCCCCCTCCACCTAACCCCCTCCGATTGTGAAAGTGAAACTGTGTGATGGTGTTTGTCTTGATGGCTGTGGGGTTTTGAGGATGCTTGCTCTCTATGGAAAGTGTCAAATCCCATGGATGGTGATGTAAAAACAATAACCAAAAAAAATAAAGATCAAAAACAAAACTCAGCCTCTGGCTTTTTTGTCTACACCCTTAGGGGGTAGAATGGGTTCCCTCTCTCCACTCCTCACCCTTGGTAATAGCGCATCACATGGCCACTGATCATGTTTGAGTTTATTGAGTTTATTTAATTTTCACAGGGACAGTGCACATTAATCAACGTTTCAAGTGACAGAATTTATTTTATTTTATTTAACTAGGCAAGGCAGTTAAGAACAAATTCTTATTTACAATGATGGCCTAGGAACAGTGGGTTAAATGCCAGGGATTTGATCTAGCAACCTTTCGGTTACTGGCCCAAAGCTCTAACAACTAGGCTACCTGCCACCCTGACATTTGATTTGTGTGTAGTGTTTACGTCTAGCCCTATAGTGCCCTGTGTATTAAGGTTACTGCGCCCCCCAATATTAACAACAATATTAAAACCTTTGTGTAGGAAAGACCATATGAATATGAATAGTAAGGCTAAACATCCAAATCGGTCAAACAATTCCAAACAACTATACTGTGAATTACAGAGCATACAGAAACATTACTGAATGTTCAATACTCTCCAATGGGCCTCTTGCAACGATACAGACGTCAATGTTGCCTCTCTACTTATTCAGCTCGTGTAGGACGGCATTGTAAGTAATAATTTGTTCTTAAACTGACTTGCCAAGTTAAATAAAGATTCAATCAAATAAATAAATGTAATGTTGGCCAGGTTTTCCCCTAAGTCAGTCCTGCCCCCGTGCACGTTTTAGTTTTTGCTGTAGCACTACTCAGCTGATTCAAATAATCAAATCTCGATGATGAGTTGGCTACTTGAATCAGCTGTGTAGTGCTAGGACAAAAACGGCCCCGGACCGACTTTGGGAAATTGCTGTAGGCTCACCAGATCCCCACAGGACAAATGGTCTGCTCAGTCCTATGAGCGCAAGTACACTCTCATGACACAAGATGTCAGTATGTCCCCTAGTCTGTTCAAAGAAGTAAAATACCTATCCAGGCGTTGTCATCCTATTGTGTTGTTTTGTTTGGTATCATTTCATCTATTTTTATTGGATAATTGTTGTGTCATTTTTGAGTTTACCTTTTCCATATCACTTTAGAATCTGTTATCTGAATTAAAATCTCTCCTTCATTAACCAACCCTGGAACTGTGTGACTAACAACTGGACTGTGTGACTAACAACCAGACTGTGTGACTAACAACCAGACTGTGTGACTAACAACTGGACTGTGTGACTAACAACTGGACTGTGTGACTAACAACTGGACTGTGTGACTAACAACCAGACTGTGTGACTAACAACTGGACTGTGTGACTAACAACCAGACTGTGTGACTAACAACCGGACTGTGTGACTAACAACTGGACTGTGTGACTAACAACCAGACTGTGTGACTAACAACCGGACTGTGTGACAAACAACCAGACTGTGTGACAAACAACCGGACTGTGTGACTAACAACTGGACTGTGTGACTAACAACTGGACTGTGTGACTAACAAATGGACTGTGTGACTAACAACCGGACTGTGTGACAAACAACCAGACTGTGTGACAAACAACCGGACTGTGTGTGACTATTAACGAATGCTATGACCATTACAATCAATAAATATCTCAAGTTGTTTATTATTGGACCGATTGGATTAATGGGAATAAGTTGGATCCTCTCTGTATTTTGGTTTCTAACAAGTGGCTATATGGATATTTGAAGTCATAACATACTAAATAAACTGAGTGTACAAAACATTACGGACACTTGCTCTTTCCATGACAAACTAACAAGGTGAATCCAGGTGAAAGCTATGATCCCTTATTGATGTCACTTGTTAAGTCCACTTCCATCAGTGTAGATGAAAGGGGGGGGGGGCAGGTTAAAAATATGTTTTTTAGCCTTGAGACAATTGAGACATGGACATGAGACGTGGCATTCAGAGGGTGAATTGGCAAGATTAAATAATTAAGTGCCTTTGAACGGGGTATGGTAGTAGGTGCCAGGCGCACCGGTTTGTGTCAAGAACTGCCATGCTGTTGGGTTTTTCACATTCAACAGTTTCCCGTGTGGATCAAGAATGGTCCACCACCCAAAGGACATCCAGCCAACTTGACACAACTGTGGGAAGCATTGGAGCCAACATCCCTGAGGAATACTTTCGACACCTTGTAGACAAATTGAGGCTGTTCTGAGGACAAAAGGGATGAGGGGGATGCAACTCAATATTAGGAAGGTGTTCCTAATGTTTGGAATACTATGTATTGAGGGATGACTAACAGCTAAAAAAGGCCATGCATTCCTGATTATAATTATTCATCACACAGGCAAAACAACAGGTGACATGTCTAATTTTCATTGAGGATTGGTGCAGATACAGTGACATATTCAACTATGATTGGAGAGAGGCATAATAATACATATTTTCTATATTTTACACAATTTCCATTGCATTTAATATTGAAATGGGTTACACAGACTCTTACGGACTTTATCTTTACTGATCAATGAACTATAACATCCTGCAATGCATAGCAGGTATTTGGCTCATTCTCTGGGTCTAGTGTGTCGGAGTATCTAGCTGTGCATGTTCTTCTGCTATTTGAGTAGGTAAAGAAAGAGACCACTGTCACAAGACACAAGCATGCACACCAGCAGCACAGTAGCTACTTTACATAGTAAGAGCCGAGCACGCGTGACATTTTTTTGTACAAAGCACCGTGAAAACTGCATATGATGGTAAGCTTGTCATAAATATTGTCCAAAAAAAGGTAGCAGTATGGATGGTAAATTGAACCTATGTATGGACATCATCCTCAAATAATCATCTTCGGTGACCTGAAAGCACATTTTCATTCAGTCTCTGTCAAGTTTAGGTAGGTTACTTTCTAAATGGAATCTGTTACAGTTACTAGTTACCTGTCCAAAATTGTAATCAGTAACGTAACTTTGCGATTACCCAAACTCAGTAACGTAATCTGATTACTTTCAGGTACTTTTGGATTACTTTCCCCTTAAGAGACATCAGAACAAGACAAAAAGGATACATCAAACACATTTGGTGTGTGAACGATCTTAAACTTGTTCCTTTTTATCAATGCTGAATTGAATGTCAGAGGAAGGCCCTAAAAATTGCCAAAGACTCCAGCCACACTAGTCATAGACTGTTCCCTCTGCTACCGCACGACAAGCAGGACTGGAGTGCCAAGTCTAGGTCCAAAAGGCTTCTTAACAGCTTCGACCGTCAAGCTGCTGAACAGCTAATCAAATGGCTACCCGGACTATGTGCATTGAGCCCGCTACTCGCTGTTTATAGTCTATGCATAGTCACTTTACCCCTACCTACACGTACATATTACCTCAATTACTTCGACTAACCTGTACCCCCGCACATTGACTTGGTACTGGTAGCCCCTGTATATAGCCTCGTTATTGTTACTCTTGTATTTTTTAAACTTTAGTTTATTTAGTCAATATTTTCTTAATTCTTATTTTTCTTAAAACTGCATTGTTGTTTAATTAAGGGCTTGTAAGTAAGCATTTCACAGTTAGGTCTACACCTGTTGTATTCGGCGCATGTGACAAATTCAATTTTATTTTATTTTGATTTGAGAAAACAGGAAGGTGTCATAATGTATTTTTTCACAAACAGCCTTTCTGAATTTAAAAGTAATCCAAGAAGTAATCTAGTTTTTCTAAAGTATCTGTAATCTGATTACAATATTTTAGTTGGTAACATAATTGATTGCAGTTACAGTTTTTTGTAATCCGATTGCGTGTAACTGATTACATGTAATCAGCTACTCCCCAACCCTGGTCTCTTTACTGACTCAGTACTCTTTATTCAGTTTCTGTACTGACACTGTGTATCCTTTTGATTCATACTGTACATCAATCTACAGTGAAGCACATACAGTACAGTACATCTCTACCTCCAGGTGTGTTACAGTATCTTCTTCAGTGGGTGTACTCTCTCCCATTTCCCAAAACATGAAGACACATCAGCTTTATGTCAATAGCTGTACTGACTGATTCCAGCAGGTCTCGAGAGAGACGTCTTAACTTCATGCCAATAAGTGCCACATTATTTTCCCAGAACTGGGGGAAATTTTAATTACCCAGAATCCTTTAGTGTTCCCAGTCAGACAGCCTCCCCTCTTGCTCCCAGGGAGTGGCAATGGACTTTCGTTTGACATGTAGCACCAGGGGCTGAGGGGCTCAGGCAAGCAGCACCCTGTTGGGACGGGTTCTCCCCCGCTGCAAAACACCACACCTTCAGCAGGCTTTTACTGTGGACCCGGTTACTTTGGGTATGGCCTGGCACCCCCACCGAGGAAGATGAGCCAGAGAAGGTCCTCCAGCAGCCTGAGAAGGAGGCGTGAGATGCTGGGGAGGCGGCTCGGCGTGGCTGGGTAGGGGGGGTGGAGGAGGAGGAGGCGTGAGGCTGGGATCTAAAAAGAGACGATGGACCAGGACTGGGACTATAGGAAGGAGCAAACCCCAGAGACTTGGTGCTCCTGCCACCCTGTCTGAGGCAGCGTCCATGCAGAACGTTGAGGAAGGCCCTCTGGAACTCCTGGCTGAAGCAGGGATAGATAATGGGGTTGATACAGCTGTTGAGGTAGCCCAGCCAGAATGTGATCTTAAATATGGTGTCAGATGGCCTGTACGATGGGAATATGGAGCCTGTGGAAAGAACACAGACAGAAATCACACACAAACGGATCTGTCAATATAGCAAGTACAGTAGTTCACAACGTCTATATGAATCATTTGCATTTCCTATTGACCCTTATCTGTATTGAATACAGCAAGAGGATGAGCAGAGGCAGCTCAGACATTCTTGTGTTCACCGTGTACTTACTTCAAGGTTATCTGATAAGATGTATGTAAGGCCAACATACACTACCAGTCAAAAGTTTTAGAATACTTTCTCATTCAAGGGTTTTTCTTTATTTTACTATTTTCTACATTGTAGAATAATAGTTAAAACATCAAAACTATGAAATAACACATATGCAATCATGTAGTAACCCAAAAACTGTGAAACAAATCAAAATATATTTTATATTTGAGATTCTTCAAATAGCCACCCTTTGCCTTGATGACAGCTTTGCACATTCTTGGCATTATCTCAAACAGCTTCACCTGGAATGCTTTTCCAACATTCTTGAAGGAGTTCCCACATATGCTGAGCACTTGTTGGCAGCTTTTCCTTTACCCTGCGGTCCAACTCATCCCAAACCATCTCAATTGGGTTGAGGTCAGTTGATTGTGGAGGCCAGGTCATCTGATGCAGCACTCCATCACTCTCCTTATTGGTCAAATAGCCCTTACACAGCCTGAAGGTGGGTTGGGTCATTGTCCTGTTGAAAAACAAATGATAGTCCCACTAAGTGCAAACCAGATGGGATGGCATATCACTGCATAATGCTGTGGTACCAATGCTGGTTAAGTGTGCCTTGAATTCCAAATAAATCACAGTGTCACCAGCAAAGCACCCCCACACCGTCACACCTCCTCCTCCATGCTTCATGGTGGGAACCACACATGCGGAGATCATCCGTTCACCTACTCTGCGTCTCACAAAGACATGGCAGTTGGAACCAAAATTCACAAATGTATACTCATCAGACCAAAGGACAGATATCCACCAGTCTAATGTTCATTGCTCGTGTTTCTTGGCCCAAGCAAGTCTCTTCTTATTATTGTTGTCGTTTAGTAGCGGTTACTATTCAGCAATTTGACAATGAAGGCCTGATTCACGCAGTCTCCTCTGAATAGTTGATGTTGAGATGTGTCTGTTACTTGAACTCTGTGAAGCATTTATTTGGGCTGCAATTTATGAGGCTGGTAACTCTAATGAACTTATCCTCTGCAGCAGAGGTAACTCTGGGACTTCCATTCCTGTGGTGGTCCTCATGAGAGCCAGTTTCATCATATCGCCTGATGGTATTTGAGACTGCACTTGAAGAAACTTTCAAAGTTCTTGAAATGTTCCGTATTGACTGACCTTCATGTCTTAAAGTAATGATGGATTGTCGTTTCTCCTTGCTAATTTGATCTGTTCTTGCCATAATATGGACTTGGTCTTTTACCAAATAGGGCATTCTTCTGTATACCCCCCTACCATGTCACAGCACAACTGATTGGCTCAAACACATTAAGGAAAGAAATTCCACAAATTAACTTTTAAGAAGGCAGACCTGATAACTTAAATGCATTCCAGGTGACTACCTCATGATGCTGGTTAAGACAATGCCAAGAGTGTGCAAAGCCCGTCATCAAGGAAAAGGGTAGCTACTTCAAGAATCTCAAATCCAAAATATATATTGATTTGTTTATTAACACTTATTTGGTTACTACATGATTGAATGTCCAACCTTTTGATCGGTAGTGTACCTGTATCTCTCTATCTGAAGAGCTTTGTCTCTAAAGGTCTAAAACATTCAACTCTTTCATTCCTATAGTCTGAGAATCTCAGGGGCATTAGCTTTGACATAGAATATTGTGCTCGCAGGTCTGAAGTTCTGTTTCTATTGAAATGCATGACTCCAGTAAGGCTTTGCTGCCTTGGAAAGATGAAGGGTGATTGTGGGGCGCCGGCTTACTGCGCACAACATCATGCCCTTTATGGTTGTTGCTTATAATGGCTTTGGAATAAAAGAATGAATCGTGTTTTTGTTCATTTCATTTCTTCCCTGAAGTATAACCCTATTCGGTTTAGCACTGGTATTTCATTTGCTCTGCTTCTCCATGGCAGTAATTGAATTCCTGATGTACAACTAAAGAAAACAGACAAGTATACGGAGCATTCAAGAGGGGAGACCAGGGTCATAGACTCTGTTGTTATGTTTACAATGAAACACAAATCAATCAAAAGGCTATTCCAACATCGGACTCATTGAATTTCCATCAAGAAATTGTGTATAAATGAATTCTAAAGTAGGATTAGAAGTGCACAGAATCTGAATAGAATCAGCTACACTTCCCAAGACCAAAGGAGGTGTATTCGGGAACCAGACCATCAGCAGGCCTTTTGATAATCTGTTAATTTACAGTAAATTAGTTCAACCCTAATCTCCATATAATCTTGAATTACAGATCTGTCGGATCCTCAATCAAGGATATTAAAGTCTGCGTAGCCATTATATGGCATTTCATTAATCACATTCTCACAGGCTTGTGGGGGTATTAACGATGTTGATGACAGCTGTGAGGCAACGTTGGGTTTGACTGTACATCTATCATCACATGATCATTTGTACTGAGTGGACAAAAACATATTGTTTTTTTACCCTCAGAACAGCCTCAATTCGTCAGGGCATGGACTCTACAAGGTGTCGAAAGCATTCCACAGGGATGCTGGCCCATGTTGACTCCAATGCTTCCCACAGTTGTGTCAAGTTGGCTGGATGTCCTTTGGGTGGCGGACCATTCTGTGGGAACTGTTGAGCGTGAAAAATCCAGCAGCATTACAGTTCTTGACACAAACTGTTGAACCTGGCACCTACTACCATACCCTGTTCAAAGGCACTTAAATATTTTGTCTTTCCCATTCACCCTCTGAATGGCACACAATCCACTTCTCAATTGTCTCAAGGCTTAAAAATCCTTCTTTAACCTGTCTCCTGCCCTTCATCTACACTGATTGAAGTGGATTTAACAAGTAACATCAATAAGGAATCATTGCTTTCACCTGGATTCACCTGGTCAGTCTACGTCATGGAAAGAGCAGGTGTTCTTAATGTTTGGTACACTCAGTGTATAGCTCTTATCTTTCAAATCACTGAACAATTGTTATACATGACTCATCCCATGGCTAAGCTAACACCAGTGATTTTGGTGCTGAATTTCTATAATAGAGGGTTGCATTTGTTTACGGCTCCTAACATTGTTTTTTGTGCACTGTGGCAGGAAATATGCAGAAAATAGGTCCTGTGGCTTATTCCCTCTTTCAGTCTCAAAAGCATTCATTTCCATTCAATTTTGTGCTTTTCCATTGAGAGGTTAAGATTTACATTTCACAGTTCAATAGAGTTGAGTGGTGGGGTTGATTTTTAAGAGATTTGGAAGGGAAGCTTCCCTGACTAGAAAATGACACATTGTGAGTCAGGCATTGGCAATCACACTCTATCCAGTAAGGGGGCTTTATATGCTGCTATGGGAAATCAGTTCTAGGGATTATTTTCTTGAGAAAAATGCTAATTCATTCAGTGATGTTATTCTAGTGATGGGAGGGGGGGAATCTATACAGTAGAGTATCGCAAGATTATTTTTGGCGATATTATAATATATTCTATGACTCCAAGTATCTACAAAAAAAAAGAGGTAGGTAGTTAACATTAGCTAGCGCTAGTCGGCTGTACAGATGTATGATCGTAATTTGATCTCCCTGTTGCAGGAGAACTCTCCCTGCAATGCAGGACACCTAAAAGTTGTATTGTATTTGAAGTTAAAAAGGCTTATGAAGTTTGTGATTTTCATTTTGACATTTCAGACTTGATTTTCCCTTACGTATCAATTTCAAATCTCAGGCATTTCTTCTTCTCTAGCTTCATTTATCTTCTTTTTAAATGGTGAGCCAATGTGTTTTTGGCGCTTTTATTTCCATGACTGATCAAAACTTGTTTTCTCATGACTCTCTCTTGTCCCGCTGCAGCAGACATGGTGAGCAATATGTTTGGAATATCAAATTGCATAAAATCGTAGTATCGGATCGCAATACATATAGAATTGTGAGAATCGTATCGGCACCTTAGTATTGTGATAATATTGTATCGTGAGGTCCCTGGCAATTCCCAGCTCTATGTTACTCCCTATGATACTGCTATTCCACATTTGATTAGACTTGTGTTTTTCATATTAAACGTTTCTGTATCTGCTTTCATTTTCATATCGCATTCACTTTTTCATTTCCATGCAATTCAAAACAAAGGCAGGTAGCAGCAAATAGGGAGAGCAAGGAAAGGCATTGTGGGATACCCACCTATGGGCATAACCAGGAAGAAGGGCAGCCAGCAGAGAACGAAGCAGCCAACCACAATGCCCAGAGTCTTGGCTGCCCTCTTCTCTCGGGAGAATTTCAGCAGGTGCATGAGGGCGAAGGTGGTGCGTCTCCGCCTCATGATGCATTTCTCTCCCTCCTCCTCTTGCCCCTCTGGCTTAGCAGGGGCATTTCCCCGATGAATCCTCAGTGTCACTCCCTCTCCCTCTGTATGCATCCCCCCCTCCCTCTTCCTTCCCTCCCTCAGGTCTCGAGTCTTCCGCTTGGCCACCACATACACCTTGCAATACATGGCCAGGATGACAGCTAGTGGCACATAGAACGACCCCAGGGCAGAGAAAATAGCATAACCCGGTTCCTCTGTGATCCGGCACTCAGTCTCGTCCTCTGGGTCGGGCTCCTTCCAGCCGAAGAGTGGACCTACGGATATGGCTGCCGAGAGGCCCCAGAGAGCTGCCACTGCGACCAGGCCGCGCCGCCCAGTGGCCATGGCAGGGTAGTGCAGCGGGTAGCTGACTGCTAGGTAGCGGTCAACAGAGATGACACACAGGCTGAGGATAGAGGCAGTGCAGCAGAGAACATCCAGGGCGGCCCAGGCACTGCAGAAAGACCGGCCAAACACCCAGCGGCCTAGGACCTCCGAGGTGGCAGAGAACGGCAGCACGGTGGAGCTCAGGAGCAGGTCTGCCGCCGCAAGGTTGGCGATGAAGTAGTGCGTGACGGAGCGTAGGTGGTGGTGGCACACCACAGACAGGATAACCAGGATGTTACCGAGAACCCCGAAGATGACAAACACCCCCATCACCAGGCCCAGGGTCACCGCCTTAGTGATATCCACCTCAGCGAAGGAGGAGGAACTGCAGTTGGGACAGCTTTCTGACACAGGGAACGTGATGTTCTCATCTGAGGGAACCATTTTGGGTTTATTTACGGTTCATTCACTAGTTGAATGTCTTTGGGATTGACTGTCATGTTTGGTTAAATGCAAACTTCCGCACCGGCATTGGGAGTCCACCATTTTGTATTTCCCCTTCTTGTGACTCAAGACTGGAGAAGTTTGTACCTTTTCAATCACAGATCTTTAATGCTATGAGGCATGAGCCCTTGCCAATGCCTGCACAAATCACATGTCCTTGGCAGTAACATTAAAAACACTGACAGGTCAGGATAGTGAATCTTCAGCACTGTCACTGCTTGTTGCGCCATCTGTCTTTGGAGTTTGGCTGCAGGGCCTTCTGGGTCATAAAGTCAAGATCCGATATGTTTACGGTGTCTCTTTCACGATGGGACTGAAATGGCATGATAGAAACTTGCTGGAGGGATGTTTTCATTGAACAGAAGTCCCACTAAAAACACAGTAGAGAGAGAGCAGTTAATAAACAAGCCATCCCCCAGGCTCCATCCCTGTTTTATAGAATGGCAAAAGCTAAATGTAGTCACTGTTGCAAATAAGACTGAATAAGCCTGAGACTGAGTAAGCATTCGTCATAGTACAACCATATGCCAGGCATCCATTACATTAAACGATATTCAAAATGTTGATAATAATCCTAGATAAAACCACAACACAGCAATATATATATATATATATATATATATATATATATATATATATATATATAAGATGATGGGCGTGCTGTAAATATGCATTAGACTAGCAAATATATTCTTCCTCAAGAGTGAGGTTCTCTGTAAAGATTTCCTCACTTCACACATCATTACAATGCCGCCAGAGTAAACAAGAGGTCCCGCTTCAAGAAACATAGCATTTTCTATTTACTTTTCATCCAAACAACATTACTGAAATGTATCTGTCGATTCGCCTCCTGATACATAAAACCATTGACTTCAAACAGCAGCTCCACTGACACAGAATCATTGGTTGTCAAGACATAAGTTATGAGGGAAACCAACAAAGCATAAAGGTTATGAAAATAAATAGATATATAAAACAAAAGCACATTTTCATAAATCAGGCAACAACATGTGCTGGTCTCTGTAACGGGCTGTGTGTGAGTACTGAGACAGGCTAATTTTCACACACAGCTCCCTATAGTTACTCAGCAGCTAGATGACAGGCCAGGGATTGAACTGTACAGAGGGCAGTGCATTAAAGTTCTGAAGGGCAGCGGACTGATAATTCCACTCAATACCACTCTGGGTGTACGTGTTGGAGATTTCGCATGTCATTGGATGAGATAAATGTTGGTGTAGCAGGAAAGGGGAAAGTGATAGAGCCATCGCAATGCAATGCTGGTCAAATGGTCCAGCAGGATCAAAGACAAGCAAAGAGATGGGTTGTTATGCCTGGTTCAGTAATATGGAATGAGTATTGTCATTTTTCTTTGAGCTGTTGGACTTAATAAGTGTCCGGTTCTGACAGTTCGGGGAGTTGGTACAGTATGCCTGCCTGCTCCTTAGTTTGGCACCCGATTTGGGGGGTTGGCAATAGAAGCCTGAGAGGTTGGGCCAAAAAGAGGTTGTTTTGATGCCCAGAAGGTTTGATATGAGATTTTTTTTAAAGAACCGGCTGGGGATCTAAAGCTGGCTGTGCCTTAGATGGATGATTACATGACCATAAGTATGGGAGACCTAACCTACCTCTAGGTGTGTGTATGACTCAGAATGACTCAACACGAGGATGACTGTCATGATCATCAAGCAGTCTGTAGAGCAATACATAATATTGATGTATCCACAATGTACCCTTACATATACAGTACAGTCTATTTAAAGGACTGGAGTTAAAACAGCTAAAGGACAGGTAAACATTCAAAGACAGTTGATGTAGAGTAAAGATGATTGATTAACCCGAGACCCACAAAACACTAAAGACCATTCAATGTGATCTCTACTCACTAGAGAAATGCAACCTTATTTCTTCAGGGACTTCAGGGCACCACTTCAACCAAAGACCACTGAAACGTCTAGTTGTGTCCTGTTCATTGCTCACAGTCGCAACATTTCTTCAGTTATCGTATTACTTGTGAACTTCCAATACATTTCATAAGGCTGTCACATATTGCTGAAGTCTCTTGTGCTATAGTACGATTAGAAGATAGCATTGAGCTGGTCTCAGAGCATCTCGCATTATTCTTTCCATACATCCAGGTTAGCTAGCTGGCTAATGTTTGCTGGTTTAGGGTTAAGGTTAGGGTTAAGTTTAGGAGTTAGGTTAAATGTTTAAGGTTAGAGTTAAGGTTAGGGGAAGGGTTAGCTAAAAAGGTTACAATTAGGGTTAGGGAAGGGTTTGCTAACATGCTAAGAAGTTGCAAAGTAGCTAAAAAGTAGTAGGTAGCTGGAAAGTTGCTAATTAGCTAAAATGCTAAAGTTGTCTGTGATGAGATTCAAACTCGCAATAGGTCTCATGGGTAGTAGCCTACAACTGCAAAGTTTTTTTTTTGGGACATTCAATTTACTGTTACTAGCGGCAGATTAGCGATCTAGTTATGTGTTGTAAGGTTCCACTTCCTCAGGTGTTAAACCCCAATATAAAAGGTGCATAAAGATGCAATTCATCTCGATTGAAGAAAAAAAATCTGGAAATGATTAAGTCCTAAAACATAGCAACTATAGTCTAATTGTAAAACCAACATTCCTGATAAACACTGGATCAGGTTGCATAGCAAAATATTTTGAACCATGCATTCCTGCTTGGAAGTGTTCGATGAAAAAATGTATTTCTTGAATACCTCAGTAGTTGAAATATTAGACTTCTTCATAAAGCACTTTGAATGACTTTATAAGATGATTAGTAATGACTTGGGTCCAACCAAATCATGGGCTGGTGACACCAGCTGTAAAAGTAAGTGGCACCAGTGACACCAGGGAAAAATGTTAGTCTGGAGCCCTGTGATATTAATAATGCATAAGGGAGGTGTTGATTCAGGGGAACACATATGACATGCACTACTTTGCAATATAGCCTAAGTCGCTTGGCTTTTATAACGTACAAGGCTTAAGCGGACAGGCAGATAGACAGAAGAACAAGAAGAAGCACAGAGTGACAGCAGAGAAGATGCTGAGACAGAAGACAGGGCAATAGGAGGCAAACAAAATGGCTAGAGCAGAGTTGTATCTCCAGTGGTGTTTTTACATGTTGTATTTGTTTTAGTTGAAGGCGCACTGTGACGTGGGCTGGTGTGGATAAAATGCCAGGGCTGAATTCTTATCCCAGTCCGCCCCTGCTAGTATGTCAGCAATCTATATCTTGAAGTCCTAATCAGTATGACTCTTTGTGAAGCAGGATATCAAACTGCTAGACAGCTAATGCTGACCTCAGCTGGGGCAACCTCAATCTCAAAATAATTATTCTTAGACACTACCAGAAAATACATCATATATCATTTGTATCATTTGAGTGCCAGTCTGTTCGATCATGTTAACTCTTTGTCACTCATAGTCATGTCAAATGTGTGACATGAGAACAGAAACAGACTGGCACTGCACCCAGGCTTCATAGAATTTAAAGTTATGATCATGGAAGTTATTATTATAGGCCTACATTTCATTTTCCTGTGGCCATATGTTGTTTTGTCAGCTTCCTTTGTCCAGGCCATCCTAATGATAAATGATCCCCATGCAATAAATGCATATTCAGCAATCTTAATTTATACTAAGCGTCTAAGTGCACGCACCTGGCACTTACGAAACACTTGGCAAGTCACTTTTTGGTGCTCTTTAAACTGTTTGGAGACGCATATTTCCTTTGTTCTGTAGCCTACTACTTTGTCTTTGATGCAAGGTGAAATACACTGCTCAAAAAAATAAAGGGAACACTTAAAGAACACAATGTAACTCCAAGTCAATCACACTTCTGTGAAATCAAACTGTCCACTTAGGAAGCAACACTGATTGACAATAAATTTCACATGCTGTTGTGCAAATGGAATAGACAACAGGTGGAAATTATAGGCAATTAGCAAGACACCCCCAATAAAGGAGTGGTTCTGCAGGTGGTGACCACAGACCACTTCTCAGTTCCTATGCTTCCTGGCTGATGTTTTGGTCACTTTTGAATGCTGGCGGTGCTTTCACTCTCGTGGTAGCATGAGACGGAGTCTACAACCCACACAAGTGGCTCAGGTAGTGCAGCTCATCCAGGATGGCACATCAATGCGAGCTGTGGCAAGAAGGTTTGCTGTGTCTGTCAGCGTAGTGTCCAGAGCATGGAGGCGCTACCAGGAGACAGGCCAGTACATCAGGAGACATGGAGGAGGCCGTAGGACAACCCAGCAGCAGGACCGCTACCTCCGCCTTTGTGCAAGGAGGAGCAGGAGGAGCACTGCCAGAGCACTGCAAAATGACCTCCAGCAGGCCACAAATGTGCATGTGTCTGCTCAAACGGTCAGAAACAGACTCCATGAGGGTGGTATGAGGGCCCGACGTCCACAGGTGGGGGTTGTGCTTACAGCCCAACACCGTGCAGGACGTTTGGCATTTGCCAGAGAACACCAAGATTGGCAAATTCGCCACTGGCGCCCTGTGCTCTTCACAGATGAAAGCAGGTTCACACTGAGCACATGTGACAGACGTGACAGAGTCTGGAGACGCCGTGGAGAACGTTCTGCTGCCTGCAACATCCTCCAGCATGACCGGTTTGGCGGTGGGTCAGTCATGGTGTGGGGTGGCATTTCTTTGGGGGGCCACACAGTCCTCCATGTGCTCGCCAGAGGTAGCCTGACTGCCATTAGGTACCGAGAAGAGATCCTCAGACCCCTTGTGAGACCATATGCTGGTGCGGTTGGCCCTGGGTTCCTTCTAATGCAAGACAATGCTAGACCTCATGTGGCTGGAGTGTGTCAGCAGTTCCTGCAAGAGGAAGGCATTGATGCTATGGACTGGCCCGCCCGTTCCCCAGACCTGAATCCAATTGAGCACATCTGGGACATCATGTCTCGCTCCATCCACCAACGTGGCGTTGCACCACAGACTGTCCAGGAGTTGACGGATGCTTTAGTCCAGGTCTGGGAGGAGATCCGTTCATCATCAGTTGGATCAGCCTGTAGTGTGGTTTTCCACTTTAATTTTGAGTGTGACTCCAAATCCAAACCTCCATGGGTTGATAAATTTGATTTCCATTGATACTTTTTGTGTGATTTTGTTGTCAGCACATTCAACTATGTAAATAAAAAAGTATTTAATAAGAATATTTCATTCATTCAGATCTAGGCTGTGTTATTTTAGTGTTCCCTTTATTTTTTTGAGCAGTGTATTAATCAGAGCCTGATCATCGATTGAGCCTTACCACTGGGCACAGAAGTCAATTCAACGTCTATTTCACGTTGGTTCAACGTAATGTCATTGAAATAAATTTTATTGGCATGTATTTCATTGGAATTACATGGAAACAACATTGATCCAATCAGTGTGTGCCTAGTGGGTTTGAACTTTCATTGATTGGGATTGTTATCATTGATTTGACAGATTTTCCCACTTTAGTCTCCATAAAGAAAAATATTAGCATGTCAAACAAGCATCAGGTGTTTTGCTATTCTGCACATGCCTATCAGTGAATATTGCAGCCTTCATATACTGCATTTACACAGGCAGCCCAATTCTGATATTTTTTCCCAAATATTGGCAAAAGAGCTGATCTTACTGGTCAAAAAAACAATTAGTGGAAAAAGATCAGAATTAGGCTGCCTGTGTAAATGTAGCCTGAGACTATTGTGTGCACAAACAATGGTTTGAGCTATTCAGTGCTATTGAAAAATAACTGTTTTGGTGATGCCACCAAAGCTTTCTCATAGCACAGGAAGTCCTCATAGTTGACTGATTGTCTTATAGAAATATTACATATAGCATTTTTTTATGGTACATTATAATTGATTGATTTATTGCATGTTTTGAGGATCAATTGTGAAACAAATTCCACACATAGGAGGAGTAAGCAAAGTGATGTGCTTCTTAGGCAGTGTTCTGATTGTTTATAGTCTACTAATGTCATGCCTATCTCATGGCATTTTCAAAGGTTTTTGATTGGCTATTTGTAAAAGTCTCACATTTTTTGGAATTTTAATTGAAAGCAAGTAGATGTGAAATGATGCAGGACATTTGAAAATGCAAATGACTGAGGGCAGACCATGCATTCCAATGCATTCCAATTATAGTCAACAGTTCTCATTACATTTCCTCTCAAACTGTTAAAAGAAGAAAATGAAAGTTATAACTTCTTTCAATAATAATTTACATGTTACAATATAATAGACAAAAAGTAGACACATTTAGCAGACAAAAAGGACAGCATAATGATTAAACATGAATAAGTAGGCTATAGACATAATTAAAGCAAATGATGGGTACATTACTTTTAATTTATTTATCTGAGACTAGTCTCTGCACTAGTCTCAAATATCCAATAGGTACAGGCAAATGTTGAATTTAGTTAGAAATAACAGAGTTGACTCACATTCCCACCAGCTCGTTTTGAATAAGAATTCAACAACAATATTTCATCAAATTCATTTCATGCAAAAATGGGAATGGCTTACCTTGTTATCCCTAAATGCCTCCCAAACGAGTACCGTTCTTTGACAGTACAAGTATGATCAAAGCAAATGTATTTTTCGTATGGACTGGACAAACTATTCAGACGGTAGGCTATTTATGGCTGTTATGTCGAGACGCACACACCCGGTGTAGCTCCCTGAGGAATCTGTCTGCTGCTGCTGCCCTCAGAGAAATGCACCAGCTAGAGACGCGCTTCACCTGATATTCAACACTGTGTGAGACAACACCCTCCTTTCTTTCCCACCCCTACTCTCCACCACCCAACATCTCCTTTTCACATTTCATAGTCCACAGTCAGTAGCATAGGCTATTTAACCTTTATTTTATCTCATACTGAGACCAAGGTGTCTTTTACAGATGTGCCTTGGATTACATAAATTACACACATCAATATAAATACTAAATGGTCATAAAAAGCAAACGCATTCATCATGGGCGACAGTTAGAGCGTTGGGCCAGTAACCGAAAGGTTGGTGGATCGAATCCCCGAGCTGACAAGGTAAAAATCTGTCATTCTGCCCCTGACCAAGGCAGTTAACCCACTGTTCCTTAGCCGTCATTGTAAATAAGGATTTGTTCTTAACTGACTTGCCTAGTTAAATAAAGGCTAAATAAAATCAGTAATAAGGTCCTTAATCAGCTTTGAATTGAATTACCCAAGAGGCATGAAATTAAAAAAGATTTTGAAGATTTCTTGCACCTTATTTGTGGAACACTCATTATAGACCAAAGGAATTTCCAGAGTTAACCATCCCTGAGACCGGTGGTGGTAACTCCTATGTCTAAAGTAATGATGTTACATACAGTGGGACTTTTTGTAAAAGGACTTTATAAATGAAAATATAACAATGTATCAACCTACGTGATATCAAAGAGGGCCAACCAACTTTCTGGTAGAGAATGCAGTGATGAGTACAAAAAATTGTTGCTTAAAATAAAGAGCAGTGCGATCTGATAAACTGCATCTAATCACTTTAATGAAATGGCAGCTGTGTTCATATAGATGATGTCAACAAAGTCTACGACCAATAGGAATGTCGACTGAATAATCTGCTTTCTACTATTTAGTGAGAGGCAGGACCTATTTCTATATAAGAAGTACATATTTATTCTCAGCTTCTTTATAGCTTCTTAACTAACTCATCCATATGCTTTTTTATAAAAGACAGCTTTTCATGTATCCAGATGCCCAGATATTTGTAAGCAGAGATACGATCAATATGGACACCATCCAAAGTACATTGTTATGCGCGCTAGAGAACAACATATACTTAGTTTTACCTGCATTCAATACCAATTTCAGGTCAATAAAGTAGTTCAGTTAGAGCCTGGTCAACGGGTGGGGCAATAGCATACACAACAGTATCATCGGCATACAAGTGTAGGTTACAGTTTGTTCTACAGACATGTCGATATTGTTAATATAAACAGTAAAAAGTACAGGACCCAGAATCGACCTCTGTGGGACACCTTTCGTAATATCCAGGAAAGTTGATTTAACACCATCAGTAGATACACATTGAGTTCTATCTGTCAAGTAATTTGTAAACTGTTAAATGCAGCCTGGTCTAGGCAAATTGAGGAAAGCCTCTGAATTAGCAGTGAGTGATCAACAGTATTGAAGCCTTTGACAGGTCAATGAAGAGGGCAGCACAATGTTACCTTTAATCCATATAGTTAACCACATAATTTATAACTAGGGATCCAGCAGAGATAGTGCTATGACCTGGTCTAAAACCTGACCAGTATAGAGTATCAGTCAAAAGTTTGGACACCTACTCATTCAAGGGTTTTTCTTTATTTTTACTATTTTCTACATTATAATGGTGAAGACATCAAAATGATGAAATAACACATATGGAATCATGTAGTAACCCAAAAAGTTTTATTACAAATCAAAATATATTTTATTTTTGAGATTTGTCAAAGTAGCCACCCTTTGCCTTGATGACAGCTGTGCACACTCTTGGCATTCTCTCAACCAGCTTCATGAGGTAGTCACCTGGAATGCGTTTCAATGAACAGGTGTGCCTCGTTAAATGTACATTTGTGGAATTTATTTCCTTCTTAATGCGTTTAAGCCAATCAGTTGTGTTGTGACAAGGTAGGGGTGGTATTCTGGATGTTCCACAGCGCTACTGGCAGAATATCCAGATGAAACTACAGTTGAGTTGTTTGGAAGGAACACACAACACTATGTGTGGAGAAAAAAAGGCACAGCACACCAACATCAAAACCTCATCACAACTGTAAAGTATGGCGGAGAGAGCATCATGGTTTGGAGCTGCTGTGCTGCCTCGGGGCCTGGACACGCTTGCTATCAGTGCCGGAAAAATGTATTTCCAAGTTTATCAAGACATTTTGTAGGAGAAAGTTAGGCTATCTGTCCGCCAATTGAAGCTCAACAGAAGTTGGGTGATGCAACAAGACAATGACCCAAATCACAGAAGTAAATCAACAACAGAATGGCAATAAAGAAAAAAATACACCTTCTGGAGTGGCCCAGTCAGAGTCCTGACCTCAACCTGATTGAGATGCTGTGGCATGACCTTAAGAGAGCAGTTCACACCAGACATCCCAAGAATATTGCTGAACTGAAACAGTTTTGTAAAGAGGAATGGTCCAAAATTCCTCCTGACCGTTGTGCAGGTCTGATCCGCAAAGCAGAAACGTTTGGTTGAGGCTATTGCTGCCAAAGGAGGGTCCACCAGTTATTACTTCCAGGGTTCACATTCTTTTTCCACCCTGCACTGAATGTTTACACGGTGTGTTCAATAAAGACATGAAAACTTGTTTGTGTTTTATTAGTTTAAGCAGACTGTGTTTGTCTATTGTTGTGACCTAGATGAAGATTAGATCAAATTTTATGACCGATTTATGCAGAAATCCAGGTATTTCCAAAGGGTTCAAATACTTTTTCTTGCCACTGTAGTTCACAAGGGTCACCAACTTTGTGAAGGGGGAGTGCATGGGCTGCCTTCCAAACCTTGCGGATAGGATCAGATATAATTGTCAGGCTACAACTTTGGGTTAATGATTCAGAAATCAGGGGGGCAGAGTGCTGTAGCAAAAATGGATCAAGCAGATCAGCTCCAGTGGATTTTGATTTGACATCAATCTTAAGCAAGGCATCTATCACATAATAGACAGTAAATTGTTTAAATGAAAACAAAGATTCACTGGAATTGTTGAGTCAGCGAGAGGCTGGCAGAGAGAAGAACAGTCTATTGACTGACTAGGGTCAATTAAACCACCAGTTCTCTCAAATAAAAATATCTATCCTTGACTATCCTTGACTGAATCTATCCTTGACTGAATTCTTTAAAAGGGGAGTAGAGGAACAAATATGGAGGAGAAATGTCCTAAAACCAACTCAGAGTCAAGAATATAGGAGCTAATGGCTAAATCAGAGTAGAACATGTAATGTAAAAAACCCTTTTAAAATGTATCTTCTTAATTAAACGAGGATTAGTATTCTTCTGTTTCGTATCTCTAATACATATTATGCAAATACGCCACTAGACAAATATTTTTGGGGTTATTTGTAAGAATTAAATCAATCAAATGAGGTGTCAACAGGGTTTTTCCACATTTAGCCGTGTGGGTTTTGAGAACAATTGAGTCAGATTAAAATCAATGCATATACTCTTACATTGATCTGAGGCCGTGGATAGCCAACCCAGATTCAAATCCCCTTAAAATGACCAACTCTGGGGATAAAAAAAGGTGTGAAACACTCAGATATTGCACCAATAGCATCCACCATGGCAGCTGTGGGGGCGGTAAATCCTAGCAACAAATGAACGTGCATGCTGGTTTATGGACACATCTATAACCAGGACCTCAAATTTATTGGGAACAGAAATATTTAAAGATTGGGACGGCATGAAATTACATTTTACATACATTATATGGCCACTCCTCATCCCCCTTTCTGTAATCTGTCACATCTAAACACATTCCAATCATCGACTTCAATTTCTTTATCAGATACAGAACCAGTTAACCATGTTTCAGAGAGAACCAGAATGTCAGGACACGAGTCCTGCACCCAAATGTAAATTGTGTTCATTGAATTCATACTTGGCACATATAGGTGCATTAGCCCAAGCCTCCTATGAGATTTAAAGTCAGAAAGGGTATTCAGCTCAGTCCCATAAGAGCTAACAGGCATAGGGTCATCTGCAGCTATTTGTTGAGTGAGCTGAGACTTTGCCTTGGGTCCCTTGCCAACCACATGAGAGCAGAGTACACTGAGCATTTGACAGACCTCCCTCAACTGGGACAGCAGTGTTGGCAGAGTTCAGTCCACCCTGATGAAGCTCCCGCCAAAGGAATGGAGCTGCTGGAGGGGATCGAAGTGGCTGCCAGTGCTCCATTCGGGATGTGCACAGGAGGTCTTGGTGTGGCTCCTGTAGTAGGGTTGGAGCTGCCATGGTGGGCAGCAGTGTCCCAGGCCTGTCCTGGGGATGGGAGTAGGAAGGGTACCCAAAACTATCCTGGGATGGAGGTTGTGGGGTTATTGAGGAGGGTGGTGTGGAGGGCAGTGTGGCTGACAAAGCTCCAAACTCTCAGCATATGAGGGCTGATGATGAAAAATATGTGGTGCACTACCCTCAACAGTATTTTGCCAGACTCTAGGATAGTGGTCGGTGCTGTGTAGAGCTGGGCTGTACTGTGATGGGCCGGGTCTGGCTGAGCTGTACTGTGATGGGCCGGGTCTGGTAGAGCTGCGCTGTGATGGGTCGGGTCTGGTTGAGCTGCGCTGTGATGGGCCGGGTCTGGTAGAGCTGTGCTGTGATGGGCCGGGTCTGGTTGAGCTGTGCTGTGATGGGTCGGGTCTGGTAGAGCTGTGCTGTGATGGGTCGGGTCTGGTAGAGCTGTGCTGTGATGGGTCGGGTCTGGTAGAGCTGTGCTGTGATGGGTCAGGTCTGGTAGAGCTGTGCTGTGATGGGTCGGGTCTGGTAGAGCTGTGCTGTGATGGGTCGGGTCTGGTAGAACTGTGCTGAGGCGGGCCTGGTCTAGTAGAGCTGTGCTGTGATGGGTCGGGTCTGGTTGAGCTGTGCTGTGATGGGTCGGGTCTGGTAGAGCTGTGCTGTGATGGGTCGGGTCTGGTAGAGCTGTGCTGTGATGGGTCGGGTCTGGTAGAGCTGTGCTGTGATGGGTCGGGTCTGGTAGAGCTGTGCTGTGATGGGTCGGGTCTGGTAGAGCTGTGCTGTGATGGGTCGGGTCTGGTAGAGCTGTGCTGAGGCGGGCCTGGTCTGGAAGCATGGAAGGGAGGTTGTAGGGGAATTGAAAAGGGTGGTGTGTAGGGCAGTGTGGCCGGCGATGCTCTAAACTCTGCACTCTGTGACTGCGTACGGCTTGGGGATAACTCAGTGTATCTGCATGCAGATCCTGGTAGAGAAGTGGTGGAGGGTGGTGTGGGGGGCAGTGTTGCTGGCTGTTCTCCAGTCTCTGTGAGGCGCCACCAGATGCAGGTCTAAGGGAGCGTCTGATTTGTCTCAGGGTTCTGTTGCTACTGTGGGGTGAGGTGGATTGGCCACCCAGAGCAACATACTTTAATGTTCTGGCAAAAGTGAGGACTGCCTCTTTGTACAGCTGTACATTGTCGTAAAAACAGTCCAGGCTGAGGATGGGATGGTGGGCCAGGTATACGTTAGGCCAGGTATACGTTAGGCCATACTCCAGGTGTCACGTGTGAGAGAGGCATGCTCAGGGCTGTGTCTGCTGCAGGCGAGGGAGAGGAACACTGGAGACTACATATTGGGGTACAGAGGGAGTGGAGACTGTTGTATGTAGTGACAGTGGAGAGGTTTTAAGTTCAGCAACAAATTGTTCCAGACTCGCCTCCGAACATTGAACCATCACAGTGTTATTATAAATAGGAAACAAACGTTTTCTGACATTTTAAATTCATTGTTGGTCTTGTGGAGAGCTGTGTGCTAAGCATTAGGATCATCTGTGTAGAACAGATAGTCTCCTTTAATTTCCTTGTTTGCTTTTAGGATGAAGTCAGCCCTCAGAGTCTCTGGGGGAATCTCTTTGCAATAGATTTTTTAATAGATTTTTTCCTAACTCACTTGTAACATTTTCAGGATACGTGACGGCAAGGTCTCTGAAACAAATGCTTAGAGAATGCATCCATCTTCATCTCCATGGTGACCTGTAAACAATGCACTCCTCTCTAGAATGATGTTCATGTGTCTCTTGATGAAAGCACTTACTAAAATAATGCACCTATAGATAAATGCACTTTTTAAACAATGCACTTTTATAAATACAAATAAAAGTTATTAAATATGTTAATGAAACAATACATTACCATATTTTAAGATACTCTCAATGTTAAGAATGTTTCTACCTCCTTTCCACGTGCTCTTCCGCTTGTTTGTTCATCTAAATACTTGTTTCACTAGCAAGGCCTAAACTATCCTCCATAAATCCTTCCTCTTTCTCCCTCTGTTGGTTTATCTATGTCCTAATTCTTATTGTTGTCCTTGTTGGGTTTATAGTTTCCCTATCCCATTTCTTCCTTGTGTTGCCTGATGATTTAGCAGATGAGTCTTGCAAGAATGTAACGGTGGGCGCTGAGAGTGAGGAAGTCAGGGAGGGAGTGTTTTAATAAAATAAACTATACATAATACAAAACAAGAAACACTCTAACAGCACACAGACAAGAAACTAATGATGCGCAGGTGCGCGTAACGATGGTGACAGGTGTGCGCCATAATGAGCAGCCTGGTGACCTAGAGGCCGGAGAGCACACGTGATAGTACTATCTTGGGGATCAGGAGCGGACCGTTCACCTCTGCTGTGGCACAGGAAACCTGTCAGTCCGGCTGAGATGCGGGAGCAAGAAGACCTAGAGCACCGGAGAGAGCATACGTGATGGTACCCCCTCCCAGGCGCTTTCGGCTCCAGCTGTAGGACGCCAACCAAAGGGACGATCCCGGGAATCAGGAGTGGACCGGTCACCCCTGCTGATGCGCGGGAACCTGACAGACCAGCTGACGGGCATGAGAGCCTGATCAGCCGGTGGAAGCAGGGGAGCCTGGCGATCCGGCTGAGGCATGAGAGCCTGACGAACCGGCGGAGGCTGGGGAGCCTGGCAATCTGTCTGAGGCATGAGAGCCCTGTAGCGGCTCCCGGATCCACGTCATTACCACCAAAAAATAATAACAATAAAAAGTTTTTTTTTTTTAAAACACTCCCTGATGCTTCCCTCAGGTGAGGCATCATTCTGTAACGATGTGCGCTGAGAGTCAGGAAGCAAGTTTCTCAAATGATTGCCTCACCTGGTTCACCAACTACTTCTCTGATAGAGTTCAGTGTGTCAAATCGGAGGGTCTGCTGTCCGGACCTCTGGCAGTCTCTATGGGGGTGCCACAGGGTTCAATTCTTGGACCGACTCTCTTCTCTGTATACATCAATGATGTCGCTCTTGCTGCTGGTAAGTCTCTGATCCACCTCTACGCAGACGACACCATTCTGTACACTTCTGGCCCTTCTTTGGACACTGTGTTAACAACCCTCCAGGCAAGCCTCAATGCCATACAACTCTCCTTCCGTGGCCTCCAATTGCCCTTAAATACAAGTAAAACTAAATGCATGCTCTTCAACAGATCGCTGCCTGCAGCTGCCCGCCTGTCCAACATCACTACTCTGGACGGCTCTGACTTAGAATACGTGGACAACTACAAATACCTAGGTGTCTGGTTAGACTATACTAGGTGTCTGGTTAGACTGTGGAACTCTCCTTCCAGACCCACATCAAACATCTCCAATTCAAAGTTAAATTGGCTTACTATTTCGCAACAAAGTATCCTTCACTCATGCTGCCAAACATACCCTTGTAAAACTGACCATCCTACCAATCCTCGACTTTGGCGATGTCATTTACAAAATAGCCTCCAATACCCTACTCAACAAATTGGATGCAGTCTATCACAGTGCCATCCGTTTCGTCACCAAAGCCACCTATACTACCCACCATTGCGACCTGTACGCTCTCGTTGGCTGGCCCTCGCTTCATACTCGTCGCCAAACCCACTGGCTCCATGTCATCTACAAGACCGTGCTAGGTAAAGTCCCCCCTTATCTCAGCTCGCTGGTCACCATAGCATCACCCACCTGTAGCACGCGCTCCAGCAGGTATATCTCTCTGGTCACCCCCAAAACCAATTCTTTCTTTGGCCGCCTCTCCTTCCAGTTCTCTGCTGCCAATGACTGGAACAAACTACAAAAATCTCTGAAACTGGAAACACTTATCTCCTTCACTAGCTTAAGGCACCAGCTGTCAGAGCAGCACACAGATTACTGCACCTGTACATAGCCCACCTATAATTTAGCCCAAACAACTACCTCTTTCCCTACTCTATTTATTGATTTATTTTGCTCCTTTGCACCCCATTATTTTTATTTCTACTTTGCACATTCTTCCACTGCAAATCTACCATTCCAGTGTTTTACTTGCTATATTGTATTTACTTTGCCACCATGACCTTTTTTTTGCCTTTACCTCCCTTATCTCACCTCATTTGCTCACATCGTATATAGACTTGTTTCTACTGTATTATTGACTGTATGTTTGTTTTACTCCATGTGTAACTCTGTGTCGTTGTATGTGTCGAACTGCTTTGCTTTATCTTGGCCAGGTTGCAATTGTAAATGAGAACTTGTTCTCAACTTGCCTACCTGGTTAAATAAAGGTGAAATAAAAAAAATAGAAAATAAAAGTTCAGGGAGTAAGTGTTTTAAAAAAACAAAAACCACTAACAGCACACAGACATGAAACTGAAACAATGACGCCTGGGGAAGAAACCAAAGGGAGTGAAATATATAGGGAAGGTAATCAGGGAAGTCCAGGTGAGTCTGACGACACGCAGGTGTGCGGAACGATGGTGACAGGTGTGCGCCATAATGAGTAGCCTGGTGACCTTGAGGCAGGAGAGGGAGCAGACGTGACAAAGAACCAAGTCGATCAATCTCTCCAAACTATTTCCACAAAAGAAAAGTATCTGTCAATTCCTCTAGACGTGCAGAACACAGCAATGCACTGAACTGACAAAACTGTTCACACAAATTGCAACTTATGGAGGAGCTCTTCTTAAGTGCTGCTGATCGTGGAATTGGTAACTAGGGACTTTGGTATTGCCACTATTTCTTTCCATAAATAATTAAATTATTGGTAGAAAAATAGAAAATTATATTTTTTCTTATTAAGTTCATTCTAATTGAATCTTCTCCCAATTTATATATTTGTTTTAATTCAATTTTATGACAACCTGCTGTACTGTCAACAAAATGTGACAAATGCAATTTTAGCGACCGACTTGTTTGCTATAGCTCCAATATTTTACTGGGCAAATCCAGTTAAGAAAAAAATTCTTATTTACAATGACGGCCTACCCCAGCCAAACCTGGATAATAGTACGCAGCCCTATGGGACTGCCAATCACGGCCGGATGTGATTCAGCCTGGATTTGAACCAGGGACTGAAGTGACACCTCTTACACTGAGATGCAGTGCCTTAGACTGATGTGCCACTCGTGGTGTTAAGTTAAAAATACATTTAGGATTTCCCAGGGTAGATATTCTGATCCTGTTAGCAACTTTCACTTAGGGCATATACTACTGAAACCAAGCCATAATAAATGACTTCATCCACAGAATGAATTGACTGAATAACCCAACCACAGACTCTGTGGCTCCACCAATCCTGAGACAACACTCCTTCAGAAATATACATCTTTTTTTCACATTTACAAATGTCTGTGCTGGCAAACAAAGTGTTATCTCATTTAATGTCATGTCCGCCCTGAAGGTAGGTGTGTGTGTTTTGGTGTGTTATGTGACAGAGAGAATGTTCACGTGAACACATGAATAGCGTTATGTAGATAACACATGATTTGACAAATGGCACTGACTGGTGAAAATGAAGATGGAACTTGAATTGGAAGGTCATAATGTCCATTTGTCATTTCTAAATTTCATTTCTCAATGCAGGAGGAGCAAAATGACATTGTCCTCTACCAATTGTGTCATTTTCAGGTTAAATTTGAATCAAGTTGTAAAGTTTGAGACCTGGTCATGACCCCAATCGGTTACATAACCCCATGTAGATTTAGGAGAAAAGTCATGTCATCATGACATCTGATCATTATACAGAAGGAGTCTCTCATTCTTAATCTCTCTCTCCTGGACTGAGAGGTCATGCTGAGGTTCAAGACTTGGTGTCTACCTCCTCTACCTCCTACGATTGTCTCCACTGAAGGCATTGTGAAGGCAAATCTATGTCCCTTGTTAAGCCTCCACTATACATTTGTATCTCATATGGTGGTCCTTTGACATTCATTTCTGCCCGTGGTTAAAAGGATACAATGCTAAAGCATTGCTGAATGGGTATGTCATTTATGCAGGCTTGAATACAGTCCAGAGTGATTTTGTAAGGATAACAGAGCTAATTGTATGTTTTAATTGGCAAGGCATTTATTTAATGTCCATGTACTTAGCTGAGCAGAATAAATGCAAACATGTTCAACCTGTTAGTTCTGTCTCACCCCGTCCGTAATTATTCTGCCACTGTATGCCTACTGATAACATTGTATTTCCTGATTTTTATTTTCTATTTATTTATTTTGTTTTGGGAGAGAGAGAGAGAGAGAGAGAGAGAGAGCGTAATGAAAATGAATAACACAGGAGTAATTGGCCCACCACTGTGCTGTTTCTCTTATGGGTGCTGAGACAGAATATTGTGCAGGGAATATTAAATGCATGGTAGTGCTGTATCTCTTATGGGTGCTGAGACAGAATGCTGTGCAGGGAATATTAAAAGCACAGCAGTGCTGTTTCTCTTATGGGTGCTGAGACAGAATGCTGTGCAGGGAATATTAAAAGCACAGCAGTGCTGTTTCTCTTATGGGTGCTGAGACAGAATGCTGTGCAGGGAATATTAAAAGCACAGCAGTGCTGTTTCTCTTATGGGTGCTGAGACAGAATGCCGTGCAGGGAATATTAAAAGCACAGCAGTGCTGTTTCTCTTATGGGTGCTGAGACAGAATGCCGTGCAGGGAATATTAAAAGCACAGCAGTGCTGTTTCTCTTATGGGTGCTGAGACAGAATGCTGTGCAGGGAATATTAAAAGCACAGCAGTGCTGTTTCTCTTATGGGTCCCGAGACAGAATGCTGTGCAGGGAATATTAAAAGCACGGCAGAATCGTTTCCCCACAAGTTAATGTAATTACAATTAGTCTTGGATGAACTCAAACTGAGCCCAAGTGCCAACAGTAACAATTAGACAAATATTGAAGGACAACAATTGCTTGCCAATCCATCTAGAAACGTTATATCATAGACGAACTGTGTGACTCATTGGAGAAGGCCTTGGCAATGTCTACACAGATTAGTAGCCTTTCTCAAGTCAAAAGGCCACGACAATGTGCGCATCTACTTGGTTACTTGTTGAATTTGATTCCAGTTAACCCCCTCTTCCCATTCAGTTTTTAGCAAGTCTGTTGATTCAAACACTGTTGTGTTCAAACAAACAACAGTAAAAGAAAGGTTGAAATACAGCAACACATATCTATACAGATAAATACAGGTGGGTAGGTCAGAATCAAAGCCCCAGGAGAAGCCTCTGGTGGTAGTCATCTCAGCAGGCAGTGATCACCCTTTGCTACTGCTAAACTGGAGGCAGCCTCTCACAACTGAACTTTCCTAACATAGCACGTAAAACTTCAGACATTATAAACGGATTACATTTGGGTAAAACTCAATCTCCATTGCTAGGCAAATGCAGTCATCCTCTTCTCCTCCCGCCACTCAGTGGTGGGAAATACAATTTCCTCTTATCAGCTCCAGGTGGATAATTGATAAATTATTCATAGTGGGGTGAAGGCTGGGTGCTAAGAGATTACTGTGTCTAATTGTTCTGCGGGTTACTGTTAAAATGCAGGAAGAAGTTTGAGTGTGCACAGCAGTGGAGGCTTCCGAGGGGAGAACGACTCATAGTAACGTCTGGAACGGACCAAATGGAAATGACATCAAACACATGGAAACTGTGTGTTTGAAATTGTTGATACCTTTCCACCTATTCTGCTCCAGTCATTACCATATGCCCATCCTCCCCAATTAAAGGTGCCGCCAACCTCCTGTGGTGCACAAATACCCAGAATGGAACTAACAGGAAACAGAGACATGATGATGTTCATAACACAAATAAAAGAACATCTCATAAAACCATTCTCAATCTTCTATCTCAAAGTATGCAATATGGTGACCCATCAAGACCTGAGGGCTGTGGTATTTTGAGATGCCAGGAAATAAAAAATGTAATAAGAGGAGGAAAATGTAATACATCACTTCTGTTTTTGCTCTACTGAGGATCTTGGAAGCAATTTGTAATTTCATTTTCATTCACCTCGTTCATTCCACTGACAACATCTAGTCTTGTCACAGACATTGTATCTCCCATGACATTGGCCCACATCATGGTTGCGGTCACATCATGGTCCCTCCTCACTAATTGATGTACTCACTTTCTTTCAACCACTCACAATCTCGCACAAATACACATGCTCAGTTATACTTGCCGAAGCACTTAATGCCACATCAAGTCATTTAATTAACCACTTAGCAGCATTATTTACTTTCTGCAACAATTAGGGTAAACTAAAACCGAAACTTACAATGAAAACTAATCATGGAAAAATTATTTATTAAACTGAAATTAAATAATTAACAAAACTATACTGAAAATGTGATCTTTGACTCCCAAACTAAAATAAAATAAAAACGAATGAATTATGTTCAGTTTGGGGTTTTCAAGCTTCTGAATCTGGCAGGTCACATTAAGATTGACATCATAATTTAAAGGTAGACTCAGCGAGAAGACGTTGCCACGGGCAGCGCCGAAGATATTGGGTGCGTTTGAGTGGTAAGGCTAAAGCAACTGACTGTGGACGAAAGTCGAAGTAGTGTAGTCGGGGGAGGTGCATCTGCGACAGCCAAAAGTCACACACTAATGTGGTTTTCCAACAGCAAAGCTCAGATTAACAGGGCAGTGTTGCAATTGTTTATTAAATGTTTTCTTTATAATGTTGAAATAAGCATGTAACTAACCCCCGTATCAAACAAAAACTGTAATCATAATTTAATATTATGTGTCCACATTGAACAATCATTAGTGAGATAGACCCTCAAATATCACATTTGTATGTATATATCCATTTGTATGTATATATTATAATTTCCTAAAATAACTTTTCAGATATTTTCATATCTGATCCATAGTCTTCTGATTAATGAGTTATTTACTTTACCTCACGTTAGTCTCATTCCAAATGTCGTAAATTGTTGGTTATCTGCACGATTTATTACTAACTAAGTAATTCACAGAAATGCATAAACAAACACAGTAAATATGGTTACATGAAATGATAAGGGAATGTGCCCTAGTGGGCTAAACCGGCATCGCGGCTTGGTGGACAAAACGGGGAGTGGGGGTCAGCTGAGAAGTCACTACAGAGTTGATAATTATAACAATTGAAATGATAATCCTTTACACATGAACGCTCACTCCTTCGGGAACAATTGCAATCAATAGATATATTTACGCTCAGTGTGTCGTCTTGATCGCTGGTGAAAAGTTTGTTTCTTTTGTAGAATTGTCCATCTCTCTCCCTCTCTCTCTCGGTTGTGGTTATAGTGGGTAGTTCAGAGTGACATTCCTTCATTCGTTATAAAATGGATGTTTCGGCGGTTGTCGTTCTTCGCGTTCAATGATACCGAATTCCTAGCTGCAAACTAGTAATTAATATCAAAGACTTGTTCTTATTCTGCCGGTATCGATAGTCTAAGACCATACCCCGTGGTATGGTTAAAAGATTCAGCAATGGTCTGCAACCTTTGTACTCCCGTGATTGAGAGAAACATGGTCTGGTGATAGTTTGATAGTTTTATTCAGAATTGCAGAAAAGGGGCTGTCCCAGGATGCCTGACCCTAACTGGGCTCAGGGGCGATTCTCTGATTTAGTTCAAATCCAAAGGGAATTGGATTTTCCTTCATTAAACAGTCCAAAATCATATTACACAATTTTACAAACAGTATCATTACTCACTCATTCATCTTATACAACAATTAGGTGTAAACCTCATATCTGAGGCTATTATATAAACAGCGTTATGATAATGTGGCCACACGTCTCCCATGAGCTTCCCCAAGTTGCAATAAACGGACCAGTTCGTAGCTGGATTCTTCACCGATCTTTTATACTTTCTCCGGAACATGAAATTCGTTCGTACCTCAAGTTCTGTGAGGTGGAAGAAATTCCTTTGTTCCCTAGGAAAATGTACTCTGCCTCTTATACTGTGTGGCCATGTGGCAGGGTCTTCTCCTCAGGAATTTACGACCTCTCTCTGACCACATCAGCCTAGTTGAAGGAGGCAAGGAGAGGGGGATGGGGCTTGCTATACCCAAAGAGGGCAACGTCATGATAACTGTATACAAATGGGTTTCTGTTTCTTTGGTCACGTTCACATGGGTCAAACAAAAACACCCTAATGATTGGTTGACAAAAGAGCACCCTACAATACAGGCGATGGCTGCAGGATGAATTTGGTAAAGGCCAACTGCAAAAACTTGCAGTCGACTGCAGTCAAACCTTCATGACCTTCGATCACATCATTTTTGAGAGGAGCACAATGCAAGACTTTGCTCTCACACAGTGACAGAGTATCTGTGCATGTGCACTTCACACTCCCACAACGTAGTAGCTACGGGACCAAAACAGATGAGAAGTTTAGCCTCGCACTTCAACTCTCCTGGTTGTTTGTGCATCTACATCATCTTGCGGAGTCTACCTTTAAACTTAACCTAACCTATTACCTGACCCATCACCATATGCATTACTGCCCCACAGTGGCAAGAAGTGAATTCTCCAAAAACTATACAACATATACAGTGCATTGTAAAATTGATTAAATAGTATTTTTTCCTCATCAAATCTACACATAATGCCCTGTAATGACAAAGCAAAAACTAGTTTTACAGACAGCGATTACAGTCTCGAGTCTTCTTGGATATGACGCTACAAGCTTGGCACACCTGTATTTGGGCAGTTTCTCCCATTGTTCTTTGCAGATCCTCTCAATATCTGTCAGATTGGATGGGGAGCATCGCTTTGGGTTCAAGTCTAGGATCTGGCTGGGCCACTCAAGGACATTCAGAGACTTGTCCCGAAGCCACTCCTGCGTTGTCTTGGCTGTGTGCTTAGGGTCGTTGTCCTGTTGGAAGGTGAACCTTCGCCCCAGTCTGAGGTCCTGAGTGCAGGTTTTAATTAAGGTTCTCACTGTACTTTGCTCCGTTCATCTTTCCCTCGATCCTGGCTAGTCTCCCAGACCCTGCCGCTGAAAAACATCCCCACAGCATGATGCTGCCACCACCATCCTTCACCGTATTGGTTGTGCCAGGTTTCCTCCAGGTGTGATGCTTGGCATTCAAGTCAAATAATTCAATCTTGGTTTCATCAGACCAGAGAATCTTGTTTCTCATCGTTTCAGAGTCTTTAGGTGCCTTTTGGCAAACTCCAACTGGGCTGTCATGTGCCTTTTACTTAAGAGTGGCATCCGTCTGGCCACTCTACCATAAAGGCCTGATTGTTGGAGTGCCTCAAAGACATTTGTCCTCCAGGAAGGTTCTCCCGTCTCCACAGAGGAACTCTGGAGCTCGGTCTGAGTGACCATCAGGTTCTTTGTCATCTCCCTGACCATGACCCTTCTCAAGCTCAGTTTGGCTGGGCAGCCAGCTGTAGGAAGAGTCTTGGTGGTTCCAAACTTCTTCCATTTAAGAATGATGGAGGCCCCTGTGTTCTTGGGGACCAATGCTGCAGAAAATGTTTGGTACCCTTCCCCAGATCTGTGCCTTGACACAATCCTGTCTCAGAGCTCTACGGACAATTCCTATGGCTTGGTTTTTGCGCTGAAATGCACTGTCAGCTTTTTGGACCTTATATAGATATGTGTGTGCCTTTCCAAATCATGTCTAATCAATTAAATAAAGGGGTTTGACAACTTTCCGAATGCATTGTACATGGCTCCTAGCCTCCCACGCATAGGCTACTTTCTGTCCCTAAGAATAAAACTGAAACTAAAGCTAAGTAATATTTTTTAACCGATATATAAATGTTATAAAATTGAAGTAAATAAAAACAAGTCAAGTTTATCTGAAAACTAACAAACTAAACTGAATTTCAAATAAAAAAAACAAATATATAAACACAATACTATAATATAATGCAACACACATCAACATGAGAAAAAAAACAATCAACCATCATTCCATGCAGCCAGCTTAGTACTGAACCAGCCTTACGGTACATCCACTCACTATGCAGGACAGCAAAATGACGGCATCTAATAGCTTAGCTGTGAAATCGATTGTACCCCTCTTCTAACACTCACCACAGACTAAAATTGATTCCATCAGAAAAACAAGAATATTATAAAGGGAGTAAATTATATGAACTAGCAAGACAAACACACATAAATCCATCAACTGAATGGTATTGTTTTTTTCTTTCTTTTAACTACAATAGCCATGTTAGTGTTTCAAAGAAATTGTGTCGATTCTAATTGAATTCTGCACCTCATTAGAGTGGACGTGTAGATTAGTAGCCACTCATATGGCTTCTTGCATCTCTACATTTGAGCTGACTGCTAATGTTATTGAATTGAAGCATCTACTGTACTATAGCATCAGGCAAAGCTAGGAGCCTGGGACTGAACCCCTCCCTCTGCAACTGGATCCTGGACTGTTTGTATGATTATTTTTGCATCGTTTGGAAAGGTTTGTAAGCAAGCATTTCACTGTATAGTCTAAGCCAGTTGTATTTGCTGCATGTGATAAATAACATTTGATTTGATTTAGTTTAGTTTGCTATTATCAGAGATGGTTCATAACCATATAGTAATACAACCAAATATAACGATTTATGCTATTATATTATATTTGTCTCCTAATCAATCAAAATATCCAGGTCCGATTTCAATTAGCATAAGGGGCCATGATTACTTATCATACATTTAATTATCCAACTGTACAACTGTAAGTCATTTTCTGTGTTGTACGTTTTTGTAGGTGCAAAAATGATTTATTTCCATTTCTCAGGCAGGAAAGTTAAGGTGTCTGTATAGCATTTCAAACCAATTAATTGGTTTGGAGATCACCAATGCATGTAGAGGTTTTCATAACAGCTACCATTTTAACAAGCTGATAGTGAGTGAATACTTATTTTGTTATATTCATATAATATATTACATATTAGAGTTAGGAAAAAAACATGTAGGGTTAGTCACCCAAGTTATTACAAAAGTAATTCAGTTTTGTTTGCCATATTGCTTATTATACCACGAATTGTATAAAGAGGAGCCAGGGGTAGCATGCCTACCAGTCTATTTACTCTGCCCTTACCAATATGGCCGCTCGAGACGGTCTGTGAACCATAGAAGGCTGTATGTTAGTTGACCAATTCTTGCGCGCGCAGCCACGAATACGGGAAAACAAGGAAGCAGACAGAGGGCTTGGTGAAGTTCTGTAGATAGAAAACAAGTGAACAAAACACTGTAGCTATTTGAAAAGTCTATCACTATCGCGAAATGAGCATTTATTTGGGAAAATAGTATTACGTTGATGTCACTTATTATTTTGCGTCCAGCAGTAATACAGGTGAGAGGTAATGTTTATTTAGCTAGCAAACTATGCCAGCTCATCAGGGGTGTATACCGCCGATTCGGTTATAAACCGTTTATTAAACGGAAGCAAACGAAACGGGGAGGGGCCTACCTGAATTTTGTCGAATAGAAACAACCGTTTTTGCTCTGTTTGCTTCCGTTTGGTTATTAATTGATAAACGGTTTCCGTGATGAATACACCCCCTGTGAATGTAGCTAGATAACGTAACTGTCAATAACACGGCCCAGTTTCCCAAAAACATTTTAAAGGCTAAATTAATCGAAAGCATCTTAGTAGTAGCATCGTTAAATCTCCGAGCTGTTTCACAAAACCATCGTTATTAACGTTGTACTAGAAAATGCTCGTAATCTCAGGCCATTCGTAGAACAGCTAAATGCGTTAGATGTTATGTTTTCACTATATTGGGTTACATCCGAGGTGAGAATTTACAGATTTACAACAGCGTACACCTGTGTCCGACCCCATGGCCGCGACACACGTTCTCTTTAATTTTCTCGGCGGACGTCCGTATGTTTTGAGGAAGAAACTTTCAGAATTTCGCTTGGTAAGTCACTGATCAGTGTAATATCTAGCGTGGAAGTATACTCACTGGCTGTTTGCAGCTGGCCACATGGCCAGCCCCTCCTGAGTGCTCGACTCGCTGCACGCGGTTGATCTGTATCTTCCGCCGGTGGTTTGTCGTGCTTGTGTTTCTTTAGCGTTTCACTACGACTCCGTGTGCATTAATATAGTGGTGGAACTTGCTGCCACAAACTTGAATTTACCCTACACAACTTGCAGACTGGCTTGTTCTATGTGTGTGTTGTGAATTGATGTAATGCTGCGCGGGTTCTCTGCTAATTATCCTGCAGGGTTTGTACTTGTTCTTTCCCTTGCAGTGTGCGATTGTCGTGGTGGGATTTCCACTACATTGAGACGGGTTTCTTAACGGGTGTAACTCCATATGGTGCTGTTTTTACTGCTTGGATATTAAACCGGCTAGGTAGTATTGCAGTTGGCATAAAACGAATAAATTAAATCCATTACCTGTTTGCTGTTTTTTTTGTCTGCCTGTTTCTCCCTGTGTTTGCAGAGGTACTGGATAATTTATCATTCCTCCAAGCGGACATAGCTCTCCCAGGGTGTTGGACCCCTGCTTCGTTGTTTTGGCTGAGTTTATGGCTTCCCTTTGTGATTGTGCCATCCCCTCTGGAGATCCGCATAGGAGAGAGCGGTGGAGCTCCCTACTGGATGCCTGTTTTGTGTGGTGCCTGCACCTGGCACAATTGGAGGCCATGCGGGAGTGGGTGGGTGGGTGGGTCAGCCGGGCTCAGGCTGGGGCGAGCTCCATCCAATAGGAGTGGTGCGGCAGCGAGCTAGTCCCTCTGCTGGGCCCAGTACCCCTCCCAGGAAGCATTGCCGGAGCCACTGCAGGTAGAGCCCATCTGTTGCCAGTCCTGGACGGGGGCATGAATCGGCCGGGACCACATTGAATGGAGGGTACATTTCCTGCGTCAGGAGGTTGATAGCTTCGATGGCAATGACAACTGTTCCCTGTTGACCAGTAATAGGCTGTTCCTGGGGGCCGGTGGTGGCACTGTTCACCATGAGCGGGGCTACCAGGCTGACAGGCCATCAGAAGCCGGAAACGGGGCTTCATCGCCCCCAGCGGCTCGAGGCTATGAGGAGCCTACTCACTTGGGTAACCACTGCACTGGACATCAACTGGTGGATAGCGATGACTCCATCTGTCCCTATCTCTGCTGAGTTCTGCGAGGCCTTGCAGGGGAGTTGGGCCTCTTTCAGGGCGGAACCCGCGACTGAAGGCGGGACCCCCCCAGAGTCTTTGATGCGGACTTGAAAGCCACATATGGGTCCCTCTGCTCCCTTGGCCGCCTTACCAACTGATGCTGCAGGCCTACCTGCAGATTCTGTTTTCCCGGCTGCAGGAGGGCACATAGGAGCTCCTCCAGGACGTGATCAAGGTGTCTTGCCTGCTTTCCCTGCTCCAGAGGGATGTGGCCTGCACCAACGGACGGGCTACGGTGCAGGTGGTTACCTCCCGGCGCCATCTCTGGCTGGCCCAATCGCGACTGCCAGCTCTCCAGAGCACATTTGCCACTCACCCCATCACCCGAGGGCTGATGACATTCTAGAGCAGACTGATAAGGTTCATAGGGACCGGCAGACCCTGAGATGATTCATGCCGCCGCCCTGGGTCCAAGGCAGACGGGCCGTCGCCACCCACCTGCACCCGAACAACGGTGGGGTCCCTCTCCTGCCCAGTCGCCTCGTGCTAAGAGACGAAAGCGGGGAGGTGCACAGCGTGCGGTGAAACAACAGCCCGTTTTTCCCACAAGGGTCTTCCCCGGTTTTTGCAGAGGTACTGTACTGGGTAATATATCCCTTACTGGGTTCCTATTCCTCCAAGCGGGTCACGACATAAGCTCTCCCAGGGCGCCAGACCCCTGCTTCATGGCCTTGTTGGTTTGGCTGAGCTTATGGCTTCCCTTTGTGACAGGTGTGATGGTGTTAACCGTCACTGCCATATAGGGACATGCCTGGGAGACGCAGGCGCTCAGGGCGCCAGAGGAGAGGCAGGACCCCTGACACACCCTCGGCCGCTTCTCTCGGTCTCAAAGGGCGAAGTGGGATGAGGGTGTGGAGTCCCCCTGGGTGTTGTCCACAATGCTCGAGGGGTACCAATTCTGGTGCCGGCCCCCGTCCTTCAGGGGCCTTCGTGTCACCACGGTGGCTGACCCCTTGAAAACCCTGCGGCTGGAGATCTCCTCACTCCTGGACAAGTGAGAACAACAGACCAGCTCTTTGTCTGCTATGGTGAGAGAGTCCTGGGGTCTGGGCTATCAAAGCAGAGGCTCTCACTGGATCGTGGACACGATTACAACAGCGTACTGCCTGGCTGGCATGCCAGTCTGTGGTGGCACATTCAACACGAGGTGTGGCTGCGTCCTTGGCTCTACTGAGAGGAGTGCCCCTCGCTGAGATCTGTGTTGTGGCCAGCTGGGCTTCCTCTTGCACCTTTGCTAGGTAGTATTGGGTTGATTCAGCAGGACTAGTTGGTTGGTTCAGCAGTCCTGGGCATCGCCTCCCTTTCGGGGGACTGTGGCCCCCACACACACACACACACACACATTGACAGCCCCTGCGGTTTAGTCCCACTCTGGGACTTTGCCGCTGGCTGGCCAGGTCCCTCTAGCACCGACTAATCTGGTACGGGTATACCAATATATATTGGAGTGATCCAATATAGTGAAACATAACGAAGGTTACTTATGTAGCCATGGTTATGTGAGCTATATGGATCACTCCAATCCTCTACAGTGCTACAGTGCCTCAAAATGATGTAGAGAACGTGTCGCGGCCATGGGGTCTACGTATAGGGGTGGACCCTAGCTGTGACACCGGTGTACACGGGAGTAAATATCAATATATTGGAGTGATCCATATAGCTCACACAACTGTGGTTACATGCGTAACCTTCCATTTTTGTCCTCCCGCGTCACTTAATACACAGAAGATCTCCGCTAAACATAAAATCACATGGTTTCTCTGCCTTTCTGTAACCACCGATATCTTCAGAACGAAGTTGACTACAAATACAAAGCTGACAATGTCTTTTGCAATTGATACAAACGAAGACGTATAAAAATATGATTCAAATGAAAACTGATGACTGCATTAAAATATTAGACTAAACATTAGACTATAGGCATATTTCAATCATATTGCAATGTATTTAAAGTTTGACTCAATTTCTTTTATATTTAGCTACTTACTGTCTAAATTGTCTCAATATATTCATGATGTGTAGCCTAATGTGCACAATTTGGCAAATCATAATTTAGTACATTATTATGATGTAAGAATTAGAATAGCCTCAATATGTGCAGCCATAGGTGATAACTTTCATTGTGGAATAATTATAATGTTAGTGTAAGATTTAAATGGGGAAAGCTGATCCGAGAGCAGCGTTACATTTCTTTCGACACTATCAGTATCGACACGTGCCTCAACGAGGCACTTATAGCGAACGTTCTCTGCGTGGTGTTTTGGGAAATGTTGGGTGTTATATCTTCGGACTTTGTAGGAATGATGCATCTTTAAAACACTCGTAAGCGAGTTCCATCGCTATCGGGAAACCAGGGCCTCGGTTGTAATCATTACGTCTTGCAACGGAAACCGTTTTAAGTACCAAACTGAAGCAAACAGAGTAAATGCTTTGCACAACCTTTAAAAAAATGTTTTTTACTCGTCATCACATACGCTGCTGCTACTGTTATTTTATTCCTAGTTATGTACATATACAGTATACCTCAATTACCTATGGTACCCATATATAGCCAAGTTATCGTTACTCGTGTATTTATAATTACGTATTTTACTTTCATATTAGTTCTCTATTTTATTTCTCTGCATTGTTGGGAAGAGCACGTAATTAAGTATTTCACTGTTCTACCACATCAGTTTTTTACGAAGCAGGTGACAAATACATTTGATTTGAAACGGGGAGGGACCTACTTGAATTTGTCCAATAAACTCGTTTCCATTGCAAAACGTTTTCTGTTTGGAGTAATAAACCGTTTCTGATGCAAAACGTTTTGCAACAGAGTCGGCTTAATGAATACACCTCTGTTGTGCAGTGCCTAGCCTCCAAGTTGTGTGCCTGTAGCGACTAGCTAGTTACTCTGTCTGTACAGTACTTATCTAGCTATAGCTACTTATGTAAGTTATAACTAGCTATTCATATATCGCTTTCTGGACACTAAGTTATATGGTCTATATGAGTTTCCATGTTATTTGAATGCCATTCAAGTTGTCGCCTTCTCCTTCCTGACACAGCTCCCGTCTTGTAATGATGCCTGCACGCAGCGCTGTTGCTGCTGGTGGGGTATCCAGTAACAAAGTTAAGTACTCAAGACTAGCTGGCGATGAGGATGGCTACATTGACTTGCAGGTGAGACACAGACAACTGGATGTTGCATTGCATGCATATCTCTCTAACCTCCCAACCACCTATAGTTGAGCCTTTTTGGAGTCATCTCTGTCATATCACATATCATTGTAACCTGTGGTTGTCTTGGTTATTATGAATCCTATCTTTTGACCTTTTATACCAAACAGTTCAAGAAAAGCCCTCCCAAAGTTCCCTACAAGGCTATTGCCCTGGCTACATTCCTCTTCCTGATTGGCTCCTTACTTATTGTAATCGGTGCGCTTCTCCTTGCAGGATCCATAGAAGTTTCGGTGAGTAGCTCACAGACATACGTACACTACATAGCCAAAAGTACGAGGGCACCTGCTCGTCAAACATCTCATTACAAAATCATGGCCATTAATATGGAGTTGGTCCCCCCTTTTGTTCTTCAGTGGCTTTCCACTAGATGTTGGAACATTGCTGCGGGGACTTGCTTCCATTCAGCCACGGGCATTAGTGAGGTCGGGCACTGATGTTGGGCGATTGGCCCTGGCTCGCAGTCGGTGTTCCAATTCATCCCAAAGGTGTTCGAGGGGGTTTAGGTCGGGGCTCTGTGCAGGCCAGTCAAGTTCTTCCACACCAATATCGACAAACTGTTTCTGTATGGACCTTGCTTTGTCATGCTGAAACAGGTAAGGGTATGGCTGAATTAGCCGAATCCACTCATTTGAAGTGGTGTCCACATACCTTTGGCCATGTAGTGTATATGACGTCATTGCAGTAGCTTGACTACATAAAACAACAGTGCCCTTTTGGCGGGCTGATATCCTGGCTTGAAAGAAACAATCAGCAGCAACATCACCTACAGTACTACAGTATTATGTGATGACTTTGTCCGGCTCCTCTATAGAAACAAAGTAATCTATCGCTGGCCCAGATTCACACACTGAGGCAAAAAAAGGTTGATCAAAGTGGAATGAAGGCAGGATCTTCATTGAATAGCAATGAAGAGTGGGAATTCATTTCCTGATTCCGCTTTGTTCAAGTGTATTTGCCGCTAGTCTGTGAATCTGTGAGCGACAGTAGGCTGTTTGAGATTGCGCAGATTGAAAATGTGCCAGGCTGAATGGCATGATGCTCTGTTCCAAGTTGTCATATGAGGGTTTGTAAGGTCATGGAAATTTATTTCATAATTGTTCATGTAATTCATGAAAACACACTTAAATATGATCAATCAATAAAAAAAATGACATAGCCTTTATTTAACTGGGCAAGTCAGTTAAAAGAACATCTTATTTACAATGACGGCCTACCCCATCCAAACCCTCCCCGAACCTAGACGACGCTGGGCCAATTGTGCGCTGCCCTATGGGACTCCTGATCACGGCTGGTTGTGATACAGCCCGGTATCGAACCAGGGTCTGTAGTGACGCCTCTAGTACTGCAATGCAGTGCCTTAGACCGCTGTGCCACTCGGGAGCCCTTATTGGAATGACCCTTCAGTGCCTGTCTGTGGTGCTGCGTGTGTGCCAGTGGGCTATTGCCCGTGGAGACAGAGAGCGACATTTCAGCAGCAAGTATAACATGACAGACAGACTAACTAGATCACCAATTCAAAACATAACTTGTAGCAGTTAACTATAGCTAACTAATCATTTATTTCATTGTTGCCTTTCCACCAGCACTGTAGAGCCTAAATAAAAGATGGGATTCCCCTCTACACAGTAGCCATGTAATTATGACAACGTAAAACATATTCTAAGAATAGTTTAATTGACAAATAACTTGCTGTGCATAAACATGTATAGTTAGATACATTGTTTTGAAGTAGCATACCTTATCCATTTGATCCCTGATTTGTTGAATGAAGGAATGAAGTATTTGTTTGTAATGTTGAAAAAGCCAAGCCTGCACACCCAGGAGCTCTCCAGATGGAGGGTTGACCACATGCTGACAATGTGTGACTAACAGTGCAGATCTATGTGGGGTGCTAAGTGGCAAAACGGCAGGAGGTGGTAGGTCTACATGGGATCACACAGCAGCTTTCCATTCAAAATGCTTACTTTTTCATGTAGGATATAGTCATGAAAAATATGTATGAACCATTAACAGTGAATAATCAGAGGTCTCTATAGTATAATGTCATTTGTGAATTTTGGTGGACATAGTCTAATGGACCGACTTGGAAAAAGACAGCTCCTGCACTTATTCCATCCTAAGTCATGCACTGTACAATGCTATAATGTAATTGTAAATGACAATGGCAGGTTTTTCATTGCTTTCCTCTTCAGGAACATCCTAAAGGGGATCAATGTATCAGGTCTCCTAGGTTCCTCCTCCTCCAGCACCTGGCTGATTGAGCTTGACGTGTAATCCTTTCCTGGGTGTCTGTGCATTTCACATTCCACACCCATGTAGATCAGTGACCATTCAATTCCAGATATTTCAAGAGTTCTCATCTCAACTGTGTGTGCGCATAACATCAAAAACAAACCCCTAAATTAAAACCGATTTATATCATTGCATGCCATGAAACATGTAGTACTGTATGTGGTCATCAGTGTCCATTTCTAGCACACTCCCTCTAGTGTGACATCACTTGGAGAATAAATGCTGTGTGTGTTGACTGGCCATGTGGGGGTCAGTATGCCTACGTAGAACTTCCTCTTACAGCCTTGCCTTGTCAGGGTTGTGGTGTTGTATGATGCATATGTGCCAAATTGTAATTTGATGGATAGAGTGCCTGTATCTGTGTGTGCGCGCCTCTCTGTGAAAGATACTGAAACACAGGCTAATTCGTTAGTCAGGCACTGATTGTGATACATAAACTAAATAGGTAATTATTTTTCAGCACCCGGACCGTACAGTTCCAGTCCTCATCATTGGCATCCTTGTGTTCCTTCCTGGATTCTACCATTTACGAATCGCCTACTACGCCTCCAAGGGTTACCGCGGATACTCCTATGATGACATTCCAGACTTTGACGACTGAGCCACCCTTTTGCCCCTGTTAGCTGCATGAGACTGTTTCATTTACCTCGAGTATCTCCCAGACTGAGAAACAGCATCACCAAGTGGCTTAACTTTACTCTTTGTTTTATTGCATATAACACGTGTGCAATGCAACTGTGGCTTTGGCTTTAAACTTAACAGTATTTATTACTGATAGAGTATTTAAGATATGCAAGGCTTGTTATATATTTGTCATGACTATCTGTTTGTAATGCTCTCTAAAGATGTGTGATTGGTTGTAAAAGAGACTATCCAGTTTAAGTTACAGATTTATGATAATAATAAAATAAACTATCCAATGGCATGGCTTTGTACAAATATGTTATTTTTTAGTTTCTTTCTTTTTTTTCTTCTATTAAAATAAGAAAAATGATACTTCCATTTCTTGATCAACATTCTACTTGTTACTTCTCCGCAGGATACATAGAGCGTCTTGCTAGATTGCACTAATGCACCTCATTTGGTCTTGTTTGAATGTCCTTTTGTTTTCAAGATTTTAAGCTGCAAGTAGCTCGTAAGCGTATACACTGAGTGTACATGACATTATAAACACCTGAACTTTTCATGACAGACTGACCAGGTGAAAGCTACGATCCATTTATTGATGTCACGTGTTAAATCCACTTCAATCAGTGTAGATGAAGGGGAGGAGACAGGTTAAAGAATGACTTAAGCCTTGAGACAATTGAGGCATGGATTGTGTTTGTGCCATTCAGAGGGTGAATGGGTAAGACAAAATATTTATGTGCCTTTGAGTGGGGTGTAGGTGCCAGGGTAACTGGTTTGTGTCAAGAACTGCAACGCTTCTGGGTTTTTCACTCAACAATTTCCCGTGTCCACCACCCAAATGACATCCAGCCAACTTGACGCAACTCAATATTAGGAAGGTGTTTTGTACAGTCAGTGTAGGTCTTTGCTATGAACATTGCAATAACAAGGTTTTACTGATACTATAATTTGTCGAAGTGCCCCCTCTTGTGGTCTCAATTGAAAAATGTTTTTTATGACCTGCCCCTGTTCTGGAATAATAGCTTGAAGAAATATTCACATATCATCTATTGAAATATATTTGGGCCAAATCTTTGTAATTGAATGGGAAATATTATTTACAGTCATCGGTAATGGGCTAAAATGCATTTGTACCAGGCTTCATTACTGTCAGACAAACTGGAATAGCCTGCAGTTGTTTTTCCAATGGAAATATAATTTTCATTAAAAAAAGCATACATTTTGTGTGGATATTATTAAATTCTTCTTCTAGTATAGCCTATTTTACATTTTCATTCAGACTAGTTTCACAAATGTGTAATTGTTTATTTGATCAGTTAGTTTAAGTCCATGCAGGAAAGCAACTGGCTGTATCACAACCTGTGGTGATTGGGAAACCCATAGGGCAGCGCACAATGGGCACAGCGTCGTCGGGGTTGGCCGTCATTGTAAATAAGAACGTGTTCTTAACTGACTTGCCTAATTAAATAAAATGTTAAAAAACATTCCGTTCAAAGAAGGCCTACAAAATACAAATTTAAACCACACACAAACGTGCTAAAAAGGTAAATAGACTGGAAAGTTAAAAGCACAATTGGTTCAAAAAATTTTCTAAAATTGTACGTGCGTGCGAGCGCTTGCCTGCGTGTGTGAGGGAGAGCGGGAGGGGGAGGTGATTGGTCAAACAAGCGGCTCAATGAAGAGGGAAGAGGTGAGAGAGTAGAAACCTTCGCTACGGAGCATCAAAGGTGCAGGGAAAGTTATTCTCTGCTTTTTAGGGTACTTTCTAATATTGGGAGTATCGTGAATCTTCGTATACATGTTGGATATTACTGAGGAAATATGATGGATATACAACGCGTCTAGCAATTGTATTTGAGAATTCAGCGCAGAATGCGCCATCATTGATTTGCTTTAAATTGCATATACTATTCGATATTTCAGTAAGGATCAGCAAATCTGTTTAAACTTGAAACAACATATTTGCCACCTGGGAATAACACGGTGAAACACCTGTAACTTTTGCACTGAGGACTAGAGGAATTACTGAAAGAATACTTCAGACTGACGCACTAAATGGAAATACAACCTGCCTTTATTTGCATTAGTGTAAAACAGGTAAATTGTACTCAATTTGTTCCCCGACAACTTCAAGATATATATTTTTTTATATATCTTCTGTATGGCTTTTAAAATATTTATTACTAGAACCGTCTAGGATTTAACCTGTTCAAGGACTCATGTGAGTCTTGACCTATCTCAAAAGTTATTTTACAAGCCAGTTCTTTTTGAGCGTCTTTATTTTAGACTAACCTCGACACTTGTACCTGCTCTGATGTCGCAGACATGACAAACAGGGAACTGGGATACCTGTTTTAAGAGACCAGTGGGTTCATTGTACTCTGAGCCAGTGTTTGCAGTTGACTACCATGCCAGCCTCATATTTATTATTTATGCTCAGGTTTAAAGTCCTCCTGAATCACTGGAGTCACGTGGTGTGAGGTGACTTTACTCTTGCCTTAGTAATTTAGGACACACAAGAAAAGTAATTGTATAATAGGCTATTGTAAAACATGTGCTAGCATTGCTGTGAATAGGGGTTGTGGGGGTTATGTTAGTTTACTGTAGATTTAAACCACATATTTGATGCTTTTAAATTGAGTTTGTTATCACTGTTGAGTGAAAAGGGGTCAAAAATAAATAAATTGGCTATAAGTGTGAACTGCATCGGTCATGATGCGATTCCAGTCCACTGGCAAGACATCTACTGGTAACTCTCCTCCAAACAGATAGGTGAGAATGTAATCATTTCCCTGATGATTTCTAGGTGCAGGGAAAACCGTCTCTTTTATTATGCTATTACTCAGAAGATGCCCTTATACCTTGAGGCTTAAGAGAATGAGAAGCCTAATTTGTTCTGAATAGAGCACAATATCTCACCTGTGGGGTTCTGAGTGCTTTGTTATGACTAGGAACAACCAGTCCTCATTACCTCAGTCCTCAAACCACGGCCGGTAGGATCAACCTGCATTAACAGGTGTGTAATACACCTGCTTATCCAGTCACCTCCGTGTGATCATCAAAGACACATTTTGAATCTATTATTTTGCTTGTAGAACATTTCTACATCTCTGCAACAAACACACACACATTCACAGAGCTTCTAAAAAAATACTTTCAATCACGGCATCACTCAGAGATGTGGGATCTTTGTGGCCTCTCTTAATATTGCGGCCAATGCCTCACCCCCAAAACACACATGGTGATAGGCCTAACCCGTCTCTTCCATTTCACATGAATAGAATAAGAGTGAGAAAATCTCTCTCGCACCCATAGTGCCAAAGGATGAGTTGGAATCCTTCCCTCTTAAATGCACATCTGGCTAAAGCCTCTATTTTAACAGCATCCAGAGCTTCCTCTCTAGCCAGTCCAGGCAGAGCTAGGTGAATGGGTAAGTATTCTCTAGTGGCTACAAATCAATCGCTGCCCATTTCCCTGATTAAATGTAGTAATACACATAGTATTTCACCAGTAACATTCTCACTGCCCTCCCTGCTTTCCTATATGCTGATAAATCAAAGATAGGCATTGCCCGTTGACTAGGGCTGTTGTTTTTGCTCTACAAACATTGCAGGAGCATTGTGTTAACGTCATCAGTGTGTTTGTAAGGCGACGCTGCTTATTGGAGGCAGGAAGTGTACTGAGGGAATTGCCCAGGCCTAGGTTGCCACGGTTTAAAGAAGCTTCACAGCTCAGTCTCTCACTCTGTCTCATCCTCTTAGTTATGGTTCAATAATGAGT